>NC_056740.1:165837953-166162893 GCF_019279795.1 Protopterus annectens | reverse complement strand
GTCCCAACTTTTGGAAGCATGGAAATTTTATTAACATCACTACACATAAATAATACTAAACAACTATGCATAACAGTACTATATATTCCCCCAAGCCAAAACGTTCTTGTTCTAGAAGATTCTCTATCTTGGACAACCCATAACGTATCTCAAGAAACTGTCATTTTGGAGACTCTAATATGGACTGGCAAATCTTAATTTCTAACTCTCCTAACAATAGTATTAACCTGCATGGATACACACAGCTTTTCACAAGCCCCACCCAAGTACTAAACAACCAACCAAAATCCACCTTGCAACTGGGAGTGTGCCAGTATGATTTGTGTTGTAAAATGCTTGCGACTAGGATTATATTAGTGTGGTTTGTTTTCATTTATATAACTGTATGATTGCCCAACCCTTTAGCAGATATGAAACAACATGAACATTGTGTTTGGTTTCTGATATATATACATATATATATATATATATATACACACACACACATATATAATATATATATATATATATATATATATGTATAGTAATGCATGCCTAACTCTCATATTGTTTTGCATAAAAAGCAATCTTTTTAAGAAGGAGGATGCAGATCATTGTGTGTGTATATACACCTTTAAGAACCTGTCCAAGGGGTTGCACAAGTGTATAAATACTGAGCACGTGCAAGCCTCACTGCCATTTTGTAGTTAGCTGTCGAGATGTAAGCATGTATGCATGTAAGGTCTGTCTGTTAACCAGTTTGTTCATATTTAATGATGCTGCTATCGATCCTGATATGTTTCTATGCATTCAAGCATCTAAATGAAATCCCAAGCCTTCTTGTTATATGTGTTAGAGATGAACGATCGACATTAGGAAATGTGTTAACAATAATAATACATGGACTGTGTATATAATGAGAAGGGTAAAGCCTACAAGATCAGATACGAGGTGCAATACAGAGGTATTTGAGGTCAGGGGATTGCTGGAGCTTCAAGGTGAAAAATACACAGTTAAATAATACAGGAAGTAAGAAAAGCATTAAAAAGGTTTATGAACAGATGCTGTCCTCTGGGTACTGAAATATTAAGTCACCATTTTAATATTATTTCAGAAGATGTTAACGATAATTTTGTACAAATGTACAATGAGCATTCATTATTAGGATTTTGGGATAAAAATCCATAAGGGAATTAATTAAATGTATCAGGAAAATAGATGACAGAAGATATTTAAAAAAACTGGAGACCAATTACACTATTGAAAACAGATTAAAAGTTACCGGAAAACATTGTACAGTTAAGATGTGTGACAAAGTACTTCCTTTGGTTGAATAGTCTAAGGTGTATGAGATGGTAAAGGAGAAAATATAAACAGAATGTTTTTATTTAGGGAAATAGATGGCTTGATTGGATCATGCAACATTAGAGAAACAGCTGATGAAGGGTTATATCAGAATTCATTAGAGACTGTAAAATGTTGAAGATTTGGGTCAAGATTTCTCACATTTCTATACAACACGTACAGCACAAGCTAGCTAAGACCATATTAGTAAATGAGCAAGCTGGAAAGAAAATACAAATGCTTAATGGAGTTATGCAAGGCTGTCCATTAAGTCCCTTATTGTATGACATGGCCATGACTACTGTTGTGGGGTATGTTAACGGATAAGTTAGCTAAATTAATTTCATGAGAGGAAATGGGACTGATAGTCCCTTAACCATTAATTACACAGACAATTTAGTTGTTTTTATAATTAAAAAGGAAAGGACTAGTTGCATTTCTATTAAATAAGGTGAAAGATTTATATGGGAACCAGGTTTGGAAATCAGTGTATATGGAAAAACGTGGAATAGGAGAAATATAGGTTTCAGATAGTTATATTAAAGTATTAGGAATTCACTTTAGTATAAAAGGAGACATTGGGGAAAGAATAACAGACACATACAGTTAAAGGGTATTTTAAATTTCATGGCGGGGGGGCATTTAAATTCTTCTTTAGAAAAAAAAAAACGTATTCGATCAAAAGTACCTTACTAGGCATGTTAAGTTATTATGGAAAGGTTTATACCTATCCTGAAAGATATCAAAAGAAATTATTGGAGAAGGATTCGGTGCACAAAGAGAGAAAAGACAGCACTTGATATGATTCATCCTGTTGTATTTTAGCAAAGCTGCACCCTATTTACCTAGTTCACACCTGGAAGTTTAAAGCATAGAATAGCTCTTTATGACGAGAATTATTAATGTCGACTAAGAAAATACAGGAATCAAAGTGATGATATATTTATCAGTCTAAAATTTGGGAATGTAAAGTGATAGGAAAAGCACATTAAGGAAAGAAAAACGTGGTGTATGGCAGATACTGATGAATACTATAATCTACAATTGTGAGAAGCATTACTCGTGGAGTTACAAAAAGCTGTTAAGAAAAGATATACATGGGTAAATTTTAGTTTAATGTTGGGGAGATTTCTTGTGGAGACTTTCTCAGTGGAAGTTACCAGTTAAAACAAATACAAGATAAAGTGGTACACAAGGAAAATTGTTCTTTCCTGAACTGTGAAGGGGAACAGAATATGGGTCAATCTAGAGGGGTTATGTTCTGTCCTCTTGAGATGAAATAAGTTTCAGGCCCAGATCTTCTTTGCTAGTTATGGGTATAACTTCTCTAAAAAGTACTGAGCACACTTTTCATCACCAGTGCCTTTTTTTAAGCAAGGCCAGATTACTGGGCATTCCAAGCTAAACTCCACAGATGACAAGGTGAAGATGGGACTCAGTAATGCCCACAGCCTAAATAAAAAACGAAGCTACCTAGAAGATAACCTTGCCTTTGAGGGAATCAAGGCGTCTTACCATCACAGACACATCAAAGAACCATCAAGCATTTCACAAATACCTGGCTGAACCTCTATCCACTTGGTTTGACCTAGCAAGTAAGAAGGTAGAATATCCATTTTCTTAAGCCAATCTCTCAAGGTTACATAAAGGAGACATGGCAATGAAGTACTCCACACTTAATGATACAATAAACAATACAAATTAATTTTGCAATGTGCTATCATACCCTCCATGTCAACTCAAGAGAACAGCAGCTTCCTTGATAAACTTACATTGTCCCCATAACAGAAACACTTTTCTTATGTAGTGTCCTAAATGTTACCCCCACACCTTTCACTCTGATCATTTAACATTCCTCATATACAGCAAAGCACACTTAACATGTACCATGTTTAAGGATTTTTCACATGGCAACTATGGTGCCCAGAATTTAACCCTACTTTATTCAACTGGGACCATATGTTATGCCTCCTCGCAACCTTTTGACATATAATTCACAGTCTTCTATAGTTCTCTAAATGGTGTATTGCATAAATAAAGTAGAAAATTGTTGGTGATACAAAATCAACAAATTATTAAACAAGAAAAAAAGAAGGTACAAAGTACCCAGACTTTACTCAACCTAATGTAACAAGATTAAGATCAACCCCATATGAAATGAACCCAATAAAACATTCAAATGCAAAGCTTCATTTGAGGTAAAACTTGCCATTAGAACAAGTAACATTAATAAGACATTCTACAACTACATCCAAAAAATGAAATGGAAAGAACAAGAATGTGATTCACATGAAAAAAGTATAACCAAACAGAGCCAACATAACTCACTAGCATATGGATTTGAAGAAAATGTCAAGCCACAAAGAGAAACCCCAACCACTTTTTCTTCCTCCAGTGTGATTCTATCCAAAATGGTCATCTCTGCCCTTGGTAAGGTCAGAAATACCAGCTCTATGGGAACAGACATTAACAAGCCAGACCTGTCAAGTTAAAATAGCCCTTTATTTCCCTTGTATTTTTAATATTGTACATGAGTGTGACCACATTCCTGGATGAAGACTTAACTGTCAATGCAGCTTACTTTGATCTAACCAAAACAACAGGAACAATGCCCCATGACAGACCTATACACAAATTGAAAGGCAAATGAACCCATAACAGGTAAGACAAGGGACTCCTCTCCTCAACATCCCTAGTCACCACTGGGATCCCTCAACATTCTTTCCTGGGTCCACTTTTTTTGCATCTACTTTTCAGATGTAAAACTGACTCTACTGTAAGGCTCTACAAATATTTTGTTCAGTACTTTTTGCTTCCCTGCATCATCCCATGGCTTTCTAGTCAGTGTCCCACATCCATTACTGGGTCAACCAACTTCTCCTGTGCTCTCCTGCAGCTGGGGCCAGTGCAGATCCGAAGGACGTCCTTGGGGTCTAGCACTAGCAGTCTCCATTCATCCAGGGGATATCTTACTTTAGATGGCCTACTCCTCATTAATCCTCGCCTTCAATGCGACATCTACGGTTGTGTCTGAAGGGCAGTTGTGCAATGGGGATATGTGGCATATCGTCTTGCCTCCACCTCAGATCAGCCATGTTCTGTACTCTTCCCCACTTTGGTCCACATGCCCTTGATAGCGTCATTCTCAGCAAAGCACCAGGGAATGTCACAGATAATGATCTTGGAACCATTCTCCCTCAGGATGGGACGAGCCATCCTACCCTGACCCTCCATCAGTCACTCAAGTCTTTAATTGAACCCGAGTCATCTACAGCACAGGAGCAGCTACATCTGGCTCCACAACTATGCAGATGACTGCAAACTTGGAAGCATTGTGCTTAATCCTGATGACACCACCTCCCTTCAAACAGCGCTCAGTATTACATGAATAGTACAGAACAAATAACCTTGTCTGAAAATACACACACAAAAATAAATAAATAAATACAAAGATAAATAAATAAATGCATCATTCTGGCATTTCGCAAAGCTCTTTCATAAAGTTTTACATAGTACTGACCAGCAACTAATAAAAGTTGAAAAAAAAAAACATTAAAAACTGGACCCCTTGTAAACAGTGAGCTTTCATGTGATACCCATATAGTCACTAACATCTGTAAAGCATATGGAGTTGCCCATGTTGACAGCTGTACCAGTTATATGTCCCCTTTTATAGAGGTATTAGTAGACCAAATACAGAAGACTGTACTCTGTTCTGTTACCCACTCAAACAGCATTTGTGCAACTTTATTTATTTTACTTATCCTTTGTTGACCAGGTTAGTCCCAGTAGGCTAGTGTCCTCTTTTTCGGGGATACTCAAGGTGGTACTTATCGCACTAGGGGAGATTTGGCCAAGTCATGGGGGAACTTCCCCTAACCTTTTGATAGGTGCCAAAAGATCTGTTGCATCCACCTGAGCTTCCACCAACTCATGCAGTTGGGATGTCATTTTAATATTCTGTGTGAAGTATGGCGCAACCAGGAATGTAATAACCTCTAATGCTGCACTGTAGTGTCAGTAAATTGAAAATTAATCCAGTCACCTGCAATTGAAAAAGAACTGACAGCCTTCTGATCTTCATCACCAAAGACAAGTGTGCTGCCTGTTTGACAACTGACAGCTAAATGGAAAAGGTACTAAGATTTCTCCAAACAGAAATGAAGGTCTTCAAAGCTTTTCCTACAACCAAATTAAACATCAACTGTCTCTCTTATCACCTTCTTAATCAGGACCTATACCTGACATACAAAGCATTAAAGGAAACATTACTATCTGAAACCCTTAGCCTAGAATACTCCCTTAGTGACCTGAACACAAAAGGACTCTCAGCTCATCAATCTATACCTTCACAAAAAAAAAAAATGAATGACTGCATGAGTACCCATTAAGTTCCAACACGGAGTACTTGGCATGCACTTATTCACTAGGCCTAGTGACTTACTGGTAAAACCTAGATCAGGAACCCAGCCACTACACTTAACAATGTCTACTGTTTCATATGAAGTCTATAATGTGATAATGTTTCAGGCAGAAAGTATTATTGTGTAAAAACTTACCAAAACCTTAGATGTCCTTCTGTTCTATATGCTGCTGTATTCATGACATCAGGGAGTTTGCCTCTGGTGAACTCTCGCACGTCCGGCCATTATACAAAAGTTAAATGCTACCGCTAGGGTGCATGTGACATCCCACTCCTCTCTCGGACATTGGTCGTAAACGGATGTCAGGTATAAAGCGGACATGCACTTCAGAACTGAATGCCGCCAGAATCAGTGACTACTCCAGGAAAATGGAATCAGGCAAGCGTGAGGGGGAAGGCTGGGTGGAAACTATGCAGCAGCATATGGAAGAGAAGGACATCTAAGGTTATGGTAAGTTCTTACACAACAATACTATGTCCATCTGTTCATACGCTACTGTATTCATGACATCAGGGAGAGTGCAAAAGCTCTTGTCCTAATGAAGGGGAGGCAGATCAGATGCAGTTTACACAATCCCATGGATGGTTCTGGCAAATCCTGCCCTGGTTTTAGAGACCATATCCAGTTTGTAGTGTCTGGTAAAAGTGTGAACTGAGGACCAAGCAGCTGCCACAAGGATAGCAGCTGAGGAGGACACTCCCCTGTTTGAGTGTGCCGTAACTGGGGCTTGGAGCAATTTACCATGTTTGGTGTAACAAAAGGAAATTTTTTTTGATATCCAAGATGATATAGTTTTCTTGGAAACAGGTTGACCCAGGGCTCTAGGGTGATAGGAGATGAACAGCCTGTCAGATTTCTGGAAGGATGTGGTTTTGGCCAAATAAAACCTGAGCTGTCTGTGTACATCTAGGGAGTGCAGTATCTTCTCTACTCAGTTCACCAGAGAGGGGAAAAAAGTTGGCAGGTTGATAGTCTGATTTAGGGACAGGTCATTTACCACTTTGGGCTTGAACATGGAGTTAGTACGCAAACATACCCTGTCCTCGTGGAAGACAGTGAAGGGGGGATAGGCCATAAGGGCCTGGAGTTTGGAGACCCTTCTGACAGAGGTTATGGCCACCAAAAGTATAGTCTTCCAAGTGCAGTATTGGAGGGAGCAGTCTTTGGATGGTTCAAATGGTGGTAGTGTCAATTTTTCTAGGACAAAAGTAAGGTCCCAAGAAGGCAGAATGGGCTTCCTTGGTGGCCTGAGGTGTAGTGCCCCTCTCAGAAAGAGTTTGACCTCTAATGTAGATGCTAAAGGTGGTACCAGGGGTATGCAAGCTGAGATGGCAGATAGGTGGATTTTAATGGAGGAATATGATAGTCCGGATTTCATAAGGTCACACAGGTAGGACAAGACCACTGGGGGCTCTGCCATCAGTGGTTGTAGGTTGTTTTTCTGACACCATAAGAAAAATCTCTTCCACTTTGAGAGATAAGATTTTCTAGTAGTTGGTTTTCTGGCCTCCTGCAGAACCTGGATCACATCCTCTGTATATAGGTGTATGAAGGGAATCAACACCTCATCATCCACAATGTGAAGTTCAGAGTGGGCAGTTGAAGGTGTAAGAGTGTTCCCTTGTCCTGTGTGAGCAGGTCCATTCTCTTGGGTAACTTGTGGTGATTGCCCTTGGCTAGGTGAAACAGTAGGGGGAACCAATGCTGCCTTGGCCAGTAGGGAGTCACCAGCAGGATTTGAGGCTGTTCCTTCTGAATTTTCAGAAGGACTCTTTGAATGAGAGGAAAGGGAGAATGCATATGCGTACATCCCCTTCCAAGAGATCGATACAGCGTCCACCTTCCAAGCCTCTGGGTGAGGTGCCCAGGAGGAGAAGGTCAGGAGCTGTCTGTTCATGGGGGAAGCAAAGAAGTCCACATTCGGAATACCCCATTGATGGACTTGGTCCAGAAACACTTCCCTGTTCAGCATCCATTCGTGAGACAGGGTCATGGTCCAGCTTAAGGAATCTGCCATCACATTGTCTGCGGTGGGGATATATACTGCTTGGAGAAGGATTTGTTTCTATAGTGCTACTTCCCAAGTTTGCAGTGGTAGTCTGCACAGGAGGTAGGACCTTGTCCTTCACCTGTTGATGTACCATAGCACAGTGGTGTTGTCTGTGTACCACCTCAGGGTGCCTGGGAGAAGATGGCCATTAAAAATATCCAAAGCCAGTATCAAGGCTCTCATTTCCTTGATACTGACGTGATCCTTTTGCTGAGTGGTGGTCCATGCATTCCTCACTCTCCAATGTCTTAGGGTTGCCCCCCAGGCGGTGTCTGAAGCATCTGTGAACGGGTCTTGGTTTGGGGGTGTGGGCTGTAGGGGCAGGCCTAGATCTGATTGAATCTGGGAGATCCACCACTTCAGTTCCTTGGACAAGCAAGGAAGTATGGGGATCATGAACTCTACAGGATGCAGGTGTTGTTTCCAGATATTTCTCAAACAACACTGAAACATCCTCATGTAAAGCCTTGCTAGAGAGACTATGGGGATAGTGGAGGCCATGAATCCTAAGATCCTGAGGAATTCTCTGGCTGAGATGGTTTTGAGGGTAAGGATTCCCTATATGAAAGATGTGAGGGCCACGATATTTTCTGATGACAGGCAAGAAATCATTTCCTTTGTCAGACTCCAACATCCTAGAAATACCTGATCCTTACAGGATGTTAAAAAAGATTTTTTTGTGATTTATGGTAAATCTCAGGCCTGTAAGGAGGGAGAAGATGAACTGCAGGTGTTGCAGGGCCATGGAACTTGAAGTAGCCTGGATGAGGATGTCGTCTAGACAGAGAAAAAGCTGTATTCCCTTCGTCTTGTAAAAGGCCATGACTGGGGCCAGACATTTTAAATACTCTTTATGTCCAAGACACTAGGAATGCCTGAGGCAAAATAAGTGGGAGAAGGGTAGGGAGAGAGAGCATCCTGAAGGAGAGGACTCGGAGGAAGGTGCTGAGGTGGGATAGGTCCAGGATGAATCTCCATGGATCTTCCTTGCCGAGGACCAGGAAAATTCTTGAGTAAAATCCCTTCCTTCTTGCAGAGGATGAGCCTTCTTAAATGGTTCCTTGAGCCAGAAGTTCCAGTAGGATTGGGGGGAAAGTGGGATTTGGTATCTGGGCAGGGGAGGGATGCTTTGGGAGAGGGTGTGGTCTCCCAGGTCATAAAGTGCCCCTGTTTTATGATAGAAAGGACCCAGGAGTCCTGGGTAACCTGGTTTCAAGTGGGAAGGGAGAGGCGCATGGAAAGAGGGGTGTCTGGATAGAGGGTCTGGTAGTCACAGACTACCAGGCATTCCCTGAAAGGACTGTTTAGAGGGTAGAGTACAGGAGAGAGACCTAGAAAAGTGCTGTTTCCTCTGGTCCTTTCTAGGTTTAGTTTGCATTCTCTTAGTTGAGGATCTAACAAAAGAAGTTTTAGTTGGGTAGTTTCTCTGAAAGCATGGAACTGGGGAGACAAAGATATGTCTCAATTCCTGCAGTTCCTTGCCTTTGGTCTGGAGGGTCTTAAAGAGTTCAGCAGCAGCTGACCCAAACAGGATTTTGTTATCCAGGGGGCGCATCTAGCAGCTTGCCTTTTATGTCATCAGGGAGAGGTTGCAATCTTAAACAGAAGTACCTCCTGATGACAGATCCAGAGGTGGCAGTCCTTGCAGATGCTTCTACAGTGTCGTAGCTGCACTTGATGGAGTGTTTGGTCACTTGTGTGCAGGAGTTCAGGAAAGAGGAAATCTTGACTTTAGCAGGAGAGTCAGGGAGCTCTCCCAGTTGCTTGACCATGTTTTCCAAGACAGCCAAGGAATACTTGGCCATGTGCTTCTGGTAGTTGATTGCTTTTACTGCTAGAATGACAGAAGTATACACTTTCTTTCCCAGACGTTCCATCATTCTGCTCTCTATCACAGGGCAGTAGAGGTGAGGATGGTAGTAACTTTGAGATCTTGTCTTGGTCACAAAAATAACTGCAGGGTCTGCAGAAGGGGCTTTATACAAGAAGGTTACCTCCTTGGGCACCTTATAGAATCTGTCTGGATGCTTGGGTGCTGAGGTCAGGATTTTTGGAAGCAACCAAGAAGGCATCCAGAAAGGCAGGGTATACTGGGGGCACAGCAGAAGGGCTGTGAGACTCTAGCTGTAGGAGTTCATAGTATTTCTTTTGGGTCTCAGTGACCTGACTGCTGTCCTATTTGAAAGAATTTTGCATTTTGGTGATGGTCTCGTCAAAAGTGAGGTCCTCACCAGAAGAGACAGTCCCACTGGACTCCTCCTCTGGTGAAGAATATCACAGAGGAGAAGCGATCTGAGAAGTATAGGTTAGGGATTCATCGTCCAATGAATCTTCTTCTGTGGAAGAGATGTCCAGAGCAGGCCCCTTAGGGGTAGAGGGCATTGGTGTCTGTGCAGGGGTCAGGCCCTGACACAAGGGCAGAAAGGCATTGAGAAGGACTTGGGTGAAGGCCTACCAATCTGGACTCTGTTCGACAGGTGAAGCAGGCAGAGGCTGAGAAACATCTTTAGTTTTCTGTTTCCTCTTCTTATGGGTGCCTGGAGGAGAGGATTCAGAAATGCAGTGGAGGTTTGGAGGGCCGGACACCGGCCAACACTCCACTACATCAGAGACTATGTCCTCACGTCCTATGATTTGGGAGATGCCACGCAGACACTCGGACATAGTGAGCCTTGGTTCCCCCTCAGCGACCAAATCAGACGACTGTGATTCCCTCTGGGAAGTGACCTCGGGCAAAGGAGAAATTTCCTCTGGGTCTTCCGCTGATGGATTCTCTGTGGACTCCAACTCTTCACTGCCATCAAGAGCAATGGTTGGAGTGCAGGGTGCAGCAGTCTGTTCGGGCCTACTCTTTTTGGCTTTCATGACTGGGGGCTCATCCGAGGGTTCTGACGTCGGGTCCATCCTGGAAGCTAGACGTTTGAGTCTCTGATTTTCAAGGTATAGTTTTAAGGCTGCGAGATGGCTTCTTTTTTTTTTTTTTTTTTTTTTTTAAATATTTTTATTCATTTCCAAAAACAAGAAAACATGAATGCAGGTTATTTATGACAATGAAGTATTTACAAATTATTTAAAAAGATAGGCTAAAACCTCTAAACAGATATCAAACATTAAAACCAAAATAAAGCATTTACAAGGGTGTCTATTGTTGACATATAATTGACTTTCTATACAATTGTTTCCTGATTATAATCTGCTGCAGTCATTATTCTCCAGTATTTCAGTTACTTTTTGCCATGCTACGTATAATGATGTAGTTCTTTCAGTTCTTCCTTTAATAGTGTTCATTTCCAATTGCGATACTGCTGACACCATATTCATTAATTGCTTAAAAGTTGGAGAAGCTTTGGATTTCCAGTTTGATGTAATGTTCTTCCTTGCAATAGCTAGAGAGTCCATAAGATTACATATTTTGTTCTTGGCACACAGTCGGGTACAGGTGCATTAAACAAAATAATAGATTTGGAAATCTGGAATTTATCATTGAATACCATTTGCAGAAAATAATTTATTTTATCCCAATATGGTTTAATCAAATGGCATTCAGAGAATATATGTTGCCAGTCTGCTTTTATTGATAAATCACATCTCCAGCAGCCAATATTTTTCTTAAACATAAGTTCCATTTTATGAGGGGTTACATAAGATCTGTGTATGAATTGCCATGTAAAAAGTCTCCAATGTAATGAAAGTGATGTCTGCTTTGGAGAGAGAAGAATTAGATTTTATCTCTGTCATTTGGCACATGTCCATTAACTGATCTATAATAATTCCATATTTTGTCATTATTATGCATTTTTATTTTTTTGTTTGTTTTATAAATAGATGATAAGTATCCCTTTCCAGTAATGGGTTAATTTGTTAGTAATATTATATGTTCTATAAGGTTAGGAACATTTTGTCTTATTGATGGTTGCATTGTTTCTTGTTTGCTTAATATATACTGTCTTAATTCTTGTACATGTAACAACAAACTATCTTCCATATTTAATTTCTGTTTAATCTGGTCTATTGTCAGACGTTTTCCAGAGTTTAGCTATTGATGCCAATATATTAATCCCTTTTCTTTAAGCATGTTGGCTACTTCCATATTAAATGTTATTATATTACCTTGTGTGTACGCTACTGGATATAAAAGAAATGACCATGCTTTAATATCAGGATTGCTATTAATAAGATTTTGGAAATTTTTTAATGTATAAGTAATGTATTTGGAACTTATATTTTTATTCTTATGTATCATCATATATTCCTTCATCAGCCATAGAAAATTGTTTGGTATGAAATCTGTATACTTATTTGCTACTACAAATTCTGATTTTAACCAGATTCTCTCATGAACTAGCTTCCATTTTGATGTATATTTTGTATTTAGCCATAATGATATTGTTTTAATAATGGATGAATGCAAATATATTTCTATGTCTGGTAAACCTATGCCACCTATATCCCAATCATCTAGATGATGCTTCATAGCTATCCTTGTTTTTTTTTGGATACCATAGGAATCTTACCATTAAATCATTTAATTGTTTTAGGTGCGATTTAACTGGTGGCAAAGAACAAGCTTGTATGACATAAAGAATTTTTGGAAATATGATCATTTTAATTATATAAAGCCTTTCTTCCATTGAAAAGAAGAATTTATTCCATCTTTGTATTAGATTTTTAATATTATTTAAGGTCTCTTTATAATTTGTTTCAATTGTAGTATCTAGGTTGTTAGTTATTATAATTCCCAAGTATTTAATTATATTATCGGTAGAGATATATTTATGGTATTTTTTATTTAGATCTTTTTATTAGTATTTATAAGCAATACATTTGTTTTGTTCTCATTAAATTTAAGACTTGAAAAGTTTTGAAAGTTTTGAATTGAGTCCCATAATGCTTTTAAACTGCTATTATTATTTTTTAAGGTAATTAAAATATCATCAGCAAAAAGTTGAATTTTAAGCTCTAGGCTGTTGTCTAGTTGTATTCCTTCAATATTTTTACCCATACGTATATTATTTGCTAAGGGTTCAATGACTAGCAAACAATAACGGAGAAAGAGGGCAGCCTTGTTTTGTGCCCTTAGTTATTTTAATAGATTTAGACAGACAAGATCCCAGTTTTATATAAGCCAATGATTTTTCATATAATGATTTTATTAACAAAGTGAAGTTGTTTGAGAAGCCATATTCTTCTAACACTAACCACAGATAATCCCAGTTCACTGAATCAAATGCGCTATTTATGTCTAAGCTAATAACATTAATTTTGTTTTTTGTGACATTTATATAATCAATTAAGGAAAGAATTATTTTAATGTTGTCATAAGTGTTCCTATCTTTTATAAAACCTGTTTGATCCTCCTCTTACTAAAAGTGGCAGTAATTGTTTTATTCGAGCAGCATGTATTGCCATAAAAATTTTATAATCTATAATAAGAAGTGAAATGGGTCTGTATGATGAACATTCACTGGGATCTTTATTTTGTTTCAGAATTGGTGATATTAATGTGTACTTCCAAGAAGGAGGAATGTCTTTACCATTTTTAACTGATGTAAAGACATTCAATAACAACAGCAAAGCCTCATTTGATAGTAATTTAAACATTTCTGGGGTGATATCTATACCTGGAGCTTTGTTTAATTTTAGCTTATTTACTTCAGCTTTAAGTTCTGTCACTGTTATTTGTTTATCTATTAGTTGTACCTGCTCCTCTAATAACCTAACTTTAACATTGTTTTTGAGAAAAGCTTTCAATGCTGAATGTGTTTCTGTTTTCTCATTTTGATTATTAAGTTTATGAAAAATAGCCTAAAAGCTTCTAGTATTCCTTCTAAATCAGATACTTTCTTTTTGGTTTCTATATTATGTATTTCCTTGATTTGATTTGTTCTAATAATCTTTTTAGTCCTATTTGCTATTCTTCGTTGGTTTTTAGGGTTCATTGAATAGTAACATAGTTTAATTTTTTCTAAGTTGATCATTGTTTTGTGGTGTAGCGTCTCTGAGTATTTTTTATTAGTATCTTCTAGTTCTTTTATTAAGTTGGTGTTTCCATTTTGAATATCAAGCTTTAAATTATCTACTTTTGACTGTAATTCCATTAATTCCTTATTCCACTGTTTTTGTTTATTTTTATACCATCCCACCGCTCTTTCATATAGGTATGCTTTCAATGCATCCCATATATATATTTCAGATACACCTTTTGTAAGATTGATATCTAGGAATGTTTGTGTCTCTTTAATATAAAATTCCTTAAAATCTTTGAGATTTGTTATGTAAGATGGTATTCTTGTTACTAATATCCTTCTCTTGAAACATAAGTCTATCTCAAACGTTATGGTGTTATGGTCCGAAAATGGACATGAAATTGTCTTGACTTTATTTAATTTAGAGGTTAAATCCTTTGTTATGTACACTCTATCTATTCTAGAGTATGTATTATATCTATGGGAAAAATGTGTAAAGAATAGTGAATCTGGGATAGCATACTCATTTATGTCAACTATATTAAAAGTTTCAACAAACTCAGATAACAACTTTGTTAAAGGTGATCTCTTACGTGCAGTTTTAGTATTTGTGTCAGTTTCTTTTATAATGCAATTGAAATCTCCAGCTAGGATTAAATTGCCTTTGGTATATTGTACAATGTCTTCTAAGTGTTGTTTGGCTTGTTCTTTCTTCTTCCAACAGTATTACAATAAATTATAGACACCCAATAAAAGTAAATTACAAGATCATAACTGAGAACAATATAAGATAAACAACCACCAAACCCCTCCATGAGAAATAACATCTCATCCTTGAATGATCTAATCATTCAAGCGATCTCTCTAAGTCTGCATTTCAGCATCCTCCCCCGGCCCCGCCATATGGTAGTTTTATAATGAAAAGTATCTTATATATCTTTTAAGTATACATGTATCTGTCTTTACAGATTACTTAAATACAGTCTTTATCTATTTTTTAATATTTTATAAAACACTAAGGCAACACAACTATACATAGATTTAATACTTAACTATTTGGTTTTGTTTAAATTGTAAAGGAAAATCTTTTATTTTAATATATCTTTTGTGTAGCAATAACGGTTATGCATCTTAAAATTAATCTGTTTGCTGTCTATCTCCCTTATAGTGTGAGTGGTATTCATAGGTATCAAATTTATTGTAATGGTCTACCTATATATATATATATATATATATATATATATATACATATATATACACATATATACATATACATACATACAAGTACACACACACATATATATATATATATATATATATATATATATATATACACACATACATACATACACACATATATGCATACATACATACATAAAAAAAAGAAAAATGTTAAGCATTATATGCATCAGTTAACCATGCCACAAGTTGATTAAATCAGAAAGTATCCGTAACAATGAATATAACATTACAGTTGTATTGTCATTTATCAGTAATCTTATAGTTTTCTTTTAATTCAAAAAGTCATATTTTAGTGGTATGAATGCTACTAATTTGTTTTTGGCATTGGTATTATATAGTTTAAGATTATATTTCTTAGCAATTCCTATATATTTATTAGTGCCACTGGCATATTTAATCGCTAGTGTACCACATATGTCATATGTCAAATAGCAACTCATACTCCTTATGATATTACAGGATTTATCTGCAGCGTTATAACTGTAAGGTTGGAAAATATGAGAAGCAAAGTAGGCTTTAAATATGCTATAACACAATTGTTTGGTACTTATTACTGTCAACTCTTCTACATACACAGGAAAATATAACCTTATATGACCATCAACCATTTTCCTTCATTTTTCTCTTCATCCTTCTATTCTCCATTTTTAATACATATTTGTTTCTATTGTGGCTTCTTTGAATTTAGTGAGGGTACTCCATATCATATTATAGATAATATACAACGTTCAAACAGAGAACATGCCCAATATAGAGACATATTCTCAACTCAAGTGGTCCACACCATATATTTATAACACTGCAGTCAGAAATATACTAATGAATATGCAATAACTAGCAGCTTTGCAGCATGTGTGTGTCTCTAACAAGTACATACCTATAGGATATTAAAAAGAATAGATAGCACGCTCTTGTTTCATAATTAACAAATGCACACAGCCTGGTATTTACTTTCATAGACAGAAATTAGACCTGTTATTTATATGCATATCAGGTATCAACAGCAGTATGTTAGTAAATGCCTATGCTATTCAAATCATATTTTAATGCTGATTGATATGAGATGTAGCTGACAATGGCTTTAGCGTTTGTGATGTTATATAATATATATTCAGTATTATAAGTAAAAGTATTAGCGGACCGGAGTTCCGCTGTGGCGACCCCTCACCGGGAAAAGCCGAAAGACACACACACACATTATAAGTAAAAGTATGTTGCATGTCTATTTGCAATCTAAGGTTCAAGGCTGATCAATTTAGACATACAAGACAATCTCTTTAGCCTTGGTTATATAATGGGAGTTACTGTGTCTCTACACAACCATTCATTTTCAGTGAGGATGTTCAATATTAATATAACTTGCCTTTAATAAAAGCATACTTATAATTCAGCAGTTCTTTCCTATATATAGATATATGTGACTTGTAAAAAATAAGTCCTAACACCTGTGCAAGCTATGTTATCTAAGAAGGCTGTAAGTTCCTACTAAAAGAGAGTCCTTGCAGATGAGATCATTTGTACTGACATGAAAAAGAACAGATATGTACTTCCTTACATTAAGGTGTTCAAAGGCTCAAGGCACACCCTCAAGTTTTTTCCTGGCAAGAATAAACACTATTCAACTTTCATCATCTTCGCTGCAAATGTAACCATTAGTTCCTGTAATAACTGAAATCTTCAATTATAAGAATATCTTTTCTGACCAGATCTGAAAAATCTTCAACTTCTAATTCAGTAATATCTGCTCAGTTAACTGTTACAAATGAATGACCTTCATCACTATTAGTCTCATTAATCCTACTGTTTTCATTGCTTATTACATTTGTAAACATACAATTCTCAACCAGCTAGCTTTGTACATCCAGAGATTGAACCATGCTGTCAATGTCTGTCTTTCTCCTCTTTTTCTTACAGTAATGCTCTTCAATCCTTACATGTTCAGTTTTGATTTCTCCCTTTTCACCTGCACCTTGCCTCTTTTTCTACCTTCTCTTTTGGAAAATGTATGCCTTTTTCTGTAGACTGAAGGTTTTCTGACTGAAAAAGTGTTACCACGCCCTGTAATCCATGTATTAAATAACAAAGCAGTGTCCTTTTTAGTATGATTTGTCTCTCTGCTTTACAGATATTAATCAGTTTCTTTTTCTTCCTTGTTTGTTGTGTTCTTCTTTTCTTTCTTTTTTTATTTTCTTCTGTTTGCTCTGAATCTTCAGATTGATGAATACTTGTATTCTCGGTGGTATTATCTTATTCAATAGGGGTTGAGTGATCTTTACAAGCTCTTTGCTTAACATTATGCATCTTAACAGTCCAGTCATTAATATGTGTAAAGTGCAGTTGTATATCTACCATAAATGTAGATGTTCCAGTGTATTCACTTTTACAGTCATTACAATTGGGTTATCCTGCTGGCAGGCTACCCGCAGTTGGCCCGAGTTCCAAAGTCTAGGTCCGGCGTCGGTTGCTGTCGCTTCCTCCCTAATGTCAGTGCGCCAGGGGTATAAAAGACACAGCCGACGCCATTTTCTTCAGTTTTTCTTGCCCCAGATGTCAGGTGCCCCTAAAATGGTAGGCTAAATTATGCCAATAAGCATGCATGCACAAAATACTACTTCTCCTTCATCTACAAGCAAATACACCACATAGGTTGTATAGAATAGAGAAGTACAGATAAGTCCCAGCAAAGGAAAAGGGGGTTGGTGGAAGGGTAACCTGGACTGCAACAGTGACTACACTCGAACATCTACATTTATGGTAGGTACACAACTGTACTATGTTCATCGTGTTTCACTGTTGCAGTCATTACAATTGAGTTGAATCCCAAAGCTAAGGTTGGGAGGCTGGCTAAATAGGATTAGGAGAGGCTATCAGACCCTGCAGAACTGCAGTGGCAAAGCCTGCCCTGGATTCAGAGTAGTGAGGTAAGTGATAGTGCTTTGTAAAAGTATGCATTGAACTCCAAGTTGCAGCCTCTAAGATGTCTTTAGTTGGTACTCCTCTGAGGAAGGCTGCTGAAGTGGCTGCTGCTGCTCTGGTTCAATGTGGCCTAATGCCCTTAGGCACTGACTTGCCATGCTGTGAATAGCAGAAATGAATGCAGTGGCCTATCCACTTTGAAATAGTCTGCTTTGAGATAGGCTTTCCATGTGATCCTGCAGCATATGCCACTAGAAGTTGTTCAGTCTTTCTGAAAGCTTTGGTTCTGTCCAAGTAGAAGCGTAGCTGCCTGTGAATGTCCACAGAATGCAGAATTCTCTCACCCTTATTCCGTGGGTTTGGATAAAAGGTAGGCAAATGAATTGGTTGGTTAAGGGCCACACTGGACACTACCTTAGGCATAAATGTAGGGTTTGTCCTCAGAGAAACCCTGTCAGGATGAAAAATGATAAAAACTTCCACAACCATGAGTGCTTGTAACTCTGAGGCTCATCTAGCGGAGGTTATTGCTAGGAGCAGAGCTGTTTTCCAGGATAAGAATTTTATATCAGCTGCAGAGGCTGGCTCAAATAGAGGCAGTGTGAGTTTTTCCAAGACATAGTTGAGGTCCCATGCAGGTATTGGTGCTCTCCTTGGAGGTCTTATGTTTTTGGCCCCTCTGAGGTACTGCCTTAGTAATGGATGAGAAAACATAGGTGGTTCTGTATTGTAATGAGCTGAAATGGCAGAGGCATGAATTTTAATTGATGAAAAGGAAAGGCCTTTATCAAGCATCTCAGTTAAGTATTGCAAAATCTGAGGAATATTTGGAACAATCGTGTCAAAACTTTGTGCCTGGTTCCAAGCACAGAATCGTTTCCATTTTTCTGCATAAGATTTTCTGGTGCTAGGCCTCCTGGCCTCCAAAATAACATCCATCACTGCTTTAGAGAGAGGTGTGTCTTGAATGGCTACATTATCCACCATGCTGCCAGATTTAAGGTCCTAAGTTGGCTGTGCAGTATCTGACTGTCTTGTTGGGTCAATAAGTGAGGAATTTGAGGTAATGTCCAAGCTGGGCATTGAGACAAGCTCTTTAGGATTGGGTACCAGTGCTGGCGGGGCCAGTCTGGGGCAATCAGTATAATTTTTGGTTTCTCTTGTCTGATCTTGTGGAGTACCTTGGGGAGGAGAGGCAGAGGAGGAAAGGCATATACTGTTAGGTTTTTCCAGCTGAAAGATAGGGCATCCACTTTCCATGCTTGCTTGTGATAAATCCTTGTGCAGAATCTCTGTAGTTGGTAGTTGTGAGGGGAGGTAAATAGGTCTATGTCCGTGCATCCCCGGTTCCTTGTTATCATGCTGAAGACTTGTGGATCCAATTTCCACTCGTGGGGATCTATTAGGTTTCTGCTTAGTTCGTCTGCCAGAGTATTTGTCCTTCCTGGCAGGAATTGTGCTTGTAGATGTACTTGGTAAGTCAATGCTGTGTCCCACAAGTTCATGGCTAGCCTGCAGAGGGGGTAGGAATGTGTGCCTCCCTGCTTGTTTATGTACCACGACTGTAGTATTGTCCATCCTTATCAGTAGTTGTCCTGGATGAAGTAGATCCTTGAAGGCTGTCAGGGCATTCTGAACAGCTAGCATCTCTTTTTGATTGATATGTAGATGCATTTGACTTGCAGACCATGTGCCCTGAATACATCTTCCTGCCATATGGGCCCCCCAGGCATAATCTGATGCATCTGTTGTCAATGTCTGCCTGGCTGTGGGTAAGGTGAATGGCTGTCCCGTGTTGTGGTGAAAGGCTTTTGCCCACCATCGAAACTCCTGTTGCAGGCAGGGAATGAGGGTAATTATTGTTTCCAGGCTGTGGCAATGTTGAGTCCAAACACTTTTTACATACCACTGAAGTTTCCTCATATGCAGTCTTGCATATGGAATTAGCAGAATGCAGGATGCCATGAAGCCCAAAGCCTGCAGAATTTTTCTTGCAGATAACTGGGTCTTTGTTGTCAACATTTTGAAATAAGTAGTCAGTTGTCTGTGTTTGTCTGGTGTGAGATAAGCCATCTGGGCAGTTGTATTTAAGCTTGCACCCAGGAATATTATCTCTTGAGTGGGTACGAGTTTTGATTTATTTTCATTTACTGTGTACCCTAGACCTGTTAGTAATCTTTTTACAAACGCCAGATGCTGTAGCAGGAATGTCCTTGTTCTCTGCTTGAATAAGGCAGTCGTCCAAGTAAGGATATATTTGTATTCCTCTGTCTGTAAAATGCAATTACTGGTTTCAGGCATTTTGTGAAGACCCTGGGCACAGTAGATAAGCCAAAGGGTAGTGCAGAGAATTGTTAGTGCATTGAGCCAGCTATAAATCTGAGGTAGCTTCTGCATGATTGTCTGATTGGAACATACAGGTATGCCTCTTTTAGGTCTAAAGTCACAAGCCAAGCCTTTTTGCCCAGCATGGGCAGAAGCTGCTGCAGAGTTAACATTTTGAATTTTGCAATATCCAGGAAAGTGTTTAGGATAGACAGGTCCAGTATTGGTCTCCAGGCTTTGTTCATTCTGGGCACCAAGAATAGCATTGAATAGAATCCTAGTCCCTGCTCTTGCTGTGGTACTAGCTGAATGGCTCTCATGTCCATGAGGGATGAAACTTGTTTTTGTGCCTCTGCCCACTGATTGCGTGGCAGGTCTGGCATACCGTTTGGCCTTGGCAGGGTGTGAAAGTGGAACCTGTAGCCTTATGATACGATATTTAAGACCCATTTGTCCTGGGTGATTATGTGCCAATTTTGTGAAAAAAGTGCTAGTTTTCCCCCCAAAGGGGCTGCCAGAAGATAAGTGCTTGGTGCTGGCAGGGGAAAGTCACTGAGACTTGTTTCCTGTATGGCTGTGATTTTTCCTCTCCGCTTTTGGAGGTAGTAGCACCCCATTGTTTAGGCCTGTATGAGCCTTGGGGCTGTGATCTGCCTCTGGGGCATCTGTATCTGGCTCTTTGTGGCCTGTATGACACTGGAAAGGACCAATTCTTTGTAGGCCAGTTTCTGCTAAATCTGGGAGGCTGCACCTGCAAGAAATCCTTGACTGTTTGCATAGATTTAGCTTTGTCCTCCATTTTCTTCAACACCTCTTCTCCTTTAACACCAAACAAGGTATCATGCTGTACTGGAGCATCTAATAGTTTTGCTTTAACATGATCAGGCAGATTCTGTTCTTTTAACCAAACATGCCTCCTAATGACAGAACCTGTAACAGCGGCACTGCAGGAAGCCTCTAGAGAATCAAAATCACATTGCAAAGTATGCTTTCCTACTGGTTCAGCTGCATGCAATAAATCCTGCATTTCTTTGTTTTCTGCACATTCTGAATTTGTCAACATTTTCTGTTTAAGTAGTGACATAAGATATTGCTGATATTTAAGCATATGAAACTGGCAATTTAAAGCTCTTACAGCCAAGGTAGCAGAAGTATAAATCTTTTTCCCCCATCTGTCCAGGGCCCTTGAATCCCTATCAGAGGGGATAGGGTTTTTTGCAGTGGAAGCCTTGACCCCTTTGGGACCCTGAGAGATAGTTTCTAGGTCAGCAGCAGGGTTTTTATAAAGAAATTTATGTGAATCAGGAACCCTGTAGTATCTGTCTGGCTTAACAGCAGATGGTGGTAAAGAGTCAGGAGACAGACTGGACTCTCAAAATACATCATCCACAATGTCTAAAACAGGAGGGATAGCAAGGGGCCTGTGTTAAGGTAATAAAAGGAAGTCCCTGAGCCTTTTCTTAGATTCTGAGTAATCTTGGCTCTCCCAGTGGAAATGCTCCCTCATAGCATGCAGGGTCTTCCCAAAAGAATAATCCTCAGGAGGAGAGGCTGAAGGGATAGATTCTTCGGCATCAGAATCCTCATAGGGAGGAAGATAATATTCCTGTTCAGAAGAGGAATCAGAGGAAATGGAAACCTGATCTGAAGATTCATATTCTATCTCTTGCCTAGGCCTCTTATCAGGAGGTGGATGGGAACCCCTGATCAAACTAATTAGGTCTTCGCTCATTTTAAGCATCTGTTTTTTAGGCATGGTGGCCTGTCCAGGAGAATGATGTACTTGTTTCTTTGTCTTTAGAGCTGCTTTAGTTGTTGCCTTTGAAGCTGAAGAAGGTTTCACATATAACTGTGAAGGCCCGAAAACACCCTCAGAAGCCGATGCCTGCTCAGCGGCTCCGGACCCATCTGCGGGAATAGTTTCCGAGTGTCCAATACCTTGAGTTTCCAGTGGCCTAGTCAGCTCCACGTGGGAGTCGAAAGCGGCCTGTGGCTCTGAGGTAGCGGGCATCAGGGGCTGCGAAAGCGCCTCAGTGAGAACCGGCGACAGGCCTAGCGGAAGCCTTGTCATCAGTTTTGGACCTCGGATGCCTGTCCTTTTCTTTTTCTTTGCGCTTTTTATAAACTTCAGTAGTCAGCTGTTCCGACGGCATTATATAATTGAATCTTCTGCCAAAGTAATGAAATGCAAAATCGTACCGACGCTTAATAGTGGGTTGGTTAAATCTAGCACAAAACCGACAACTAGCAACGTTGTGATCAGGGCCTAGGCAAGGAATACAGTAAGAATGAAAATCCTTATGAGGTATTTGCTTCCCACAAGTAATACAATTATTAACTTTTTCTGACATCGGACTGGAGCAAGAAAAAAGTTTCCCCAACGGGGTACTTAGCTTTAATGAAGACTTCGGATCTGAAATTCGAATTTGAAAATCTCAGGAGTCGGCCGACCGGCACTTGCGAACTGCTTTTGCTTTGGGCACCGCGCGGCAAGAAAGACTGAAGAAAATGGCGTCGGCTGCATCTTTTATACCCCTGGCGCACTGACGTCAGGGAGGAGGTGACAGCAACCGACACCGGACCTAGACTTTGGAACTCGGGCCGACTTCAGGTAGCCTGCCAGCAGGATAACCCAATTGTAATGACTGCAACAGTGAAACATGATGAACATCAACAGTTGTCCCAGCTATGCCAACTTCAAAAGTGCAACTGCCATACGTAAGACTACATTTACTAATAACTATGGTAAGCAAATCATCTAACTTTTGATATAAGGCACACAGATCACCAGTGTCATCAAGTGTTACCTTTAAATATGCATAGCATGTAGTACACTGTAGAAGATACTTGTGCTTTGGCAAATCATTACTGGCATACTCATTTAATAAATTCATATTCAGCTGCAAATTAATAAAGAATTATAAAAGAAAAGAATAATCAAAATCAGTTGACACAGAATTCAAAGAGAATTTAAATAAAAAAAAAACTACAAACAATGCACAACTAAATATTAAATTAAGTACAGTAAAGTTGTTGTTCTGACCGTACAAGTGAAAGTCACTCAGAAGCTGGAATTCCTTTACCTCTCATGTGACTGCACCTCTTTTTAACAGTAAAGATCACTATATCACAAACCAAGACAGAATTGTTTAGATAAGGTCTGGATTGTCCTCTCTACAATCTGTATGAATTTATAGCTGACTATGCCCCTTGGGATGGCAAAAGTTTGTCTGCCTAAAGCCTATCCCATTCTAACAACAAACAGTGAAAATTAAAGGTAAAACAACAAAATATAAAGATGTCCATGCTTGTTGTTGCTATGCAGTAGCTGTCTTTAAATTGCAGAACTACTATAACAAGCTTAACATTAATATTCACTTAGATTTTTTTTTTTACCAGATTTGTTATAGGTTCACTTTTTGCATATCTCTGGCTCCTGGCACCATGTACTGTCCAGTACTTTCCTAGTTGTTCTACCATATAGGAGGAATGGAAAGAGATAAGAAAAAATCAGCAACCATGTTTTGGAAGGTGTTTACTTTCCTACATAATTTAATTTTCCTGGGATAAGGCATGCAGTGCACAGAAGTGGAACAAATACTTACACTAGGATATCTAGCAATACAGACCAAGTGTCTGGTATGCATTCTCGCTAATCACTCAGTTTCTACTAGGGGGCTGACTAAACTGACTGGTACTTTTATCTCCAAACACCACCCAAGAGAAGAAAGAAAGATTTATTCAGCTTGATCATCATTTTCTGACTAGCTCTGTAGGGCCAGGAATGTTATGCAACAGCAACCTGCCAGAACATGAACAACTACTCTTCCATTACAGTATCAGACCACTTGCACTTTGTAATTTTTACAACTACCCTTCATTACAGTATCAGACCACTTGTATGTTGTAATTCTTATCAGTTCTATAATATTTTACTGTGTCTGGTGTATGCAGTCCATGGGCGTCGGATATAAAAATGGCAGAAACGCTGAAGCAAGATTTACCAAATCTTGAAAACATACAACAAATGCATACATAAATAACTAAAGCTAGGTTATTTAGTCTAGTTAAGTACCTCTACAGTAACCATGAAAACGTTCATATTTCGAAATTCAAATATCAAAGATTAGAAAAAGTGGCACTGTAAAACTTGATACGTGTTTACTGCTGATTTTAAGTTAAAGTTAAGAGACAGACCTTAAATGAGACGTGTGAATCTGTGAGCAGCGGTCCTTCAACTTCGATGATAGGCGTTGAGTGGTCTCTACTGATAACCTGAATATTGCCTCCTGCCGTAGGATCCATTCCATCTGCTAGACTATGCCCAGCGTCACCATCTGTGGTATTAAGTGCCTTAGCTAAAGTGTCAAATGCCCTGGGGGGAAGTAAGACTGTTAATAAATCTGCTGCTTTAAAATCAAAATTTAGAAAGACTATTAATAAAAAAAATGCCACGGTGCAGGACAAGTTGGCTTTATTTGTGGTTAAATGCACAGTTTTATCACAATGTGAAAGGCAAAGTAATGAAACCAACTTGTGGGTAAATATCAGTATGAAACGCATCCTGTCACTGTTTATTGCTGTTGCAGAAATAACTTAATTTTTTAAACGCACTGAAAAAATACTATATTTTATTGGCTTTATTTCTCTATAAGAAAATGCATTTCCACTCCCAATTCTCCTTGTAAAAATCAGCAATAGCACAAATTCATATAATGAAAGGTAACAGTAAAATAACAAAAGTTAAAACCTTTGTGAAACAATGTTTTCAGAGACTGTCATTAAATAAATGTGTTGCAGTCACAGTTTCAGTGAGTGGATAAGGGTTTAGAATAATTACATTAATTATACCACAGGATCATAGCAGGCTACTAGGCTAATGGCCCCAGTGCCCTTACAAGCCTAGCCAAGGTTGAGCCGTGTTCCCAAGGGTGTCCGTTTCAAGCAGACAGTAAAATCAGCACCTACTGCCTCTGTCCAAGAGTGACACAGGTGGCTAACACTTTTTCCATGGATAGAACTGATTTTAAAATATGTCAACCAAGTAAACTGCAAAAAAGTTGTGCAAGGTACTCCCATAAATAACAAATATGTACTTACCAAATTAGTCAATCTGTGAGAAGGCCCTTTAAAGTACGCAAAAGAACAGCTGTGTAAACTATTTAACATTAGCAGGAGATCATAGAGGAAAAGTCACTGTTACAGTATATCACAGCAGCTGGATTTCCACCCACCTTTTATATCCCATCTCTTGACCAGATTTTTTAAAAGTAGTGGCCATCTTCCTTGTGAGGAACCAATGCAAATTATGCCAAGGTAGCAGTATAGATGGCACAAAAATCTTTCATGGACATTACAATATGGCTAAAAAATTCTAACTAGCTGCTTAATGCAAAAAAAAAAAAACTTATACTATTTACTCCAAAGCAACACTTAACCAGAAACACACATTTCATATTACCTGAAGTAATAACCCAACAATCGAAATAAGCAAAACTAAACTACCCAAAGTCATAATAGATGACAACCTGAAATTTGAGCACCACATACTCCATTCCATCAAGAAGACTCATCAAAAACTTGGGTCCCTCTATAGGGCCAAACACTACCTGACAGATCAAGCAAGGACTACCCTAGCAGCAATGTTATCTCCTGCCTTCTCTTTTATATGCGTCTCCTTTTCTTAAAATATCAACACAAAGTATAAAGTTAAACTAACCTCCCAATACTACAAAACAACTATATTTGCAACCAATCAACCTTATAAAACACATCACTGTCTTCCAATAAAACAATTAAACTGGCTTAAACTCCCAAAGCAGTTGACTCTGTTGTACTCTCCAGACGAATGCCTAGCTTTAAAAAAATAATCTGCTGTACTATTCACCCACTAGAGACCTTCACTCTAGCAATAAACTTTTACTACATTTCAGTAAGACATTCAACAAAGTACAGTTTTGTACCTACCATAAATGTAGATGTTCGAAGCTCCACATTGCTGCAGTCCTTACACTTGGGTAGTCCGCTGTCCTCGGTCGGCCCGAATATCAAAGTATTAGGCTGACGTCGGTCAAGGCGCATTAGACTGACATCAGGACGTCAGGGTACAAATGCGCATGACCGACGTCATATCCTCAGTCTTTTCTTGCCCCAGATGTCAGAAGACCCTAAACAGAAAGGTCAAAACCAAAAGACAGCAAAAAACAACCAACCACCCTTGCACTAAACATATGTACAATATATACAATATTCACAATATTTACAACCCAACCCACACAACCGCCTCTAACTACAGAGGGGAAGGAGGGAGGGTATTGGACTGCAGCAATGTGGATCTTCGAACATCTACATTTATGGTAGGTACAAAACTGTACTATGTTCTTCATCTCACATTGCTGCAGTCCTTACACTTGGGTAGAATCCCAAAGCAGAGGTAAGGGAGGATGGCAAAACTATAAAGCAGTAGGAGCTGCCAAAATGCCCTGTAAAATTGCAGTGGCAAAACCAGCCCTAGATTTAGAGTAAAGTGGAAGGTGATAATGCTTAGAGAAAGTATGCACTGAACTCCAAGTAGCTGCCTCCAAAATATCCTTAGTTGCCACCCCCCTTAAAAAAGCTGTAGAAGTGGCAGTAGCCCTAGTGGAATGAGGCCTAATCCCAGCTGGAATCTCCTTACCATGATGGGAATAACAGAAAGCAATACAAAACCCAATCCACTTAGAAATAGTTTGTTTTGACACAGGCTTGCCCTGAGAACCCAAAGCAAATGAAACAAATAACTGCTGAGAGTGCCTGAACCCTTTAGTTCTGCTCAAATAATATCGCAACTGCCTGTGTACGTCCAAAGTGTGCAAAATCTTTTCCCTTTATTTTGCGGGTTTGCATAAAAAGTAGGCAAATGAATAGTTTGGTTTAAAGCCACACTAGAAACCACTTTAGGCATAAAGGAAGGATTAGTACGCAAAGATACCCTATCCTTATGGAAAATTAAGAAAGGCTCAACTGCCATAAGGGCCTGTAATTCAGAAACCCTTCTTGCAGATGTAATGGCCAACAAAAAAGCAGTCTTCCATGATAAATATTTCAACTCGGCAGTAGCTGCAGGCTCAAAAGGTTGTAGAGTGAGTTTCTCCAACACAAAATTGAGATCCCAAGCAGGAGTAGGAGCTCTCCGTGGGGGTCTTATATTCTTTGCCCCTCTAAGGAATTGCTTAAACAAAGGATGAGAAAACAATGGTGGGTCACAGTCATAGTGAGCAGAAATTGCTGCAGCATGAACCTTAATAGAAGAGAAGGACAAACCTTTGTCCAGTAACTCAGTAAGATATTGAAGAGCCACACTTAAATTAGGCTCAGAAACATCAAAATCCTTCGCTGTACTCCAAAATAAAAATCTCTTCCATTTATCAGCGTACACTTTCCTTGTACTAGGCCTTCTGGCCTCCAAAATAACATTCAAAACTTG
Organism: Protopterus annectens; assembly: GCF_019279795.1. Lineage (NCBI taxonomy): Eukaryota > Metazoa > Chordata > Ceratodontiformes > Protopteridae > Protopterus > Protopterus annectens. The sequence goes on along the minus strand of NC_056740.1, from coordinate 166,135,182 downwards.
CTGTGGAAGCTGAGACCCTCCAGGGTTCAAAACAGAATATGCCAGGCTGTTAGGTGAAGAGAGTGAAGTTTGACATTGAGTAAATGACTGTTCTCCTGAGACAGCAGGTGTGGAATCAAGGCAAAGGCCATGGAGGCTCCTGCACCAGACTTCTCAGTAATGGGTACCAGTGCTGTCGAGGCCAATCTGGAGCTATCAAAATCATCCTTGGCTTGTCCTGTCTGACCTTCAGGAGTACCTTTGGGAGGAGAGGCAGAGGTGGAAAGGCATACACATGAAGCTTGCTCCAATTGAATGAAAGAGCATCCACTTTCCAAGCTGTGGGATGAAACCTTTTGTGCAAAACTTTGGCAGCTGGTAGTTTAGTGGAGAAGCGAACAGATCTATGTCTGGAGTTCCCCATAACACTGTCAATTTCTGAAATACATGAGGATCCAATTTCCACTCGTGGGGATCCATAATTTGTCTGCTCAACACATCTGCTAAGGAGTTCTGTGCTCCCGGCAGAAACCTTGCCTGAAGATTTAGCTGTAAACTGAGAGCAGTCTCCCACAAAATCATAGCTTGTCTGCATAGAGGATAAGAATGTGTTCCCCCTTGCTTGTTGATGTACCACATGACAGTTGTGTTGTCTGTTAGAACCAACACCTGCCCTGGAAGAAGTAAATCCTTGAAAGCTATTAATGCAAATTGGACTGCTAACATCTCCAAGTTGATATGTAGATGTTGAAGTCTGGCAGGCCACGTGTCTTGTACCCACTTTCCATGTAGATGAGCTCCCCAAGCTTTGTCTGAGGCATCTGTCGTTAGAATCTGACTCGCCTCTGGCCGGGTCACAGAGAGTCCCTTGTTTAGGTGACATTCCTGAGCCCACCACAAAATTCCTTTTGAATGCAAGGTATTATTTGAATGACAGTGTCCATATCTTGGCAGTGCTGTGTCCATACATTTTTGAGATACCATTGTAGCTTCCTCATATGCAGTTTGGCATTGGGAAACACCAGAATACAAGATGCCATGAACCCCAAGGCTTGAAGGACTGTCCTTGCAGTCAGCCTGGACTGATGAGACAATTGATGGAAGTACAGAGAAAGATTCTTTTGTTTGTCCGGGGTCAAAAGGCCATCTGGGATGCTGTATTCAGTCTCACACCCAGAAAGCACATGTCCTGAGAGGGTACTAGACTGGACTTTATTTCGTTCACAGAATACCCCAGGCATCTTAGCACTGCTATCACATAGTGTAAATGATGAAGAAGTTCGTCCTTTCCTTGGGCCAGAATCAGGCAATCGTCCAAATAAGGATAGATCTGTATTCCTCTTAGCCTGAAGAAAGCTATCACTGGAGCCAGAACCTTCGTGAACACTCTGGGCGCAGTAGATAAGCCAAAGGGCAATGCAGAGAACTGATAATGAGAAGTCCCAGCTCGAAAACGCAGATACTTCCTGCAACTTAGCCTGATAGGAACATGAAGGTAAGCCTCCTTGAGATCCAGAGTCACCATCCAGTGATCTTTGCCCAGCAGAGGTAAAAGCTGTTGTAACGTCAACATTTTGAACTTGGGAATGTCCAGATAAGTGTTGAGGATAGATAAATCCAGAATTGGTCTCCACGTGTTCCCCTTTTTTGGTACTAGGAACAGGCGAGAATAAAATCCTAGGCCCACTTCTGGCAGAGGGACCAGTTGTATGGCCCCTATTTGGAGCAGCAGAGAAATTTGTTTGTGAGCCTCTAGTCTTTGCTGAGGAGGAATGTCCGGCATGCCTTTGAAAGGAGGCAAGGTATGGAAATAAAACCTGTAACCTTGGTGTATGATATCCAATACCCATCTGTCTTGGGTAATCAAACTCCAATTTTCCTTGAAGAGTGCCAACCTTCCTCCCAAAGGTGCTGCCATGCGAGAAGGATCTGGCAGCTGAAAAGGTAGGTCATTGGGCCTGTTTACGAAAGGACTGGCCCCTGCCCTCACCCGAAGAATGTGCAGGAGAACTCCCTGTTCTAGGTCTAAAGGAGCTCTGAGCTCTGCCCCTACCACGTCTAGATCTACCCCTAGACTGTGAATCATAAGAAGGGTATGTCCACCCCTTAGCAGGCCAATTCCTACTAAACTTCGGAGGCTGAACTTGCAAAAAATCTTTAACAGTCTGCATAGACTTAGCCTTGTCCTCCATTTTCTTCAAGACTGACTCTACAGGTGAACCAAACAACACATCAGACTGTAAAGGAGCATCCAAAATCCTTGTCTTAACATGTTCAGATAAATTTTGATCCCTCAGCCAGGCATGCCTGCGAAGAACTGACCCAGTGGCAGCCATCCTAGACGAGGCCTGTACAGCATCAAAACCACATTGTAAAGAATGCTTACCCACCTGTTCAGAAACATGTACTAAATCTTGCAATTCCTTACACTCAATGCCTTCCGCCAGAGCATCTACCTTAGACTTCAATTGAGAAAGAAGATAGTTTTGATATTTCAACATGTGAAACTGGCAATTCAAAGCCCTCATAGCTAAGGTGGAAGAAGTATAGACTTTCTTTCCCCATCTATCCAAAGCTCTGGCCTCTTTATCTGGAGGAACCGGATTTTTACAACAGAGGCCTTGACACCCTTAGGTCCCTGACTAACAGTTTCTGGGTCCGCCCTAGGACTCTTATAAAGATATTTATGAGCCTCAGGCACCCTGTAATACCTATCCGGTTTAACAGGAGCAGGAGGCAAAGAATCAGGATTAAGAGAAGCCTCTGCAAACACATCTTCCACAACATCCAGAACAGGAGGTATAGCCAAAGGCCTATGCTGGGGTAAAAGCAAAATTCCCTAAGCCTTTTCCTGGAATCAGAGAAGTCCTGACCTTCCCACTTAAAATGTTCCCTCATGGAATGAAGAGTCTCTGAAAAGAAAAATCCTCTGGAGGAGAAGCAGAAGGAGTGGAATCATCTGCATCAGAATCAGAATAAGGAGAGTACTCCTGCAAGTCTTCAGTCAAGACTCTGAAACATCTGAAGCCTGCTCAAAACTCCCCAACTCTGGTTCCACCCTAGGCCTCTTATCTGGAGGGGCAAAGAACCTCTAATCAAAGTAATTAAATCTTCTGCCATTTTAAGCATGTGCTTCTTGGGCACAGATCCCGTAGAACTAGGAGTGACACCAACAGAAGCTAAACCTGGCCTGCCTCTGGGAGAAGCCTTAGAAACAGAAGGAGAGGGCCTAACCACCTTAGGAAGGGAGGGGAGTACAGTAACCTGAGAAGCCCCTTCAGCCTGACCTGCCTCCTGAGAGGCCACATCCTGCAATAACAAAGTCTCCCCCTGGGACTCCAGAGAAGCCTCCGGCGGAACCACCGGTTCCACTGACGCCTCTAAAGAACCGGCGTCCGGTACGGACGACTCTTCTTGCCTGGGTTTAGCTGCTTTGTCTTTGCGCTTCTTCGAAGAAGCGGGCGTCGGAGCATCCGACGGCATCTTATAATTACACCGCTTCCCAAAGACTAACCTGGCACAATCTAACCTTCGCTTAATAGTGCGCTTATTGAACCTAGCACAAAAGCGACACCCAACAACATCGTGCTCAGGCCCCAAACAAGGAATACACAAAGTATGATAATCTCTATGCGGTATCTGTTTCCCACAAGAAATACAGTTATTCACTTTTTCTGACATCCGGTAAACCACTGAGGCAAGAAAAAACTAAAATGTTCCCCAACGGGGTACTTAGCCAACTGTGACTCGGTCTGAAACTCCGAATTCGAAAAATTTCAGAACGCCGAACGGCACTTGCAACGCTGCTTCTGCATCGGACCATGCGGCAAAAAAGACAGAGGATATGACGTCGGTCATGCGCATTTGTACCCTGACGTCCTGATGTCAGTCTAATGCGCCTTGACTGACGTCAGCCTAATACTTTGATATTCGGGCCGACCGAGGACAGCGGACTACCCAAGTGTAAGGACTGCAGCAATGTGAGATGAAGAACATCTGCTGGAGACTCCATCTACTTTCATTATGTGTCAAAACTTTGGAATTAAATCCTCACGCAGTTAAAACAGATAGAAAACTTTGCTTAAAAAGCACTTGTGCCAAGGATGGCTCTTTTCTTCCTGCTTACCCTGCTAGCTTTGCTCAGATTAGTTTTCTCCAACTCTTACAGCCACTTTGCTTCCCAGTCTTTTTGTACTTTATCTCTCCTTCTCATACTGCACTTATTTCCTAAACTCTTACTTTTCCTCCTTCTCACACACCCCACCACTAACTACAATTCATCTTCTGTTCATTTATCTTCCTGCTCATTTCTGTAACTTCTCCTTTCCTATCTTTCTTATCAATTTTTCACTACATTCTACATTGTCTGTAAATTAATACTAAACTCAAAAACACCCCAGTTTGATATTTTCCCTGCACCCATCATGCTATAAATACATTAACTGTTATTGTACGTTATTTCTCTATTCAATAATTTGCCAATTTATGTTAATTTCTTTTGTTTTGTGTTAAAATGCTAAAGGTCATGTAAGAAATATTTAAAAATCATGTAAATAAGCTCATGTACAGATGCTTCTACCCTGCAATTATAGACGTACATCATGTGTAACTTAAATGTGGAGCTTTTCTTCCCAGGCCTCAGCTGAAAATGGGTTCTACCTACTCCAATTTTTCCCTGTCAACAAAGACAAATAAATATATATGTGTATGTATGTATGTGCATGTGTGCGTGTGTGTGTGTATATATATATATATATATATATATATATATATATATATATATAGATATAGATATATATATATATATATATATATATATATATATATATATATATATATATATATATATATATATATATATATATATATATATATATATATATATATATATATATATATAGATATATATATATTTTGGATTGCTCTTTGACTTTTTTCAGTTCTTCAAGCACATGGAAGTGTGCCTGTGGTATGCAAATTCCAGTGCTAACTAACATTTACAACATGCAGTGTACAAATTACCTAGAAAAACTTTCTGACCGAGTAGATTGAGGTACAGTAGTTATCTGACATAATCATATCTGACATAATCATAACCTATCTATCGTAAGCAGGCAGTTGTTCAAAGAAAGAACATGCAGAGTAAACATATGCAGTAAGTATATTAGAAATACTAATGGTCAGGTACATAAATAGTGCTGTGTAACTGCTCAATATTAATATACACACAGAACACACACACTCATACATATGTACCTATAAAGCGAGACACACACACAAGCAATAAAGCATAGGGGATGTACATATGCTCAAAGGGCTCCTGCCTCACAACACCCTTGACGAGTACAATTACATCTGTACTACACACACACACACACACTCTCACACTCTATCTCCAAGTGCCTTACTGCACTTATAAAATGAAACTCTATATTTTTACTGCCATATGGAGTTTATATTTAGAAGTTCATGAATTTTTTTTAACTATTCATTCCTTTGTTCACTAGGCAAGTAATCAGGTACATATACAGGGTCTATTTTCAGATATTTGGCAAAGACACTGCAAGCAGTACATATGAACAAAAAATGAAAATTTTGACATGACGAAAACATTATATTACAGAGAAAATACATTTAGGGCAAAGGCTGAAATCTACTATAAGAGACCTATCACATACCTGGTTGCATGAGCTTAAATATTATGTATTATTACTGTGTCAAAGAAATTAGTAGTCAGTGGAAAAATGTAGCATAATACGTCTGATTGGATAATCTACTATAAATATATGACATCTAAGTGTACAACCCATAATACTACAAAACAAGTTGGCAAGTACATTAGTCACATTAACAGTATATACATGTAAGGTATATATACACACACATATATATATATATATATATATATATATATATATATATATATATATATATATATATATATATATATACACAACTCTGTTTGTAATTAATTTACACTGTGAGTATTCTGCAGTGGATCACTGATGAAAATAATTCCAGGCAATACTCAAAAAAAGCTCCCAAAGTGATAGGAGTTGGTGAAAGGCCTAAAGGCTAAAGATTCAGAAAACAGGGTCCTGAAGCACTAGAGTACCAAAGGAGGCCAGATTCAGACACGTGTTCTAAACAACAGAACCTTGCGAAAGTTTTCACTGATGACCAGCTCTTACTGGCACAAATGGCCATGACCACAATTAACTCATTCTTCGAAAAAAACAATGAAAGCAGCCACACTCCTAGTGGAGTGGCTTTTGATAATGGATGACTGGCCATCTGGAAATAGGTCATGTTTGAAGCAGCTAACAATCCATATGGAAAGTGTTAATTCCATAATTGTCAACCCCTACTTATCTAGGGCAAAAGGATATGAACAACTAGTTCAACTTTCTAAACTTTTTTCTGTGTACCCTCTTCAGGGAAAACCTGACATGATAACACAAGTCGAAGGTATGAAATGCCCTCTCCCCAACTGGATTCTGCAACAAAAAAAAGGAAACGGGAAGATGGATGGACTGATTAAGGGACAAACCTAAAACCACTTCTGGCAGGAAATGTGTTACTTCTGAGGGATAATCAGTACTTTAGAAATCGAGACACAGTTCCCTACACATACGGGAATATGATGTACAGCTGTCAGCAGCATACTCAGCATAACAACAGATGTTACATTAGCATTGCTGCAGTAGTTTTGTAAAAAAAATGGGATAACATTGGGGGGGGGGCTATTCAGAAGTGTGTTGTGCAATCTCTTACCATCTACATCAGAAAGATAACAGCTTTAAAAGACAGTGCACTGTGTTGTCTAACTCTGTCACTTCTTGGTGCCCAGAGAATGTCAATCACAGCAAGTATCCAAGCAGATGCTCTTAAGGAAGGCTTATGAAACCATGAAAACCTATACCAAATTAAGTAAAAAAATATACTGAGGTAAATATATCTGTTGAAAATTTTACAAAATCCAACAATGCACTTTTTATCAAGTGGCAATGGAGGAAAAAAACATACAATAGGTCAACATTTTGTAAAATAAAATACACAAAACACCAATACAGTCTGTTTACAGCACAACTCTTACTACATACTTATGCATATATGTACATACGCACACATTTTATATATATATATATAAAAAATATATATATATATATATATATATATATATATATGTATATACACACACACACCCGCGTTAGTGGTGCTGCGGTAGCGTTGTCGCCTCACAGCAAGACGTTCTCCTGTTCGATTCTCAGCTAGGGCGTCTTCTGTGTGGAGGCATGTGTGAATGGTCGTGCCTTCGTTGAAGGTTGTGTGTCAGGGCTGGTAACTCGGCACGTAAAAATCCACTATCAAACATTAGCGGACCGGAGTTCCGCTGTGGCGACCCCTAACCGGGATAAGCCGAAAGACACAACAACAAATATATATATATATATATATATATATATATATATATATATATAGATCTAGGACAATTGCTTGAAAAAGCAAGTGTACAAATCCATATATACCGATCACAGTTTAACGAAAGCGCTTTAATCGAAAAAGCGCTTCCGTTAAACTGTGAAAAAAAAAACAAAAACAAAACCACTAATTTGTTTTTGCAGGGGGGCTTTTCCCCCCTGCATCCCCCAACATGGGGGGCTGTGCCCCCCACACCCCCCTACTTAATATTCTCACTCCAAGGTCGCACTACAGTGGAGTAAAGGAATATTCCCTTACTCGCACCACAGTGCGACTGGCACACCACTCACACATACCCAAAATTGCTGCTTCGATGAACAGCAATTTCAGGTATGTGTGAGTGCGACTTTGACTTTCGGTGAAAGTTAAATTCGTGCAAGTGTCCGGGTTCCATATACATATATATATATATATATATATATACATACACACACACACACACACACACACACACACACACACACACACGACACTTCTTTCTAAAATGAGCATTTTTCTTGATATTGCAAATTTAGGAAGGCAGCTTATTCTACAAGGGACCACAGAAAAGAACCCTGAGAAAACAGAAATCCAACACCAGATGTCATAGCAAACGTTTATTCACAAAAAAATTCCACACGAATAGATTTAAAGAGCTAAGCACTTTAAGGTATTTAGATCCCCACTCATTTAAAATCTCCAACTTTAAAGGGCTGACAAATGTTCTAGGGTAGCCGCTTTCAAAAACATTCTCCAGAATGTTGATTTCTTTAATCAATCTATCCCTCTTAGACGTCATTCTGGAGGGTCTATATTAATTCATCAAAATATGTATTCGTCGAATATGCATTCAATGAAGGTTAAACAGGAAAATTCATTACAGCGAAGCACGGAATTTTTCCCAAAGTTAGGAACTACTCACTCTGTAACACCCTGGAACACACACAGCACTAAATCAAACTCCTCCAAGTGGCGGGCTTCTCCCCCCACACGCCACTAACTATATATATACCAGTTCCGAGATTGTACTAAGGTAGGGAAAAGGGCAAAGTTGTGGTGATGGACCAGTTGTTCTTAACTCTGGGAAAAATTCCATGCTTCGCTGTAACGAATTTCGCTGTTTAGCCGTCGATGAATATGTATTAGAAGAATACATACTTTGATGAACTAATACAGATCCCATTCTGGCTACCCTAACAAATTGCTCCTTCACTAAATTTCTTTTATAGTGTAAAGGGTGAAATTTATCTTAATGAACATATGCATTGAAGAAAGTGGGCTTTCTGTAAATAACTGATTCAAATCTTCCTCCCTCTTTAATATGGTAACATCTAAATAATTAGTGTGATTAAAATGGTAAGAAAAAGCAAATCTTAAAAAAAGTCTGTTGTGTTGTTCATGTAATCTATGAATTAATTTAAAACTTTCTCTGTACTATTCCAAATAATATATTATCCAGGCACTTAAATTAGATATAGTCTCCTGAAGTAAACAATCTTATAAAAATAAATCTATTTTCGATAGGTAATATTTATTTAACTCCTTGAAACAACACAATAAGTGTCACTATTGTAAAGTATGTTATACATACATCCCAGGTACTCCACAGTGTCAGTCAAAACCACCCCACCTCCTTTGTCCAGTTTCATAACTATGATGTCTCTGTTACTAGTAAGAGAATCCAAAAGTTCTTTAGCTGTTGGTTTTAAATTCCTAATACCTCTGCAAAAGCCTGAAGAGAAGACTTTCCATATATCGATTTTACATGTCTTCTCGAAAGCTGATACTAATGGGTGAGGTGGGGGTTTGTATACATTTTTCTTTTTAAACTGGTGCTCCACAACAGGGGTTTTGCCTCCAAATTGTATGGCTAAATATAACTTCCTTGTTAAAGTATTCTGTTCTATTAAAAGATCCACCATGTTAGTCCACTTACTAGGAATGACAGTAAAACTTTTTTAAAAAGGTGGAAATGAGCAAGATTAATCTGAATCAAACTACAGTTAAAAATGGGTACTGATCTAAATACATACCCCTTTTGGGGAGGCCTTTGACTACCATGAATGAATGTTAATAATAACTCTACTACTACATCTTGTTATGAAAGGGCTTTTATTCTTCCATATTGTACAGGCATACACAAGGTTGGAGATCTTATTGTGAAAAACGGGACCATTTTAGAGTGAATAGTGAATTATATAATTTATTTGGTGAATCCCCTCATTTTGTATATAAGACGTTTCCTAATTTGAAAAAGATTTTAGAAAGGTGGGGTGTTGTTAGTGTTAACTTAATTAAGAAAGGTACCTGTAGGTATGGAAAATGCAGACAGTGTAAACACATTTTAGAGGATCAAGAAGTACAGTTGGATGACCTTGGAAAGCACAGGTTAGTATTGAAATATGGAAATTTCTAACAGTAGTGGACTAGTTTATGTAGCCAAATGCAGTTCATGTTCTGCTTTTTATACTGGTAAGACTGAGTGACAACTGAGAAAAACGCATCTATGAACACCTTTATGACATTCAGCATCATAACATCAATAATGCTTTATATAAACATTCTATGTTCTCTGCAAATTTTACAACTTTTTTGTTTGGAATTTTAGATATTATTCCTGGTGACCCTAGTTGAAGGAGGGAGTATGGGAGACCAGAATAGAGTATAAAGAACTCTATTGGCAATTGAAATTAAATGCTGCCACCTCCCCAGGTATTAATGGCAGTTTATCTATCATTCCAGTATTAAAAATGAGGGTAGTAAAGTTAGGAATTGGATATTAAATAAAAACAGAATTGCATTATTTCTTCTTTGGTTGATATTACATTTTGAAACTTTTTTTTTACGCATAGGCTTTACAATTTTGTCTATACAATAGTTTTATTTTTAATGTCACTTAAATTTTTCCCAGGACACGTTTTTAATATCAACATATTTTATAATATTTACATTTTAATGACATTTTAACACTCTAGTAGTGGACTTTTTTATATATTTTTCTTTATTCATTTATATGGCCCTTATACTTAATGTTTTAACATGGTCACTTAGGACTGTTTTCCCACTGCTATAATTGATTTATTCAGCTTTAATTTATTTTAATTTATATTAATGATAAAATGTCAACTATTTGGTTTTATTTAATAATTAAATGACCTTAATTAATTTACTTGGGTATTTATATGGACTATTATTGAAGCTGAGAAATTCTGATGAAGTCCAGCTATTTGCAGGGATGAAAGTGTTTGGTTTATACTTTGTGCTTAACTCTTTAAATCTATTCAAGTGTGGAAGTTTTTTTGTGAATAAATGTTTGCTGTGACATTTGGCGTTGGATTTCCATTTTTCAGGTTGACCCTTTGGATTCCATTCTCTTTTTACTTGTGATTTTGGAATATTCCTTGGCAGATTTTCTGTGTGTGTGTTATTCTACTGGTGGCCAACTTAGTTGTTATAAACTGCATCACTGTGACTATTGACTGTTCTGTGTGTATTAACTGGATCTACTTTATAAACTAAAACAAACTTGGTGCCAGTCAGTTGACTCACTGTTATCTCACAATAGGCAGAAAGTTTTAAAAAAGATTTTTTTGTAGGAGGGAGAAGCTACTGTTAACCCACTGATGTGAGTGCTCTGCCCACAAACTCCTGGATAATAAATATTCTGCCTCCAAAGTTGCATAAACTTGGAAAAAATATATTTATAGATATAGTCTGTATATTCCAGTGTCTCACAATGGAATATACAGACAAGCATTCAGCTGGGTGCAACTGAGCTGCATGAAAGTAAATATAAGAAAGCAAACTTCATTAGTGTGTTTTGCGTTCAGCACAAGTTTTTGGAAGAATGGCATTGCTCAGTTTATATTATTTACTGTTTACTAACTGGGTAGGTGGACTGGACCAAGGAGCTCTGTTTGCTAGAACCTAAGCACTTGTGCATTAATAAAGACTATTGATAGCAACATTTAAGATACAGACAACATAACATATTGTTACAAGTCAGAAAACAACTTACAAAGTTATATAAAGACTCTAATGAACAGAAAAATTAAAGGGTTTCATAACTTATATTCATCTTCCATTACAACAATTTTTTGCCAGACAACTGACATTGCATATTAAGACATCTGCATGACCTAAACTAAGATTAGTAATATGCTACTATTTGCACTGCTATAATTGACAAAGAGGTGTTGTTAACTGTCATAGAAACATTATGAATATATTTACAATATAGCATTTTCACTTTTTTGTAGCATTGCTAGGAGATAGCACTCCACATGTTTAGATACATTACTATTTTGCTGCTGGTCTGACAAAGTGTGGGGCAGATCTAGTTAAACTAGCTCTTGTTGATAAAACATGAGCATAATGAGAAGGGCGTTTTGGGATGCTCAAGCAGCCTTTTCCCACTAAATATATTTGGCAGTCTTGTTACATTATGTAGTTATTTAGGTGAGTGGAAATATCAAAGAAAAGCATTTTTTTGTTCACCTACTGCTTTGATTAACTAGGGTCTGTGTGGAGTTACTGACTTTTCACTCTAAGTATGGAAGGCACTGAGTGAGTAGAGAACACTAAATTTGTTTTTAGAGAGGGGCAATACATCATATGTAGCACCTTTAAGGTAACCAAGGCAAGAAGAAGAGTTTCTTGGGCAGTTGCAGATAGTTAGTTTTGCCTTTTTGAGCATGAGGCTTGACAACAAGTGTATTCATCTACATATTGTGCTTACTACTATCTGCACTGAATGCATGTTTTGGGAAGAGTTAAAAATAGCTAGTGGGAGTGTGTATTCTAGTCTGGGAAATTATTTTTTTTGGCAATAGAAGCTCTGACTGGATGAGTTAAATGGCTGCATATATATATATATATATATATATATATATATATATATATATACGCATAGTAGCATGCATTTAGCTGCTAAGTGACCTTGGAACATAATAATTGTGTGTGTGATATGAAGGAGAATTACAAAGTGTAAAATTGCTTCACTAAGTTGTTTTTCATGGTGTCGATACACACACACACTAGGATATTTGCATTTATATATATATATATATATATATATATATATATTTTTTTTTTTTGGGGGGTAGGATATTTGTGTTATATTGTGTAAAGCTAAAAAACACTGAGGCAGTTTTTGTTACATTCAGGATAAGTGGGTTACTTACCAGCCAACTGCAGAGTAATGTGAGTATGTTAAAATTGTTCTACAGACTATTTCTACAGATTAAATATATTTGGAACAGAATCATGCATATCAATGCCATCTGTGTAGTGCGTAATATTACAGGGAGGTGAAATCAGGTGGCAAAGTAATTAATGAATAATGAAAGCAAGGTTGGGTCAAGCAATGAATGTTGGGCAATGCCAGATGCGAATGTACCAGAAATGTTGGTACTGGAGGAGTTTTTCATGGATAAGGCTCTACATCACTGTTGTGTAGGGGGGACCAAAGTCAAAAAAATGTACGTTTTTGATTAGTAGGGAGATGACACTTTCAAACACACTTTCAAGATTAATAAATATAGTAGCTGCATGTTGCTTACTGGAAATATTCTATCACTTACTGTGAAAATGGCTGTAAAGAGTATATTATGGCCAAATCTAAACCCATGCTGATGGTCTGCAACAATTCCATATATTGTTCAGGTAATCAGCTATTTGATTACACAAAATTTTCTTGAATATTTTCTCTAGTAAGCAAAGATCTGGAACATGTATATACTCCTAAGCCATTGTCAGTGAAGGCACTTCAGGGATGGTGGGTATAAGTGCATGGTGGAACTATGTCAGAAGTGGGACATAGTTTATATACACATACATGTGTATGTGTGTGTGTGTGTGTATGTATATATATATATATATATATATATATATATATATATACACACAAGAGGTTTTGACATATGTGAGGCAGCAAACTGTAGAGGTGAAGGGTGAAATGCATCTGGGTTGGTCTCAGGCTTTGTACCCAGCTTTCTAGAAGCATAGCAACTGCCTCTGCTAAGATTACACAGAAGTAGAATGGTAGATCAGAGGAGTTTTGGGTATCTGTCTAGTTGTATAAGTGATGAAACAGAAACTGTCTGATCTAAACCCATTCTGATAGTCTATAATAATTCTGTATTTGTTCAGATCAATTATTTGATCACACAAAATTTTCTTGAATATTTTTAATGCATTGAATTAGAATAGGTCTTTGCGCATGAAACCTTGTCAGTTAATGGACTTCTGGGATAGAAGTTGGAGAATATCTCTTCACACTGTTAAGAAAAAGTACTGAAAAAGAGGAAAATATGCTGAAACACTTGCAGCTGTAAAGTTTGAATACCTTTATTTTCCCTAGAGCTTCAGTCAAATCTCTTCAAAGAGTGACCAAACTAGTATCATGGTTACAATTCAACAGAATACTCTTCCATACTTAAATTGCCTTTTTTAAAGCAAACATGTTTTTTATATCTTACTATATCTTGCCATACCCAATAGAACTAAGATGATCTCCTCAAAAAAAAGGAAGCCAATCTGGTGGTCCCCTGTCATAAACAAACTCTACAACAGAAAGAGGAAACTGATGCGGAATAAGGTGAAGTCACAAGACTGGAAAAACTCCCTTATCAGCCTCAACAAATCCTGTAAAGCTAGCTATGACAACAGAATTGCAGCAGATAGTAAAGACAACCACAAGGCCTTCTATAGTTATGTAAAGAATCTCCATGGCAATACCCAGATTTGCTCTGAGCTACTGCACAATGGTACCTCCTACACCGGGACAACAGATATTGTAAATATACTGGCGGACAGATTCAGTGCTAACTTTACCCCACCCCCCCCAAAGGACCGATCACAATACCAGTAGATTGCCAGGCACCCAGTATTACTGCTGCACAGATTAAAACAGCACTGACCAAGGCCAAGAATATAGCTTCTATGGGACCTGACAGTATCCCTGGCTGTGTTCTACATGAACTACAGAGTGAACTGGCACCTCACCTGTGTGCCCTTGTTCAATCACAGCCTCACTTCAGGCTTTGTCCCTACTGAATGGCACACTGCTACAGTCACCACTTTCCACAAAGGAGGAGTGACTACAGACCCCGGGAACTATCTCCCCATTAGCCTGACGAGTCTGATATGCAAAGCTATGGAACGCATTACCATGGACCTAATAAACATGGATATAGGGAATCACCAAACTCTGGATCCCATACAGTTTGGTTTTGTGAAGGGTAGATCATGCCTGCTCAACTTGGTTGACTTCTTTAAGTCAGTCACCACAACTGTGGATGAAGGTAAGGTGGTTCATACATCCTACCTTGATCTGGCCAAGGCCTTTGATACCATTCCCCACTTAGGAATCACAGAAAAACTTACTAAGCTAGGCATCAACCCCTACATCACTAGGTGGGTTGCAAACTGGCTCACAGATAGAACCCACAGTGTGGAAGTAGCGGACTCCAAGTCAGACTGACGACCAGTTACGAGTGGAGTCCCACAGGATTTGGTACTGGGTCCTCTCCTGTTTGGTATCTACTTCTCTGAAGTCCAGACCAATAAAAAGGGACTCTGGCTGACAAAGTTTGCAGATTATTGCAAGTTGGGAGCTATTATTAACTCCCCAAGTGATGTTGACATCCTACAGAAAGTCCTCAATGAGACCAATGACTGGTGTCAGATCCATGGCCTTAAGCTCAATGTCAAAAAATGTGTCTTCATCCCCTTTGGGAAAAACCCGGTTCCCTTGAATGACCACATTGATGGTAGTGCACTGAACATAGAAGGCATTATAAGAGATCTGGGAACACAGGTTGACAGCAACCTCTCTTTTGACCACCACATTGCCACTGTGGTCAGAAAGTCCTTCTATGTGGCACATCTCATTACTAAGGGTTTTGCATCCAGGAAGAAAGAGGTCATTGTCCCCCTCTACTCTTCTCTCATTAGGCCAATCATTAAGTACAATGCCCCATTTGGCATGTACCTCACTAGACAAATGCAACAACTGGAAAGCCTGCAAAAGTACCTCACAAAGAGGATCCTAGGCCTTAAACACTTCTCCTTTATGGGCAGACTCAAAAAACTCCAACTATTCTCTGCCTCATATCACCTACTTAGAGGTGATCTCTGCTTGACTTACAAAGCCATGTCTGACCCAGTTCTGTTAGAAATGCTTCATCTAAAGAAACCCCAGTCCCTCTGCACCACAAGCTCCAGAGACCTCAATCGCATTACCACAATCAACAGAACATCCTGGAGGGACAGGTTCATAACCCAGAGACTGCCCATGCTACAGAACAGACTTCCCATACATGTCAAGCAGAGCACCTCACTGGCCCTCTTCAAGAGAAATCATGATGAGTGGATAGGAAATAGAAAATTCACCCCGGAGATCACTCCAGTGGCTCTACTTGACAGAGGCACTAGGAACTAAGTTTGGGTGGCATGATGCCATGGTTATCCTATGGGCTATGCTTGTAAAGGCTCCAGGGCCATTAGCCTAGTACACACCTATGAACCTATATTAGTGACATTGCAAGAGGAATTATCAGAATCGGGGAAAAAAAAAGAAATCAAACAAAACACAAGTGTATTAAATTAAATATTGCCTTGATAAATCTTGGTTTTAACTTTCTGGGAAACTGGTACTGTATTTTAAAGTTATAAATGCTTCTAAGGCATTTAGTGCTTGTAAAATATTGCCACCTTTAGGTAAATGTACAGAAGTTAGAAACAAACATTTATAAAGTTTCAATATGAAATTCATATGCTTGAACTATAGCACAGTTGGCAGTTTCCATTTTTATTTTTTTACATTTTGGTCATGCTTATTTCCCTTTTACTACCCAGTAACACACAACACACTTTCATATCAGTTCTGTTTAGACGTACACCATTTCCCCCTTTTACCACCTTACAGACTGAGCACTCTTTCTTATGTTCTTCTAAATAAATT
Organism: Protopterus annectens; assembly: GCF_019279795.1. Lineage (NCBI taxonomy): Eukaryota > Metazoa > Chordata > Ceratodontiformes > Protopteridae > Protopterus > Protopterus annectens. Next base: position 166,118,777 of record NC_056740.1, on the reverse strand, counting down.
AAAACAATTCATTCCAATTTTACTAAATTAGATTTCATAACAGACTGAACATAATTAATGAAGCCATTAAATAACATTTGTTTAAAGACAGATTCAAACACATTTACAACAGCATACTTCTTAATTGGCATTAAAATGTCTTTCATGTTAAAATGAGGTAAACTTAATCCATTCACAGCTTTTGCCTAAAAATGATGCATTAACCTGTTCAGAAGAACACGAGACACCATTTAAACAGAAGGAGATGGGAGAACTCTGATCAAAAGAGGTAACTGGACAGGCAAATTCTCTAAGAAGTTTTGAGTCCATTTTTAATGTTAGAAGTTAACGTTACTCTGACTTGGGAAGTCAAAATATGCAATGTCTTTGACAATTTTTCAGATAAGTTTAGGACTGGTAGTAATGGTTATTAGTTTGTTTCAAAGGTATGCAGAGTTTGCTTGTTTAGCTACCAAATTGCAATATTGTCTTACATTGTTACCTGCTCTAACGTCAACATCTACCTTGAAGGATATCCATTTATTCCATGCCTTTTTCTACTTTTAATTAGATATCTAATGTCATTTTTAAGGCAAGGGCAGGATTTGCCTTTGACTCTGAGTTTGATAAGAGGGAATACAGTTGCTTTCATTAATGACGCTGGAACTGAGTTGAACATATTTAGTGCCAAAGTGAGGTATGTTGCATCATTGAGGGATGTCTAATTTAAATTAGTGAGCTTGGCAATTATCTGACTTTCTTTTACTTCCAAAGTGTTCATGCATGTAATACATATGGAGTTAGGTTCAGGGGCTTGGTAGCAGATTAACGCCTGTAGAGGTAGCTGATCACTTAGTGTGTTCAGAAGACAGGAAAGGTATGTTAACCTATGGAAAATATTTGTTACAAAGATGTCAGGAAGTTACTGCTTGTTTATATTAGTGCTACATAGTTCTAACTGTCTGAATGAGACAATGCAAGGACAGAATTTTGTGATTACTTCTTTTTTTGATAAGCTAAGAAGCCAATGTAATGTCAGCCTTGATGAAAATATTTACTATAGTATGAGAAAGAAATTACAGTTGTGTTAAGAACTTAACATTAGTGCAGATGTTTGTTTAGTTCCACTGTTGCAGTCTTCACTCTTGGGATATCTTGTTGTGTAAGTAGCCCACAACTGAGAAGTCTTCCAAAGTTCCTCCTTCTCCCATGGCTTTGGCCAGCACCCTCCAAGAACACTGGCAGTATAAAGGGTGCACTGGCTAATGTCTTCTTTCAGATCTTTCTAGCCCTGGCAGAACCAGAGCACAAAGGTCAGGTCTACCCTAAGATGCCTCAATCTGGAAGCTCCAGGGACAAGGGCTCAAAAAAACAGAGGAGTGTGCCTAGACAGATGGGGGGGGGGGCAGTACAGTTCTGTAACTGCTGCAGTAGCCTAGCTATAAGGGTTATATCCTGCCAAGAATATGACCTACTGGACAGCTTTCAAACTTAAAGGCACCTTCCACACACTCTAATTGTTAGAGGTTTGATCAGAGCTGGTAAAACAGGCAGTTAGAGCACAAAAAGCTTTGGAACTTTCTTGCTTTAAAAAAGGAGGTTTACAGCCTTGAAAGGAAACATGCTACGAAAGGTAAAACAAACATAACTACATCCACAATGGTATATACATCTACAGTCTAGCTACACAACAAAAACTAAACAAGGGGTATAAGGGGGAGGGGATGGCTACTGTGATAGTGATCTAACAGAACAAATACTGTTATGGTAAGTTTTACTTACATAACTGCACTATGTTCAACATTAGATCACTGTTGCAGTAGCCTAAGCAATAACATTAGATTACAATAGCTTAGAAAGGAAAAAAGGGAGGAGGGAAATTCAAATAATCCAGGATCTCCCAGATAACAGTCTTAGCAAAAGAAGTTCTGCACCCAGAAAAGAAATCTAGTATAAAACACTTTGAAAAATAAATCCACAGGGCCAAGATGCTACCTCTGGAATTCTTCTAGAGATTATCCCTTTCCAAATAACCACAAACGTAGCCAAGGCCCTGGTACAGTGAGGCCCAACCCTGCTTGGAAGTAACCTGTATTAGTGAGAATGAGAGAAGGAAATAACAAGAGACAACAAATTGCTTAGCTTGGCACTAGTTGCTAGTATTCATACTTTTAAGGAAACAAATAGCTGCTCAGCCTTCCTGAAAGATTTTGTACTGATCAAGTAGTATTTGAACTGCCTGTGGACATCCAGAGTAAAAAAAATTCTGTCGCCCTTGTGTTTAGGCTCTGGAAAAACTAAAAGAAACCGAAAAGACTGGCTTAAGGTTACCTCTGAACTACGAAAGGCATGAAGAAAGATTAGTTCACAAAGAAACCCTGTCCTGTTGGAACATGATGTAGGGTACACTCACCACTGAATGATTTGACACTTGTTTACTGGGGAAATTCCAAACTGTATAATATCCAATTTTCAGGGGAGGTCTGGGGAGAAAAGCTTCACACTGACACAATATGGTTACAGTTAAATAACTAAATTATTATAAAACCTAATACGGAAAAAAAACAAGACTAAGTAAAAATTCGCAACAGTTCCTAGAGTGTGAACTTACACACACAGAGTGCAAATATTTGTACAGAGATAACAAGTTGCTAAAAGAACACTGTCAATAGTTAAAGTATTTAAGTGCTTCAGTTCTTGGAAATGACATTAAGCACACAGAGTATACACTTTGGAACACAGATGGCTAGATAACATAGCTTAGGCAAAATTATATCTGTATGTATCTAAGAAACAGACAAAGTTCAGAGAGAAGGAATTAGTAAGACGCATGCTGGGGGGTGGTGAAGATGAAGGAGGGAAGGACTAGTTCAGCCTGGGAAAGTGCAGGAGCAGAACTAAGTCAAATTTAGGTAATCTTTTAGTATATGTTTGATGCTGGAGAGGATAGAAATCGATCTAATTTGCAGAGGGATAGAATTCTATTTTTTTAGCGACTGACTATAAGTAAAGTCTGGCTAGAGGATATGGCCATAACAGCTTCTAATTCAGATACTCTTCTTGAAGAAGACGAGCAATCAGAAAAAACTGTCTTACAGGTTAAGAACCACTTTGCCTCATGAGCTGGTTCCAATGGCAAAAGTGTAACCTTTTCAAACACAAGTAAAGATACCAATGAGGAGCCACCTAATAATAATAAGGTGGATGAATATGTAAAATCCCTTTTACAGACTGCTTTGCTTGAGGGCAGTAAGAAAGGGGAAGAAGGATCTAAAGGCAGGCAGACAGAGAAATCCCGATAAAAGACTAACAGAGGCCAGAGGATAAAAACTCACAGAAATAAATAAGAGTCAGAGGCATTCATGCCTTAAAAGGGACCTGGTTCTTAATATGGCAACAACTAGAAAATCTTTTCCACTTACGCATGAATTACTTCCGGACAGTAGTTTATTTTTGTCCTCCTTTAGCACCTGCTGCATGTCCTCAGAGTTTTGATACTTTTTAAGCACCTTCTATGTGGCATCCAGGCAGTCAGCTGAAGTACATCAAGGATGTGGAGTATAAAATAACCCCTATGTTGTGTGAGTAAATCCAATCTTTGAGGAAGGTTGTAGCAATTGCCCTTGACCGAATCAAAAGATTGGAGAGCCACTGTTGTCTGCGCCAAAAGGGAGTCACCACCACGCCCTGAAATGCAGAGCCAGTCAAACTATAGAAAGCTCCTTATAGCAGTAAAATAAGTGAAAAAAACCCACAAAGGAACATTCCTGTTAATGGAAAGAAAAAAAAAAACATCTGTATTCCAGACTTGAATACAAGAGATTGTGGAACAGAACATTTTTAACTTTTTTTAAACAAGAAACATCTTTATTAAATTATCACATATGACATAGGCAATCATACATTTATATAAACTGAAACAAACCATATTGACATCATTTTAGTCACAAACATTATATATCACAAACCACACTGACATAATTGTAGTTGCAAACATTATACATCACTTATAACCTATCCAGCCATTGTCAGTCAAACAATACATAGCTCATTCAAAACCTGTCTTCTTTTAAACCTCATTCCTCCTCTGCATGCATTGTTCCCATAACTCCCTTTTATTCCGATGTAATTTAGTCTACCCTTTTCTAAAGATCCCAATTACAGTTGTTTTATCCAAGTTATTATATTCACTACTTCTAGTAAAGTTGATTGAGAATTTGATTTCCATTTTCTAGGAATTGCTTTTTTGGTAGCCATCAATTTGCTCTCTCAGTATCTCTGACAGAGCAATCTGCAGAGAATCTTTAAAGTCTGCCAACTCATTACACTTCCAGAAAATATGTTCCCAGTTACCTCTTTCTTCTCCATCACACCTCCAACATTTGCATGAGGAAAGATTCTTTGGAGTCTACTTGGGGCAGAAAAATACCTATGTAAACACTTCCAAGCAAAGGTCCTAAAACTTTTACACTGTGTTGCATATTTGGGAAACATATCCCCCATTGTTTCTTTGTGAATTGCATATCTAGTCTCTCTTCCCAATCCTTTCTAACCTACTCTGATTGATTTTCATAGATATCATGCAATATTTTGTATTCTCTACTAATAAATCCTTTTGTAACAACAGCTTCTGCTCTAGATTCTACTAAAAATTCTACCAGCGCTGGTCTTTTGCTTAAGACCCCCCTATTTCTTCCTTTTTGACTATACTCGGATATCAATTTCTTGATAGGGAAGGCAATCTCTGTCCTGCAGTCCAAATACATTTTTGGCCTCTACCCATTCTGTTACCTATTCCTCCCTAATTATCTGTTCCCAATACTTTAGTTCTTTTAACATGTTTCTCCAATAAATTCCAGACCCCTTCTGCTTATTGTCTGCATCCCTAATTGCAGTAATCTCTATCTGCAGAATTTCCTTTCTCCATTCCCATGTTGGCTTAGTTCTTTCTTACTTACTTTCTGCTACTTTATGAATATAATATTCTGTATGGTTATTATTTTCCTTAAGGACCTGCATCTAAAATTCCAGTCTCTCCTTGTTTCTCAAGCCCCCCCCCAGGTTTATCACCTTTTCACTTTGAATTACAGGTTTCTGCTTGTGCTATGTACAGGAGCATTAGCTGTGTAGCTCTGAAATAACCCTTCAAATTGGGTAATCCCAAACTGCCTTGTTCAATTGGAAGAATCAACTTATCCCATTTGACTCTTACAGTCTTCCCCTCCCAGATAAAATCCTTCAGCTCTTTATTAACTGCTATCCACAACTTCTCCTTTGGTTGATAAAAATAGGCCTGACCTGTGTACAAAATTAAAGGGACTAAAACATTTTAACTGCTTGCATCTTGCTATCCATATCCATATAACTAACCTTTCTCAGTTTTTGTATTACCATTTATTTAGCCTCTTCGCACATATCCTTAGCTGCCACACCAGAATCCTTTTTAATCCATACTCCTAAGCACTTCATTTTATCATGTCCCCATAAATATGGATACTGCTGAGACAATTTGTGTGTGGGTACATAATTTACAGCTGTTGCCTTTGTTTTAGCTTCATTGATTTTGTATCCAGAAAATATGTAAAACTGCCTCAAGATGTTCCACAAGACTGAAATGTCCTTTTCTGGTTTTATCAGGTATAAAATAATATCACTGTAAATACAGCCAACTTTTCTTGGCTAAAATAGCAATTCTGTCCTCGAATTTCTAAGTCTCTTATTTTCTTTGCCAGCGGTTCTAAATATATTGCAAATAACAATGGGGAAAATAGGACACACCGTCTGGTTCCTCTACTCACACAGAAATTATCAGAGTGGAAACCACCTACTTCAGTTTTCACCTCCAATTCTTCATATATCCTTCTAATCAACTTTATAATTTTATCAGTGAATGCAAATGCTTTCATTGCCCTGCTCATAAACTCCCAGGTTACTCTGTATCAAGACCCAACAATAAGAGTGGTATTTTCTTGCATTCTGCTTCCCTATGAATCATCAATGTTTTGTTAATGTCAAATGTTTGCCTCCCCTCCACAAAACCACGCTAATCCATGTCTATCAATTTTAGCATTCACCTTTGCCATTCTTTTAGCCATTATAGACCTAAACACTTTATAATCATGGTTTAGGATTGAAATGGGCCCGTATGAAGCTGGATCTGGTGGATCTTTACCCTCTTTAGGTATTACAGCTACCACCACTTTCTTCCAGGATGTTGGTACTTTTCCTCCTTTTAAAATACTGTTAAACAAAACCTTCCAAATCTTTATAATTTTTTTCCCTCCTACCTTCCAAGCTTCCACAGGAATACCCATTTATTCCTGTGGATTTTCCTGTTGACTGGTTACACATCACCATTTTTATTTCATCTCTTCCTGTCCTATTAATATAATTAAGCCTCATCTACCTCTAACCTTGGCATATTTAACAATTCCATGAACATTCCCATTTGCACATTTTCTTGATCTCTGCTTTATAAAGACTTTCATAAAATGTATAAAATATTTCTAATAACTCTACAGGATCTCTTGTTATCTTCCTTGTTATAGGCTCCCCAAGCTTGGTGACAACCCTTCCTACTTGCCTGAGTCACTGCGCTAAAAGTTTTTGTGCTCTGGCATTATTATCAAAAAACTGTTGCTTAACAGCAATCTTTCTAAACTCGTGCATATTATCGCTTATAATTCTGCAATTGCTCCTCTTCTTGTTCTGTAAGAGTCCCCCTATTCTACAATACTTTAACATTTGTCAGTCGATCTAGACAATTATTGTTGCTTTTTAACCATATCCCTCTTTCTTTTATTTCCAGCATATTTTTAAACTCCACTTTAATTTTAGTCTATTCCCTAGATATATTTTCAGAAGAAATTTCTGTCTTCTTTAATAACTCCCGAATAATTTCTACTACCTATTCCTTAAATTCATCTCTTCTCTCTTTTAAACAGAGGTGGGAAAGCATCAGTACCTCATTTTTATATCATTACCTTCTGTTTTTATTTTAGTTATTACTGGCGCATGATATGAAACCGTTATTGAATGCTTATCAAAACTTTCAATTAAATGTACATGTTCCTGTGAAATCTAGCCTAGCCCAGTTTTTGTATCTTGAGAAATAATATGTAAATTCACTCTGAACTCCTACTTCTGAATTCACATCTTCCATGCCAAATACTTTCAGAAATTTCTTCAAAAAATCTATCCTCCCTTGTTATATTTTCTCTTCTGAGCCCCCTAACACATATTCACTGCTGCAAATCAAATTCCAGTCCCCACCTATAAGTAATATTCCCTGCTGAAGACTGATTATTTCTCCCAGTATTTTCTTAAGCTCCATTATAACAGTTTTAGGTGGGATATACATACATGCCAGTATAATCCTCTTCCCCTGCCAGTACCCCTTTAGTACTACATATCTACCATTATTATCTTTTTATCCTCTTCCATCATTATTGGATCTCTTCTTGCAATTAATATAAGTACTCCTGCCTATAAGAACTGAGGGCACTAGTTCTACATCACCCTGAGACAAAAGTTGGTCAAAAATAGGCAGACCTGGTTTACATGAGGAGGAAAGCTGGTTTAGACTTTGATTTCTATTTTCTAGTAGCTGCTTTTTTTGGCAGCCATCATAATTAGACTCAGCAAGGCCTTACAATGTCTAGGCAATTCCAATTCTGTATCATAGCTCAAAAAAATAATTTCCTTAGTTACACCAATTTGCTCACCCAGCATCTTTGACACAGGTCCGTCAGTACACTCCACTCCCAGAAAATATATTCCCAGTTACTTTTTTCTTTCATGCAATATTTTATATGCTGTACTAATTATTCCTTTCTTACCAGCAAGTTCTATTCTAGATTCTACTAAAAACGTTACCAGTGCTGGTCTTTCACTTAGGACCCTCCTATTTCTTTCTCTTTACCTATACTCTGATATCAATGCTTGATAAGGAAGGCAATCTCTAACCTGCAGTCCAAATAAGTTCTTGGCATCTTCCCATTCTAATACCTTTCCCCCTCTAGTTATTTGCTGCCAATACTTTGGTTTCTTTGCTAGTTTTCTCCAATAAATTCCACCCCCTCTTGCCTATTGTCTCTATCCCTAATTGCAGTCATTCCTATCAGCAGAATCTCCTTTCTCCATTCCAATGTTGGCTTAGTTCTTAGGATACTTTCTGCTACTTCATGAATGTAATATTGTGCTTGATTATTGTTATTCTCCTTAAAGGTCTGCATCCAAAATCCCAGTCTCTCCTTGTTTCTTGAGCCTGTTTCATCATCATCTCTTTCAACTTTAATTTATAGTTTTCTGCTTGTGCTATGTATAGGAGCCTTAACTGTGTTGATCTGAAATACTCCTTCAAATCGATTAATCCCAATCTGCCCTGTTCTACTGGAAGAATAAGTTTTTCCCACTTGACTCTTGCCATCTTCCTCTCCTAGATAAAATCCTTCAGTGCTTAATTAATAGCTATCCACAACTTCTCCTCTTCTGGATGAAAGTATGCCAGGCATATCTAAGACTAAAGGGACTAAAAACATTATAACTGCTTACATCTTACTATTGATATCCATATAAAAGAGCTTCCATTTTCTCAGTTTTTGTATTATCTTTTATTTAGTCTCTTCCCACATATCCTTAGCTGTCACACCAGAATAATTTTTAATCCATATTGCTAAATAGGTCGTTTTAAAATGTCTCCATAAGTATGGATATTGGTGAACCAACTTGCATGTGGGTTCATAGTTTACCGCTATCTCCTTTGTTTTAGCTTAATTAAATTTGTAGCCCAGAAAGATCTGAAACTGTCTCAGTATGTTTCACAGCACTGTAATATCCTTTTCTAGTTTTGCCAGGTATAAAATAATGTCATGTACACATACAGCCAGCTTTTCTCGACAACCATACCTTTCCCCCTCCCCTTATCTCTAGGGAACAGGTCATCACTGCCCTCTCAAAGGCAAAAAATATGGGTCTATATTAAATTCTTGAAAGCCAACAATATCAAATCTGACACTGTCAACACGAGAATAGCAAAACTGCAGAACATCCAGAACAAGTAAACTGAAGCCTCCGTAAGGGGAGATTTCCATTTACTTCAATGCAGCACGGTCTCGGAGTTGGTATATTTAAGTAGTGGGGGTGTGCAGGGGGGCTTGCCCTCCTGCCTACACCGTTTAGTTTTATTTTTGTTGTTTTTTTTTTTTTTTTTTGTGAACATTCGATATTTTAACAGCTTGATCACTAAAGGTTGACCTTTAGTGATTCGAACTGTTAAATATTCGATGTTCTAATATAGACCCAAAAATACAGCCTCCATGGGACCCGATAACATCCCAGGCTGCATGCTACATGAACTCAGGCATGAACTTACAGCACCATTAGGCAGCCTATTCAACCTGAGTACCGGCATTATCCCAGCCAAGTGAAGGACAGCCACTGTCATCCCTTTACACAAAGGTAGCGTGCCTACCGATCTGGGAAATTATAGACCCATTAGCTTAACCAGCCTGATCTGCAAGGCCATGGAGCTGATTATCATGGACCTCATTAACAGGGACATTGGCAACCTCCAGACACTTGACCCCACACAGTTTGGCATTGTCAAGGGGAGGTCATGTCTGTTAAATCTGTTCAACTTCTTTGAGACAGTCACCAAAGCCATGGACAAGGGGAAGATGGTGCACACCGCCTACCTTGACTTGGTCAAAGCCTTCGACACTACTCCCCACACAGGCACAATAAACTCTCTCAACTAGGCATCAAGCTATATGTTATCAGATGGGTGGCAAAATGGCTCACTGACAGAAGCCACGTAACCAAAATAAGGGAAGCTACCTTAAGCAGTAGACCTGTAATGAGTGGCGTACTTCAAGGATTGGTCTTGGGGTCTCTGTTAATTGGGATATGCTTCTCTGAGGTGCAGGCCAAAACCAGTAGGCTATGGCTGACCAAGTTTGCAGATGACTGCAAGCTGGGTGTGGTTATCAATTCTCCAAGTGATGTGTACGTCCACCAAGAGGGTCTCACCCAAACAAATAACTAGTGCCAGAAACATGGCCTCAAGCTGAATGCCAAAAAATGCATTATCATCCCCTTTGGGGAGAGTGATGTCCCCACATATTATTACATTAATAACAACGTCCTAAGCACGCAATCATTCGTGAGGGATTTGGGCACCCAGGTTGATAGCAACCTGATTTTTGACCACCATGTTGTTTCCTTTGTACAGAAAGTTTCTACATGGCCCACCTCATAAGTAAGAGTATCTCATCCAGGGACAAGGAGGTCATAACATCTGTGTATCCTTCCCTTATAAGGCCAATTTTTGAGTACAACACCCCCTTTGGCATGTACCTCATAAAGGACATGCAGCAGCTGGAGTGACCACAGAGACTCCTCACCAGATGAATCCAGGACCTCAAACATCTACCCTATACGGATAGGCTAAAAGCCCTGTCCCTCTACTCAGTTTCACACAGGCTCCTCAGAGGTGACCTCTGTCTGGCATATAAATCAATCTCAGACCCTGCCTTGATGGGGCTACTCCAAATCCTTAAGTCAAGCTCCACTCGAGTAATCCGCACACGCCACCTCAGCCTGGTCTGTGACATCAATAAGACTTGTTGGCAGGACAGATTTGTGTCCCAGAGACTCCCCCATCTGTGGAATACACTCACTATCCACATCAAGCAGAGTACCTCATTATCCCTTTTCAAGTGCAACCTGGATAATGGGGAACATAAAATACACCTCTGGGATTCCACCTGTGTCCCTGCTGGACAGGGGCTTTGGGTGCTGACTTGGCTAAATTCTTGGCTAGGCTTATAAGGGCCTCAGGGCCAATAGCCTTGTAGCTTCCTATGATCTTATTATATCCTTGAATTTCTGAGTCCCTTAATTTCTTTGCTAATGGTTCTACATATAATGCGAACAACAAAGGGGAGAGAGGACACCCCTGCCTGCTTCCTCTGCTCAATCAGAGATTATCAGAGAGGACCTCACCCACTTTAATTTATGCCTGAGATCCCTCATACATCCTTCTAATCAACCTTATAATTTTATCAGGGAATGCAAATGCTTCCATTGCTCTGCTCATAAAGTCCCAGCTTACTCTGTCAGTCGGTTTCTTTGCATCAAGACCAACCAACAGAAGTTGTATTTTCTTTCTTTCTGCTTCTCTCTGGATCATCAGCGTTTTTTTAATGTTGTCAAATGTTTGCCTCCCCACCAAAAAAACACTCTGATCCATATCTATCAATGTTGGCATCACTTTTGCCATTCTTTTAGCCATTATAGACATAAAAACTTTATAATGTTTACTAGTTACTTTAACAATAGACTCCAGTCTGTTAATGGCTATCTGCAATCTCTCCGGCACTACCACTTAAGATGGGTGTCCCTCAAGGATCAATCATTGTCCCACTATTATTTAACATCTTCACCAACCAGCTATATAAATCCTGCCCACAGTCATCACTCATTCAATAAGCAGATAACTCCACTATTATTACCAAAGCAGATACCCTCACTGACCTACAGTCTACTACCCAGGCATCCATCCTACCTATCGAGAAATGGCTCACCAAGAACCAACTAAGACTAAATCCCAAAAAGACAAAATTCCTGCTATTTAGCCCCGAAAATACGAGTAATCGTAAAGCTTCCTTCTCAATCACATCCCACAATAACACCCCTATCAATGTGGAATCACAGACCAAACTACTTGGGGTCATCATTGATAGCCAACTGAAGTTTGACCTGCACATTCTCAACAATATTAAGAAAACCCGCAAAAACTGGGACTCCTTTACAGGAATAAGAAATTGTTATCCAATAAAGCCAGAATTACACTATCCCAAGCCTACCTTCTCCCCTGCCTACTCTATGGCTCACAAATCCTCACCAACCTTCAATCCACCCTCCAATCAAAACTAGAATCCACCTACAACAAAGTGGATAAATTTGCTGCAAACCACCCCTACTACTCACACACCACTGCCTAGCTCTTAAAAAGTTAAACTGGCTAGAGCTTCCTCACGACCTACTCCTCTCTCAGCTTCAAATGATACATTCTATACTGTACTGGCCCTCCTTCTGTCCCAGCATTTCCTCACTCATCTCCCCCTACTCATCACCAAGATCTCTCTATAGTGCTGAACAAGAAGTTATGTACTCATCATAATGTTCGATGTATGTAGTCCATCTCACCTCACATTCTTACCCGTGGGTTCGGAGCCGAATGTCGGCTCCGACTCGGCCAACTTTTTTAGCTTGAAGTCTTTCTATTGGCTGGGCAAAGATGGTATCCCATGCTGCACTGCTCTCTATCCCCAGATCTAGTTTGCTGCGAGCCCTGCACTCATTCTCCATGCATAACAACACGTAAGGAAAGGAAGAACAAACCAAGAATGAAGGGAGCTCTAAAACCAGACCTAACCTCCAGATCCTCCAAGACAGGGAAGGAGGGGGGGTAAGTAAGAATGTGAGGCGAGATGGACTACATACATCGAATGTTATGGTGAGTACATAACTTCTTGATGTTATGTAGTCCAATCTTGCCTATATTCTTACCCGTGGGACAGAGTCCTTAGCACCTAAATCCTGGGAGGCTCAGTGGAAAATACTCCTGAGCACTGTGGAACCAAAGGAAGACCTGCCCCTAGATACCACATCCAACTTGTAATGAATAACAAAGGTGTGAGGAGATGCCCAAGTAGCCACAGCACAAATATCATCCATACACAATCTGGCCTGAAAAGCTGTAGATGCAGATACAGACCGAGTACAGTGAGCCTTCATCTGGAATGGTAAATCTTTACCCCCTGAGGAATAAATGAAAGAAATACAGCTTGAAATCCACCTGGACAACATGATTTTGGAGACAGGAGACCCAATTCTGTTTTCTGAAAAGGAAACAAACAACTGATCAGATTTTCTTGTCTTTTGTTCTGTGCAAATAAAAACATAATTGTCTGTGCACATCCAACTGATGAAATTTGAATTCTGCCTTGTTTGAGAACTGGGGAAAGAACACTGGCAATTCAATAGATTGGTTAAGGTTACTGACTGATGCCACTTTGGGAAGAAAAGAGGGGTTCGGTCTGAGAGAAACCCTGCCCTTATGAAAAATCAAATAAGGGGGTTTGATTGATAAAGCCTGAAGCTCCGAAACACGTCTGGCTGATGTGATGGCTACTAAAAAGACAGTCTTCCAAGTTAAGAATTTTAAATCGCAAGTGGGTGCAGGCTCAAAGGGGGGTGAAGTAATACCCTGTAGAACAAAGTTTAAGTCCCAAGGCATAACAGGTTCTGATATCGGAGGACAAAGTAACAAAGTACCCTTCAGGAAAGCCTTACAGAGTCTATGTGCCATCAGGCTAGGCTCATCTGCGATATGAAAGTTAGAAATCGCCACCAATTGGACTTGAATGGTTGTGGCAGCTGAACTCTGGTTAAACAGCATAGACAAGAACTCCAATACAGATGAAATTGGAGCTGTGTAAGGGTCAATCTTTTTGGTATGTGCCCAGATTGAAAACCCCTTCCATTTGCTAAAATAAATCTTCCTGGTCGAGGGCTTATGACAGGAAGATAAAATATGAACCACCTCTGGTGAAAAAGGATGAAGCCTAACTAATGACGGAAGTGGAGTAGCCAGGCTGTCAACCGGAGGGTCCGAAGAGAGGAATGGAGCTGCCCTAACATGTGTGTCAGTAAGTCTGGTTGTGGGTCCAGAATCCAAGGAGCGTCCATGAGATAGGGATGGAGAAAGGGGAACCAAACTTGACGAGGCCAGTGTGGGGCAATCAGAATCATTCTGCTTCCCAAGGATTGTGCTTTCTGAATAACCTTTGACAGCAAGGGAACCAGAGTGAAGGCATATAGTAGACCGGAGGGCCAATCGTGGACTAGAGCGTCCCTGGGTGACTCCCCTTGAGGGGGGATTAACGTGAAGTAGCTGCTGCATTTGGCATTGAGGGGGCTGGCAAAAAGGTCGCAGCAAGGCTGACCACACCTACGGAAGATCTGTTCCGCAACTTGACAGTTCAAAGACCACTTGTAAGGCATCAGAATAGCTCTGCTTAACCTGTCTGCTATCACATTGGACTTCCCCGGAATGTGCATTGCCACCAGAAAACATTGGGAAGACACTGCCCACTGCCACACCCGCATGGCCTCTCTGCAAAGTGGGTAAGACTTGGTTCCTCCCTGCTTGTTCAGATGGCAATTGGGGGCACAGGAAAGAAGGGCTTTCCTGCACTGAGGTTGTCGGTGCGAAGCCACCAACTGAGATCCTGTTTGCACCTGTCTGTGAGTAGAATAAGGTGAGAAAGTGGAAGACGTTGAAGAGACCACTTGTCAAAGAGAAGCCACTGAAGGAGCCTCATATGTAACCTTGCCAGAGGGACTAACATAATCGTAGCAGCCATTGTCCCCAACAGTTGGAGAACCCATCTTGCCTTCACTCTTCTCAGAGGGAGCAAGGCATGAACTTGTTGTTGTAGGACCCTGATTCTTTCCTGTGGTAGAAACGCCCACATGAGGACGGTGTCTAGTTCGGCGCCTATAAAAGTGACACACTGTGAGGGCAACAAGGCAGATTTTTCCCAGTTCAATGTGATGCCCAACTGTTGACATATATTGATAGTAGCGTCCCTGGTCTGAAGTAGTAGATGCCTGGTGGTGGCAGTAAGGAGCCAGTCATCCAGATACGGAAACACTTGGAATCCCTGATGTCTCAAGTGAGCAGTCACCACTGCCATGCATTTGGTAAACACCCTGGGGGCTGTGGTGAGACCAAAGGGCAGGGTTCGAAACTGAAAATGACTGGCTCCCAGCTGGAAGCGTAGGTGACTTCTGGATGCCCTGTCCATCTTTATGTGGTAGTAAGCATCCTTGAGGTCGATGGAGCACATACACACTTCTTTTCCCAACAATGGGAGAATAGACTGCAATGTGACCATTCGGAACTTGGACTTTTGCACGTGGGTGTTCAATCGGCTGAGATCCAATATGGGTCTCAGGTCCCCTGTCCTTTTTGGCACCAAAAAGAATCTGGAGTAAGTCCCTAATCCGATCTGGTCTGAGGGGACATGTTGGATGGCTCCTTTTACTAGCAGCTTTGAAACTTCTGAAGTTGCGTAATCCCTTTGACTGGGTGGAACATCCGGGACTTTCTTGATTGGATGGGGATTTGACGAGAAGGGGATGACATATCTTCCGGAAATTATTCGTACAACCCATTGGTCCTGGGTGATGTCTTGCCAGGCCTCAGGGTGTAACGAGATTCGACCCCCGACTGGCGCCGGAAACTCACAGTCAGGCCTTCCATCAGGAGCGGCGGTAGGGAGAACCACAAAAGGAATCGCGGTCTCCCGAGTTATGGGGGCCTCCTCTTCCCCTAGGGCGACATCTTCCTGAATAACCACCCCCTCCCCTGGAGGGGGACTCACCTTGTGCACTGGGAAAAAACCTCTGTGATTTTTTGAACCAAATTTTGCCCCCCCCCTAGGCCTTGGGATAAGGCCTAGAGGGAAGGGAAAAACGGACTCCTATGGCAGACAGAGTTTTTCCCTCCTGCTCGCACCTGGAGAGAGTGTCTTTCACTTTGGTTCCGAACAAAGAGGAACCATCAAAAGGGGCGTCAGTGAATGAAGACTTGAAGGCCTCCGCGAAATGACAAAGGCGCATCCAGGCCTGCCTCCTAAGAGCAACTCCTGAACTTGCTGCCCTACTCGCTCCTTCGGCTGCATACGAGATTAGCCTCATGGAGGAGTTCGCAATGGAGCTGAGGGTAGACATCTGAGCGTTGACTGTCTGGGCCACTGCCTCAGAAACGTTACCCGTAAGAGTATCTCCAAGCTCCTTGAGGAGATCTCTCTGGAGCCGTGTAAAGTGTGATAAATAATTCAGTGACCATAAGGTAAAGGTTGCTGAAGAAAAGGTACACTTCCTGTACCGGTCCATGGTCCTAGACTCCTTGTTAGGGGGATGGACGGTGGAAGAAGTCTTGGCTAATTCCGTCTGAGTGGCAGCTGCCACCACTATGGCATCCACAGGGACTCCCTTGGACAGAAATTCCTTATCAGGAGGAGCAGGCAAAAATGTATTGGGTCTCCTGGGGACTGGTTCCACAGAGTCAGGAGCTTCCCACACCTTTTGACAAACCAAATCCAGAAGCTCGAATGGTGGAGATACTCAGGATATGGAGGGCTGAGCACCAAAGGCCTTCAAGAAGACTGACTCCTCCTCGGAGGGGGCTTTGGATGGCCAGTCACCTCTTTGTTTCAAAATCTCTAGGATGTCAGAGAAAGAAACATCCTCAGAGGATGACTTGGGGGACCCCTCCGATTCCTCGAGGTCGGTGTCTGATATGAGAGACTCATCCTGGGAATCTATGAGCTTCCTCTTGCACGTCTTCTTTCTGGGTGGCTCCTCAGGCAAAAACACTGAGGGGCCCTCAGAAATGTGGGAACCACTCATGGGGGTACCCTGAGGCCTTGGAGTTCCGCTGTCTAGAGATAGATGGCGATCAGAGACCTGCACCGGTGTAGTAGGGGACAGAATGACCGACCCGCATGATGCCGCTGACGACCTGGCCAGTGCGCTCCGCATGGCCTCGAAGGCTGGTCCCCACGAGTCCGAAAAACGACCAGCCTCCGAAGCCGTGATAGGAGTCAAACTTCCCCACGCCGAAGCACCGAGAGGGAGACTAGGAGCAGAGAGGTGTACCAAAGCCTCTCCCTCGGGTCCGACCGAAGAGTCCTGAGTCCTGAACCCTGTGGAAGGCGCCGACGGAGTGGGGGCTGATGTCAGCACCGATAAGCCATGAGGGGCTGTCGGAACCGACCTAGGGACATCACGCGGAGCCGAGCACTCCAGCTCCGAAAGCTGAGGTGTGCTCGGAGGAGGAAATATCGAAGCAGGTTGAGGGACTGGCTCCAGAGCCGACTGGGTCAGAGCCGAGAACAATTTTGCCAGAACCGGTGACTGAAGGAGTCTCTGCACCACTCTATTGACATCCACATCTGATAAGGTCCAGGAGGATTTAGAGGATAGAGATGGAGATTGAGACCTCCTCTCCGAAGGGGACCTGCAAGGAGGGGACACTGGCCTAATGCTAGGCGATCAGCTCCGAACAAGTTCCAAGAAAATTGGAGCTGAAGCAGGTTCTATAACAACTGACACTTCCTGTGGCCCCGAGGACAATGGAGCCGAGGATGTCGAACCAGACTTTGCTATTTTCTCCGGTGGCTCCGAGGAGACTGATGGAGCCAGAGATCTCTTTTTTGACTTAGAAGATTTAGCCTTAGAGCTGGAAGCACTCTCCAGACCCTCCTCGAAGGAGGGTTTCAGAAGTCCCTTCAAAATCAATTTATTTTTCCTTTCCTGAAGAACTCGTGGACTAAAAGCATGACAGAAGCTGCACAACTCCTGGAGATGAATCGCTCCCAGACAATATACACAGTCGGAGTGCCCATCGGTAACGGACATTTTGTAACTGCACCTAGAGCACTTCTTGAAGCCTGAGGGCTTGTGCTCCTTAGTATCTTTGGACATAGCTAACCAACAATAATAAAGCATCAAGACAATCAAACACTGAATAAAAGGACCAATGGACAAACAGTCACAAGGTGGGAAAAAACTACAACACACAAAACCACAAGATCTCTAAGTTAAACAATCCCTAGACACAAACACAAGGGAGAAAGGACTAATACCTCTAATTTAAACGGTACTTAGTCCCGGTAAACTTAAATGACACAAGGAAAGCAAGGGGACAGACTAGGTCCTCTAACTGAAAATGGGCCTAACCCGTTGGAAACAGCTAGTGGGATACCACAGAAAATACGATCCAAAACACAATTTTTCACAAGACAAGACAAAAACACACAATAGCTATTAAAATAGCTTTTTGTTTGCAACAAATTTCTCTGATAAGGAAGAAAAAGGGTACTTAGCCACAGCCAAGAGCGAGACCACGTCCGAGCTACACGAGTGGCAAATGAGATCTGGGGATAGAGAGCAGTGCAGCATGGGATACCATCTTAGCCCAGCCAAGAGAAAGACTTTGAGCTAAAAAAGTTGGCCGAGTCGGAGCCGACATTCGGCTCCGAACCCACGGGTAAGAATGTAGGTGAGATTGGACTACATAACATCAAAACCTTCTATCTACAAGCCTAAAACTAAAATAGGTCAAAACCTGTATAGCTACTCCCTGACCCAATCTTGGAATAAACTTCCACTGGACATTCGAAACAACAATCATCGACATCATTTAAAAACAGCTACCAATAAAACTTGGATCTGTCACTGTAACCATCCTCTTTGACCAACTTCTACCTTCCATTCAGCTCTTTCTCTCCTACTCTTTTCCTTCTCCTATCTACTCCCCTTACCATGTATCAGCCTTGACAAAACTAGGTCCTGACTACATTAATACTTTACTAGAAAATGCAGCTATTAATTGAACATGGGTCTCACTCTCTATAATTATTGTACTGGATAACATTTATAATGTTGACTGTAAATACTCTGAGATGTTACCATGTATTATACATGATTTTCTTTTATTATTTTGAGTATTCATGTTATACGGTTTATGTTGTACTTGTTTATATTTATTTGTGGAGCTTTTCTCCCTGGGCCTCCGCTGAAAAAAGGGCTTTGGCTCAGTCGGACTAACCCGGTCAACAAATGTCAGATTAATAAATAAATAATAAATAATCATGCTTTCGTATTGAAGTGGGCCTGCATGAAGCTGGACTTGACGGATCTTTATCCTCTTCAGGTATTACAGCTACCACCACTTTCTTCCAGGGTGTTGGTACTTCTCCTCCTCTTAAAATACTGTTAAACAAAACCTTCCAAGTCTTTATCAGCTTTTTCCCCTCTTAGCTTCCAAACTTCCACAAGAACAACATCTACTCCTGGGGCCTTTTCTGTAAATTGTCTATACATCACCATTTTTATCTCATCTGCTCCTTTCCTGTTAGTAATCGAGTTTCCTCTACCTCTAACCTTGGCATATTTAATTTTTCAACAAATATTTCCATTTGTACCTTCTCTTGATTTCCATATTTCTCTGCTTTATACAGACTTTCATAAAATTTCTGAAATATTTCTAATACTTCTACAGGACCCCTTGTTACCTCCCTTGTATAGGCTCCTTAAACTTGGTGACAGGCCCTTCTACTTTCTGTTGCCCGAGTTATTTTGCTAAAAGATTTTGTGCTCTAGAGTTTTTATAAAAAAAAATTGCTTAATACCAATCTTTCTAAACTCATGCACATTATCAAGATAATCCCTTATTTTCTGTTTAGTATTCTGCTGTTGCTCATCTTCTTGTTCTGTGAGATTCCTCCTATTTTGCATTACTTTAACATTTGTCACTCCCTCTAAATAATTCTTGCTACTTCTTAACCATATCTCCCTTTTTTATTTCCACCCTATTTTTAAACTTCACTTTAATTTTATCCCATTCCTTAGCTATACTTTCAGAAGTTTCTAGCTTTTCTAATAGCTTCTGAATAGTTTCCACCACACATTTGTTAAATTCCTCTCTTTTAAACATATAGGTGGGGAAGCACCAGTGCCTTATTTTTATTTCATTACCCTGTAGTTTTATTTTAACTATTATTTGTGCATGTGCGTATCAAGACCTACAATTAAATGCACATGTTCCTGTGAAATGTAAATTCTGTCTAGTCTAGCCCAGTTTTTGGATCTTGGGGAATAATATGTAAATTTACTCAGAACTTCTAGTACTGAATTCATATCTTCCATGCCAAATATTTTCATAAACTTCTTTAAAATATACCCTCCTTTGCTATACCCTTCATTCTGGGCCTCCCAGACACATCTTCACTGTTGCAAATCAAATTCCAGTCCCCACCTATAAATAGTATTCCTTGCTGAAAGCTAATTATTTCTCCCAGAATTTTCTTAAGCTCTATTATAGCAGTTTTTGGTGGAATATAAATATGTGCCAGTGCAATCCTCCTCCCTTGCCAGCAGCCCCTTAGTACTACATATACCTCTCAAGTGTACCTCGTTACGAGGAACGCACCTCATTTGGAGTCTTAAAAAGATCATGTTCTCAAAGTTCCACATTGAAAGGGATTTGTCACACATTCAGTGTTAGGAATATCTGTGGTAAACAGAAAAGAGTCATATTAATTCATTAAAAGATCTTTTTTATAAGTAAAACCAGCATATTTTAACCATCCTATGACCTTCCTATTTGAATTTGTTAGTAAGGCCTTTATATGTGTTCCACAGTTTGCCCATTTGTTCCACATTATCATGGCTAATGTTCCTCCTCACTTTGGAGAAGGAAGGTTGAGAGCTATGGTACTACAAATCTACTAGTACTGTATTTTATCCTCTTCTATTACTACAGGAGCACATCTTGCAATTAATATAAATAGTCCTCTCTTTCTTTGCCCAGGTATTCCACTGAATAACCATTCTGAAAACCTTTATCAAATTCACATGTTCAGTTCCTTCCAAGTGTGTTCCTGTAGCATAGCTATTTGCACTCCACATTTTTTTAAATATAGTTTATTTACTTAATTATTTACATTTGTTGCCGGGTAATGTCCGACTGGGCAGAAAGCCCTTTTTCATTCTTTTTTGTATTCATCTGTGAGACCATTTACTTTTAAATACATTATAGAAAGCATCATATTACTGATAAATTATTATTCCCACCTTTTATGTATAGCAGCCTTTTTGTTAAATGCCTAGTTCCACCATTTGTTTCACATGCATGTACTGTTTACCAGGTTAATCTTTTATACAGTTGTTTCTTGTCATCTCCATTTGCACCTATGTCACATTTTATAGAATGTTTTGTTTTATTGAAAATCCTCAAACAAAAACACACACACCTAACAACCCCCTAAAACCTAACAACTTAACAACACACAAAACTATGTACATCTTCAAATATTGAAGTTTTACCCTCCTAATAGGAAAAAATGTTCCAAACCAACAACCACACACACAGACTCAAGCTAACCTAAAAGAAAGTTATCCATGGTACAGCCTGTGGTTCTATTAAGTGCTGCCTGGTTTTATTTATTTATTTATTTATTTTTATTTTACATTTGTTGACCGGGATAGTCCAACTGGAGCCATGTCCATTTTCAGTGGAGGCCCGGGGAGATAAGCTCCAAGTTATCAGATACAATAATACAAGTAAAACAAGAGTACATAAGTAGTATTACCAACGAATACATAGACAGACATGAGATACCCCTGGTTATAGTCAGGAGAAAATTAACAAAAAATAGTTAGTTGGGTTATTCACATTCATGTTGAGAGTTACCCGGGCTTGTTGCAGTGGCAAAGCCAGTTAAATGCCATATGTTGTTTGAGTTTAGTTTTAAATTATCCTAGGGAGGAGAGCAAAGTAATATCACCTGGAAGTAAGTTCCAGGCTCTGCCTGCAGTGTTAGCAAAGTGGGCATCTCCAGCGGCGTTGTTGATTTTGATTGTCTGAATTAGAAGTTTGTTCGAGGATCGAAGCAGTCTTGGATATGTGTGTGTGTGTGTGTGTGTGTGGGTGTGGGGGGTGATAATATTTTGAAGGGCTGGTGTGTTATCTGGGTTATAGAGGATTTTGTTAGCCATGATCAGCAGGTTATATTGGATGAGACTGGGAAGTTTTAGCCACCCAAGCTGTTTTAGATTGATGCAGTGGTGTGTTTTAAAAGGCATTCCAGTGGCAAACCTGGCAATATGATTGTAACAGGTTGACAGTCTATTTAGTACAGATTTGTTTAGATTGGAGAGAAGGGGGGAGGTGTATAAAAGTGTTGAGAGTAGATGAGAGCGAGCTATAGCCATCTTAGCTGGAGGGGTTAGGAAGGCTTTTATTCTATACAGTGACAGTTTTTTATTGATGTTCTTGATTGTTTAATTTACATGTAGGTCAAACTTTAGGTTATTGTCAATAATGACACCTAGTAATTTTGTAGAGGGGTCAGGGGAAATTATTGTCCCATCTTTTGCGTTTATGGTAAAGGTGAAGGCGGCAGACCTATGAGTTGGAGAGAATAACAGCATTTTAGCTTTTTTGGGATTTAGTAACAATCTACGTTCAGAGAGCCAATTTTCTATGGTATTAAAGGTGGACTGGGTAGCGACCCTCAGGTCTGTGGGAGAAGTAGCTGAGCAAATCAGGGTGGAGTCATCAGTGTATTGGATACAGCTGACCTTTGGTATGATTGTATACAAGTCATTAATAAAGATGGAAAACAGTAGGGGGCCCTAATATGGTGCCTTGTGGTACTCCAAGGGTGTTTGGTAATAGATTAGAGAGCTTGTTCTGCCATAGGACAGCCTGTTGTCTTCCATTAAGGTAGGATGTAAACCAAAGAAGGGCATTAGTATCAAGGTGGAACGTTTGCAAGGTGTGAACCAGAAGTTGGTGATCAACCATGTCAAATGCCTTGGAAAGATCCAAGAATAGGGCAGAGGATATGCGATTATTGTTACAGTTATTGTTTATGGTATTGGTAAAAGCCATTAACGCTGAGGTTGTGCTATGGTGTGGACGAAAACCATGTTGGGTATCCGCCATGAGGTGATTTTGGATTAGGAAGTGCATACATTGTTTTTGCATACATTTTTCCATAATCTTTGCAAGTGGAGAAAGTATAGCTATAGGTTTATAATTGGAGAATTCCATACAGGAACCTCCTTTATGTAGTGGGATTACACAGGATGTTTTCCAAATGGTGGGAATGTTATATTTACAGCTCTCTCAGCTGGGAAGCACTTGAGTGCTTTCAGAAAATATTTTCCAAACCATTTCTCTTTATCAGTTTGTCTGCTAGAGACAGGAGAAACAGATACAAAACTGTTTACTAGAAAAAAGCTTTATACTATTTAATATTCTTTTCCATTTACTTGCTTTCTCTTAAACCTTGTTACTAGATTAAGCTAATGGCCTTAACTCAGTCATTTCCCTATGCAAGAATGAGAAAAAGCAGAATATTTTTTCTTATGCTCTTTTAACTAGATTTTTACACACCAGCCCTGCAGTGCCTACATTTCTTAACTCATTCACTCCAATGGAGCTCAAGGAGTTTGCAATGTAATGTCCAATAGGCTGACCCTAATCCTTTTGCCAGAATCAAATTATGTCCTTACATTTCAAACAAATGTTCATATCTCTGAAACCAAGGAGGTTACTAAAGAAGTATAAATGGAAAACTCTTGAGAAAAAAATATTTTTATAGCAGTCACATTCTGAAGGTTCTAGGTCTTAAACCAAGTTGTTTAAGTCACAGTAAACACAGTAACTATTACATTCATAATTAAAAAAAAAACTTAGAATATCTCAGCAACCACTCAAGTTACATACACACTGTCAGCAGCATTTTATTCATCTAGCTGAGAGCTTTCATATGAGGCTAAGGAGTTCTGTCTGTGTTACTTAGCTGCTGAGATGTATATAAAAACGTGAACATTATATCTATATAAATTAATATCATAAAACAACCATTAATATCTCTTTACCTGCACTAAACAGAGGTCCAACATTAATGCAGTTGAGTTTGCCTTTGCACAATCTTTATGATGAACTATTTTAAAACCTTGTACATAGCATGGGTTTGGAATTATTGATGTAAATATGAGCAAGCAATATTTGACGCCTAAAGGCGTCAGTAGGAGTTAACTGTAGATGCACCTGGAGGCACCACTCGGATGTAATGGGTTAAAACTGAAAGAGAAGAAGAAGGGAGAAAGGAAAACAGGAGCACCCATTTACATTAGTGTCTCTGTTATACTTAAAATAAGTGAAAACTTTACTTTATAACATGCAAAGAAAATCATGCACTATTTAAATAGTACTATTAAGAAAACATTTTGTTTTACTTGCAGTTAACTTTTCTGTCCTCTTCCCCTCTCCTAAGTATTTTTCTGAACATTAATGACATGAAGTAGGGTATATTCTTTATAGTCCCTACAAGTTTAAAAAAGTCCAATATTTCCAAATTTTCTTGTTCTGTCATGTTTCACAAATATAATTATTGCTTTCTAATCCCACATTTGTCAATTTCCAAGTTACTGATTTTATTCTCCAAACATTAATGACATGAAGTAGGGCATATTCTTTACTGTCTGC
Organism: Protopterus annectens; assembly: GCF_019279795.1. Taxonomy (NCBI): domain Eukaryota; kingdom Metazoa; phylum Chordata; order Ceratodontiformes; family Protopteridae; genus Protopterus; species Protopterus annectens. The sequence goes on along the minus strand of NC_056740.1, from coordinate 166,094,656 downwards.
TACAAGCTTAACAAAGTCCAATAAAGTCTAATATTTCCAGGTTTTCTAGTTCTACTGCTGTTCATTTCCATCTCCCAAACTGGTCTCTGCTTCATTTCCAATGTACTCTTGATTAGTCTAGTCAACTCTTGTGCTTTTTTCTCTTTCACACATTTTCTGTTGAAACACTGGAAAAGGTTTTACTGGCACAGTCTCTCTGTGATTTTTATTATCAAAAGAACAAGAAGCAGAATCTCCTTCTGTTTTACATCTCACTTTTTGCTGGACAAACTTTTGAATTTCGACCTTAGCATGTACTTCATCAAAAATGATTTTGTTCCTCCTGGGAAAAATATTTTGAATATAGCGAAGATAGCTGAGTACAGCAGTTTGAATCTCACACCTGCTTCTCAACATTCCCTAAATAATAGAATTAATTTACTCCTCTTCTGCCTGATGTACAATGAGTAGTCATTCTTCACAAACACTCTGCTGTCTCCCACTTTTAGTACTTTGTCCTTCTGCCACAGTTTGTCAGAATCAACTCCTGCTAGAAAGACTGCACCTTTACTATTAAAAGATTTAGGTTGTTTTCTCATATTCAAGTTTGGAGCATACACACGATGTGCCCTTTCAATTAACAATTCCCATTGTAGAATACCAGTATAGCTGCTTATTTGAGGTTTCATAACATTAATACAATCTGTTCCTTCCAACTTCTCGGGTCCAGCAGAAAATCTCAGATTTTCTCTACATGCTTTGTCCTTTAATTCTATTATTTTTGTAAACATCTGTTCTTGTGCAGTCTCATATTAAGCCAGCTTGTTCTTCATTTTGACCTCTGAATTTTGCAGTTTTATCACTTTATCTGAATATCTGTTTAAAGCTTCTTCTATTTTTCCACCCTTTTATTGTTTGTGTTGATATACTCCATCAGGGTTTAATTTATTTTAGTCAGGTCTGTCTGCAGTTGCCTTATACTTTCCTCTTGGTTACTGGAAGTCATGTCTGGAGCGTGCACTGCTTTTTGCTGAACAGCTACAGTACTTTTCCCAGTCAGTGTTTTTTTTGTTACCTTTTGTAGTTGATTGTCCTTCAGGTCCTCTGTATTTATTTTTTTCCTAGCATCTAGGCAATGCATTTACTAACCAGTTACTGAAATGTACCCATAAATCTAGGTTTACTGGCTTTCTCTGCTATGTTTCTGGTTTCAAACTGAGAGACTTAGAATTAAGCTGTTACTCAATCTGCAGCTATCTTGGAAGTACCAAACTTGTTCAGTTCTTGATTAATTATTGTCTACAATTTCTCCCCTGGTTGATAAAAATATGTTGACCTTCACATAAAACAAAGGGGATTAAAAACATTTCCACTGTCTATATTGTACTATCCATATCCAAAATCAAGAGCTTCCAGGTTCTCATTTTTTCTATTATCTTTTGTTTAGTTTTTTCCCATACATCATAGTTGCAATAACAGACCCATTTTAACACCTAAATACTTAATTTTATCATGTCCTCATATATATAGGTATTGCTGAATCAAGCCAATTGTGGTTACATAAACTATAGCCTTTGCTTTACCTTCATTAATTTTTATATCCTGAAAAGACTTGCAGATGTCTCAAAACATTCCACAATACCAAAATATAATTTTATGGATTTAACTAATACAAAATAATATCTTCAAAAAACAGTCTCAACTTTTCTTAATTACCATACCAGTTACACCCTTGAATTTTTGAGTCTCTTGTTTTCTTTGGCACTGAATATAAACATAAAGCAAACAATAAAAGGGAAAGAGGGCACCCTGCTTAATTCCATTGTTCAAACACAGCTTGTTGGAGAGGAACCCACCAATCTTAATTCCTGCTAATGTCCCTTTATATATCCTCCTATTATTATATCAGGGAATGCAACAGCTTCTAGTACCCTAATGACAGCATTCCAAATAACTCTATTAAGTGATTTCTCTGCAAGAACACACCACAATAGCAGTATTTTTTTACATTCTGATTCTCTCTGGATCACCACTGTTCTGCTATTGTTGTCAAATACTTGCCTCCCTTCCACAACACCACACTGATTCATATAATTTTGGCTACACATTTGCCATTCAAGTAGCTATTATAGACCAAAACACTTTATATTCATGGTTTAAAATAGACATGGTTCTATACGAAGATAAATCTCAACAGTCTTTACCACTTTGGGTAATACAGCCACCACAGTTTTTTTTCCAAGATGCTGGTGCTCCTTCCTTTTAAGATACTGTTAAAAACCTTCTAAATCTTTATCAGTTTTTTCTTTCATAACTTCCACACTTCTACAGGAATGACATCTGTTGCTGGAGACTTCCCCATAGATTGATTATACATCACCATTTTTATCTCATCTCTTCCTTTGTAAGTTATTAATTGTTGCACCTCACCTTTCTCTAACCATGGCATAATTACGTCTTCCAATAATATTTCCATTTGTGCTTTTTTTGGTTTCCACATTTCTCTGCTTTATACATATTTTCATAACATTTTTGAAGTAGTTTTAATACCTCAGTAGGATCTCTGGTTATTTTTTACTTATTACTGGCTCTCTACAGACGGTTGCAGTGCTGCAGTGGTTAGCATTGCTGCCTCACAGCAAGAGATTCTTCAGTTTGATTCCCGGCTGGGGTGCCTTCTCTGCGGAGTCTGCATGTCCTCCCTGCAGTCATGTAAGTTTCCTCCAGGTGGTCTAGTTTCCTCCCACATTCCAAAGCATGCAGTAGGTGAACTGGGCACACTAAATTGGCTGTAGATGTGTGTGTGTGTGTGTGTGTGTGTGTGTGTGTGTGTGTGTGTGTGTGTGTGTGTGAGTGAGTGATATGAATGAACTACTGCAGCAGGGCTAGCCACCCGACGGTGTAAACCTTGGCTTGAGATGATTGTAACGGATGAATTGACACCCCAATCCCATGTGTCAAATGGGAAAAGGGGCTGAGGATGGATGGATTGGCTCCCTACATTTGGTGACAATCCTTTTTCCTTTCTGTTGCCCACGTCATTATGAAAAATGCTTTTTCTCCTGTGGAGTTATCAAAAAACAGCTGTTTAACAGCAACCTTTTGTACTTGTGCATATTACCCAAAATTCCCTTTAGCACTCTGTAGTTGCTCATCTTCTTGTTCAGTCAGATTCCCCTTATTCAGCAATACTTAAACATGTGTTAGCCCCTCTAAATAATTTCTATTACTTCTTTCCTATATCTCTTTTGCTTTGTATTTCTACCCTGTTTTAAACTCAATTTCATCCCATTCACTAGCTAACCATTCTTAAGAAATTTCTATTTTCTCTAATAGCTACTGAATAACTTCCACTACCCATTCTTTAATGTCTCTCTTTTTTTAAAAAGTTGGAAAGCATCGTCTCAATTTTACTTCATTATCCTGCATCTTTAGCTTAGTTTTAATCAGTGCAAGATCTGACATAGTTATTGGATGTGTGTCAAATCTTTCAGTTAAATACATCTGCTCTTATGAACCTATAAATTCTGTCCAATCTAGCCCAGTTATTTAACCTTGGGGAATAATATGTGAATTCTGCTTCATTTCATACTACTGAATTCCAATTTTTGACACCAAATATTCTCATATATTTCTTCAGAAATTTACCCTCTTTCGTTATATTTTTGTAAACCAATTTGCACTTCCTGTGCTAACTTACACACAGATCAATTTCCACAACAGGAGTTTTTTAAAACCTTTATTGAATTATTGCTTAAACCTAGGCAAACATACATTTAAATAAAAGAAAACAAACCATGTTATAACATGTTCAAAGTTACAAACATTATACATCATATACATTCTTCTAGAAAATCATCAACAATCCAAGATTACATAAACTAATCAATTACTGCCTTCTCTTAAAACTCACTCTTTCTCCAAAACATTATTCTGCATGTGTTACTCCCACAATTTCCATTTTTTCTAAGTAATTTGTCATTTTCTAAAGATCCCACTTCCAGTTATTTTATCTCAATTCAAATGCATTTGCTTTAGACTTTGATTTCCATTTTCTAGTAATTACTTTTCTGGCAGCCATCAAAATTAAACTTAACAAGGTCTTACTTTGTCAAGGGCAATTCAGATCCTGTATCCCAGCTCAACAAAATCATTTCCTTGGTTACACCCATTTGCACACCAAATATGTTCTAACAGAGTAGTCTTAAGGATTTTTTAAAGTCTGCCAATTCATTATACTCCAATGTTAACAGTTACCTCTTTCTTCCGCAACATATCTCCAACATTTGCCATCTACCTGAGGAAAAATTCTTTGGCATCTGTTTGGGGTATAAAAATGCCAAGCAAAAATCCTAAACCTTCTAGATTTTGTTAAATATTTGGGAGCCATACCAACATCCTCCAACTGTTTGCCTGTGATTTGCTTAACCAATCTCTCTTCCCAATCTTTTCTAACCTCCACTGATTGATTCCTACAGTTACTATGCAATATTTTATAAGCCCACTTACTAATTATTCTTTAACAGCAGTTTCTGTTCTAGATTCAACTAAAAACTCTACTAGAGCAGGTCTTTCACTTAGGATTTCCCTATCCCTTTTTCTTTGTCTGTACTCTGATAACAATCCCTGACAGTGAAGGCAGTCTCTAGCCTGCAGTCTGAATATTTTCTCTTCCCATTCTATTATCTTCCCTCTCTAATTATTTACTCCCAGTATCTGTGTTGCTTTGCCAGTTGTCTGCAGTAAATTCCAGCCCTCTCTTGGCTATTCTCTGTACCTCTAATTACAGTCATCCCTATCAGCAGAATCTCCTTTCTCCATTCTCGTGTCGGGTTAGTTCTTAGAATACTTTCTGCTACTTTATGAATATAATGTTTTTTTTTTTAATTTCTCCATGGCTTTTGGGTTTCTAATACCATGATGGGAATGGATCCCATTCCTAAGTCAAAGTATGATTAAAGTTCATGAAATTAGTATTGTTTCGATCTTTGATGTTAGCCAGAAGTGCTCTTTGCAGCATCCGCAATGTGCCCAGTAATGACTCCTCCTGCAATTCGTACGTGGTTACATGTATTGGTAACATATCTCAATATGACTGTAGATTCTTTATTATAAGATCTGTTGTTCCTACTACTATTGGAAGTGGCTGGGTATATTTCTTCCACATTGCTCTCGTTTCTGCCTGCAAATAGTACAGTTTTGTACCTACCATAAATGTAGAGGTTCGAAGATCCACATTGCTGCAGTCCTAACACTTGGGTAGTCCGCTGTCCCAGTCGGCCCGAATACCAAAGTATATGGCTGACGTCGGTCAAGGCGCATTAGTCTGACGTCAGGACGTCAGGGTACAAATGCGCATGACCGACGTCATATCCTCAGTCTTTTCTTGCCCCAGATGTCAGAAGACCCTACAAAGATAGGGCCAAAACCAAAAAACACCAAACACTACTGCACCAAATATATGTACAATATATACACATTTACAAAAGTACAACCCCACCCACACAACCACCCCTAAACACAGAGGGGAAGGAGGGAGGATTGGACTGCAGCAATGTGGATCTTGAACATCTACATTTATGGTAGGTACAAAACTGTACTATGTTCTTCATCCCACATTGCTGCAGTCCTAACACTTGGGTAGAATCCCAAAGCAGAGGTAAGGGAGGCTGGCAAATCATAAAGAAGCAGGAGCTGTCAACATACCCTGCAAAATAGCCGTGGCAAAACCAGCCCTAGATTTAGAGTAGAGAGGAAGGTGGTAATGCTTAGAGAAAGTATGCACTGAACTCCAAGTAGCTGCCTCCAAAATATCCTTAGTTGCCACCCCTTAGAAATGCTGTTGAAGTGGCAGTAGCCCTAGTGGAATGAGGCCTAATCCCAGCTGGAATCTCCTTGCCATGATGGGAATAACAAAATGCAATGCAAAACCCAATCCACTTAGAAATAGTTTGTTTTGACACAGGCTTGCCCTGAGAACTCAAAGCAAAAGAAACAAACAACTGCTGAGACTGCCTAAAATCCTTAGTCCTGCTTAAATAATAACGCAACTGCCTGTGTACATCTAAGGTGTGCAAAATCTTTTCCCCTTATTTTGGGGATCTGCATAAAAGTAGGCAAATGAATAGTTTGGTTTAAAGCCACACTAGAAACCACCTTAGGCATAAAGGAAGGATTAGTGCGTAATGATACCCTATCCTTATGGAAAATCAAAAAGGCTCAACTGCCATAAGGGCCTGCAATTCAGAAACCCTTCTTGCAGAAGTAATGGCCAACAAAAAGCAGTCTTCCATGACAAGTATTTCAACTCAGCAGTAGCCTTGAGGCTCAAAAGGTTGTAGAGTAAGTTTCTCCAACACAAAATTGAGATCCCAAGCAGGAGTAGGAGCTCTCGTGGGGTCTTATATTCTTTGCCCCTCTAAGAAATTGCTTGAACAAAGGATGAGAAAACAATGGTGGGTCACAATCATAGTGAGCTGAAATTGCTGCAGCATGAATCTTAATGGAAGAGAAAGACAAACCTTTGTCCAATAACTCAGTAAGGTATTGAAGAGCCACACTCAAATTAGGCTCAGAAACCTCCAAATCCTTTGCTGCACTCCAAAATAAAAATCTCTTCCATTTTTCTGCGTACACTTTCCTTGTACTAGGTCTTCTGGCTTCCATAATCACATTCAAAACTTGCTGAGGAAGTTGAGACCTGCTGTGGTTCAAAACAGAATATGCCAGGCTGTTAGATGAAGAGAGTGAAGCTTGACATTGAGTAGATGACCGTCCCTCTGAGACAATAGGTGTGGAATCAAAGGTAAAGGCCATGGAGGCTTCCTTACCAGACTCCTCAGTAATGGGTACCAGTGTTGCGAGGCCAATCTGGAGCTATTAAAATCATCCTTGGCTTGTCTTGTCTGACCTTTAGGAGTACCTTTGGGAGGAGAGGCAGAGGTGGAAAGGCATACACATGAAGATTTTTCCAACTGAAAGAAAGAGCATCCACTTTCCAAGCTGTGTGATGAAACCTTTTAGTGCAAAACGTTGGCAGCTGGAGGTTAAGAGGAGAATCGAACAGAACTATGTCTGGAGTTCCCCATGACACTGTCAATTTCGAAATACATGAAGATCCAGTTTCCACTCGTGGGGATCCATGATTTGCCTGCTTAACACATCTGCTAAGGAGTTCTGTGCTCGGCAGAAACCTTGCCTGAAGAGTTAGTTGCAAGCTGAGCGCAGTCTCCCACAAAATCATTGCTTGCCTGCATAGAGGATAAGAATGTGTTCCCCTTGTTTGTTGATGTACCACATGACAGTTGTGTTGTCTGTTAGAATCAACACCTGCCCTGGAAGAAGTAACTCCTTGAAAGCCATTAATGCAAACTGGACTGCTAACATCTCCTTCATGTTGATATGTAGATGCTGTAGTCTGGCAGGCCACTTGTCTTGTATCCACTTTCCATTCAGATGAGCTCCCCAAGCTATGTCTGAGGCATCTGTCGTTAGAATCTGACTCGCCTCTGGCCGGGTCACAGAGAGTCCCTTGTTTAGGTGACATTCCTGAGCCCACCACAAAAATTCCTTTTGAATGCAAGGTATTATTTGAATGACAGTGTCCAAATCCTGGCAGTGCTGTGTCCATACATTTTGAGATACCATTGCAGCTTCCTCATATGCAGTTTGGCATTGGGAAGCACCAGAATACAAGATGCCATGAACCCTAAGGCTTGAAGGACTGTCCTTGCAGTCAGCCCGGACTGAAGAGATAGTTGATGGAAGTAAAGGGAAAGATTCTTTTGTTTGTCCGGGGTTAAAAGGCCATCTGGGTTGCTGTATTCAGTCTCACACCCAGAAAGCACATGTCTTGAGAGGGTACTAGACTGGACTTTATTTCGTTCACAGAATACCCCAGGCATCTTAGCACTGCTATCACATATTCCAAATGCTGTAAAGGTCTTCCTTTTCTTGAGCCAGAATCAGGCAGTCGTCCAAGTAAGGATAGATTTGTATTCCTTTGAGCCTGAAGTAAGCTATCACTGGAGCCAGAACTTTTGTGAATACTCTGGGCAGTAGATAAGCCAAAGGGCAATGCAGAGAACTGATAATGGGAATTCCCAGCTCGAAAACGCAGATACTTCCTGCAACTTAGTCTGATAGGCACATGAAGGTAAGCCTCCTTGAGATCTAAAGTTACCATCCAGTGATCTTTGCCCAGCAGAGGTAAAAGCTGTTGTAACGTCAACATTTTGAACTTGGGAATGTCCAGATAAGTGTTGAGGATAGATAAATCCAAAATTGGTCTCCACGTGCTCCCCTTTTTTGGTACTAGGAACAGGCGAGAATAAAATCCTAGGCCCCTTTCTGGTACAGGAACCTGCTGAATGGCCCCTATTTGGAGCAACAGAGAAATTTGCTTGTGAGCTTCTTTTCTTTGTAGAGGAGGAATGTCTGGCATGCCTTTGTAAGGAGGCAAGGTATGGAAATAAAACCTGTAACCGTGGTGAATGATATCCAATACCCATCTGTCTTGGGTAATTAAACTCCAATTTTCTTTGAAAAGTGCCAGTCTTCCTCCCAAAGGTGCTGCCAGACGAGAAGGCACTGGCAGCTCGAAAGGCAGGTCATTGGGTCTGTTTACGAAAAGGCTGACCCCTGCCCTCACCAGAAGACTGAGCAGGTGAACTCCCTGTTCTAGGCCTAAAAGAACCTTGAGCTCTGCCCCTACCACGTCTAGACCTACCCCTAGACTGGGAATCATAAGAAGGATATGTCCATCCTTTAGTAGGCCAATTTCTACTAAACTTCGGAGGCTGAACCTGCAAAAAATCTTTAACAGTCTGCATAGACTTTGCCTTGTCCTCCATTTTCTTTAAAACTGCTTCCACAGGCGAACCAAACAACACATCAGACTGTAACGGAGCATCCAAAATCCTTGTCTTAACATGCTCAGCTAAATTCTGATCCTTCAGCCAGGCATGCCTGCGAAGAACAGAACCAGTGACAGCTACCCTCGAAGAGGCCTGCACAGCATCAAAACCACATTGCAAGGAATGCTTACCCACCTGTTCAGACACATGAACTAAATCCTGCAACTCTTTACACTCAATACCTTCCGCCAAAGCATCCACCTTAGACTTCAATTGTGAAAGGAGATAATTTTGATATTTTAACATGTGGAACTGGCAATTCAAAGCCCTCATGGCTAAAGTGGAAGAAGTATACACCTTCTTTCCCCATCTATCCAAAGCCCTCGCCTCTTTATCAGGAGGAACAGGATTTTTAACAACAGAAGCCTTAACACCTTTAGGCCCCTGAGAAACAGTTTCCGGGTCTGCCCTAGGACTCTTAAAAAGATACTTATGAGCTTCAGGCACCCTATAATACCTGTCCGGCTTAACTGGGGCAGGAGGCAAAGAATCAGGGTTCAGGGAAGCCTCTGCAAAAACATCTTCCACCACATCCAGAACAGGAGGTATAGCTAAAGGCCTATGCTGGGGTAAAACAAAATTCCCTAAGCCTTTTCCTGGAATCAGAGAAATCTTGACCTTCCCATTTAAAATGCTCCCTCATGGAATGAAGAGTCTCTGAAAAAGAAAAATCCTCAGGAGGAGAAGTCAAGGAGTAGAATCATCTACATCAGAATCAGAATAAGGAGGATACTCCTGTAAGTCTTCAGCCAAAGACTCAGAAGCCTCCGAACACTGCTCAAAACTCTCAAGCTCAGGTTCCACCCTAGGCCTCTTATCAGGAGGGGGCATAGAACCCCTAATCATAGTAATCAAATCTTCTGCCATTTTAAGCATATGTTTCTTAGGCAAAGATCCTGAAGAACTAGGAGAGACACCTGCTGAAGCTAAGCCTGGCCTGCCTCTCAAAGAAGCCTTGGAAACAGAAGGGGAGGGCCTAACCACCTTGGGAAGGGAGGGGAGAACAGCCACCTGAGAAGCCCCTTCAGCCTGGCCTACCTCCTGAGAAGACACATCTTGTAACAGTAAAGTCTCTCCCTGAGACTCCAAAGAAACTACTGGCAGAACCTCCGGCTCCACCGAGCCTTCTAAAGAACCGACGTCCGGGACTGACGGTTCTTCCAACCTAGGCTTAACTGCTTTGTCCTTGCGCTTTTTAGACGAAGCGGGCGTCGGAGCATCCGACGGCATTTTATAATTACAACGCTTCCCAAAAACTAACCTGGCACAGTCTAATCTTCTCTTTATAGTGCGTTTGTTAAATCTAGCACAAGAGCGGCATCCAACAACGTCGTGCTCAGGCCCTAAGCAAGGTATACACAAGGTATGGTAATCCCTATGAGGTATCTGTTTCCCACAAGAAATACAGTTATTTACTTTTTCTGACATCCGGTTAAATACTGAGGCAAGAAAAAACCAAAATATTCCCCAACGGGGTACTTAGCCAACTTTGATTCGGTCTGAAACTCCGACTTCAGAAAATTTCAGAACGCCAACCTGCACTCGCAAAACTGCTTCTGCATCGGACCATGCGGCAAAAAAGACTGAGGATATGACGTCGGTCATGCGCATTTGTACCCTGACGTCCTGACGTCAGACTAATGCGCCTTGACCGACGTCAGCCATATACTTTGGTATTCGGGCCGACTGGGACAGCGGACTACCCAAGTGTTAGGACTGCAGCAATGTGGGATGAAGAACATCTTGATATTTTATGACTCTGTGTCTCTGTGTATGCAATACATTGTAGTCACTGGGTGTGGCAATTTCAGTGATCAATGCTACTTTTGTCTTCTTTTCATAGACCACTATATCCAATTTTTAGCATCTGTCTTTTGAACTGTTGGTAATGGGTGATCCCATGTGAAGTAAACCTCACAATTTCCTATGATGCTTTGTGACTCATGTTTCCAGTGTTTTTCAGCCACTTCAATGCTATAATGTTTGCGCAATCCTCAGTGCAACAGTCTTGCCACATTATTATGCCTTTCATTATACAGTCCTTCTGCCATTAGTATGTCACAACCAGCAATGAGGTGTGTAACTGTTTTCAATTCTGTTTTACAAAACCTTCATTTGTCTGTTTCTCCCACATGTTCAACGGACTATTTTAAATCAATGAGCAAGTAGCCCACTATCTTGGACCGCTAATATTAACCTTTCATCTCTTCATTTGAGTTCGCCTCTCCTTACTTTCTGCATTCAATCCTGATCAACATGAGGTTCTTCCAGAAGTTTTCTATACTTGCAACTATATTTATGCATTTTCCACATTTCTTGCCTTCTAATCTGGTCCTTCACCTTATATCCTTTCTTTTGTTTTTTGGCACATTCAGTTGCTGCCTGATCTTTATCTACTTCTGGTTTGATTTCCATTCCTGCTTGATGCTGATATGCTTCTGCGAGACTAAGCAGAGAAGTCATAGTTACATTTTAGTCGAATTTGATCGAAAGTTTGCTTGTTTGTTTGTTTAATTTAACTGTGGAGGCTGCCCACTAAAGTGTGCTAGCCTGTGTAATTAATTTATCACTGTTTCTGCATTTTCTGTGTGTTTCTACCAAAAAATCAAAAACAAAAAATAATCCTTGTTTTCCTGCCTTCCTCGACTAGTTTAGACCAGTTTACAGGCATTGCTGTATTCTGGGCTGTGGTGTAGTTCCTGTGTTGTCCATTACCTTACTTTGATAGAAGGAAGTTTCTTTGCTCACCAGTGGGAGTGGGGAGCCTTGAGCAGCCTACCTGTCCTTGGGGGAAGTGACCTCAGCACAAGAAGCTGTAGTAATTGGTTGTTTGGGACCATTTCTAGCTCTTTTGTAGTTCACTGTTTAAAATCCACCTCTGGGCGTTTTTTTCTGGCTATACTGCTCAGACAAGCTCCACATGGGTTTACAGAGTGGTCCTTGCAGCAGGGAACTCAGAAAAGCGACTACCTTCTGGATTTAAGTATCTTTGCTTTTTTTCACTTGAAATAGCTTCTGTAGCTTACCTTGAACTAGCCTGAACTGTTTTTTAACTGATTGCTGCATTATTTTAAAATCTGCACTTAAAGTTACATTTTAGTCGAATTTGATCGAAAGTTTGCTTGTTTGTTTGTTTAATTTAACTGTGGAGGCTGCCCACTAAAGTGTGCTAGCCTGTGTAACTAATTTATTACTATTTCTGCATTTTCTGTGTGTTTCTACCAAAAAAAAAAAATAATCCTTGTTTTCCCGCCTTCCTCGACTAGTTTAGACCAGTTTACAGGCATTGCTGTATTCTGGGCTGTGGTGTAGTTCCTGTGTTGTCCATTACCTTACTTGGATAAAGGGAAGTTTCTTTGCTCACCAGTGGTAGTGGGGAGCCTTGAGCAGCCTACCTGTCCTTGGGGGAAGTGACCTCAGCACAAGAAGCTGTAGTAATTGGTTGTTTGGAACCATTTGTAGCTCTTTTGTAGTTCACTGTTTAAAATCCGCATTTGCACGGCTTTGCGTGGTTGTGCGTATAGCGCAGCACCGGTTAAACAAGGTTAAACTTTTTCTGGCTCCGCCAAGTCTGCTCTTCAAATTTTCCCTTAAGGAAGCTCTACTCTTAGTATAACCAGACTACTCACTGTATTATAAGCCTAGCACTTGTTCTCAATACTTCTCTACTAAGTAAGCACTCTCGTACTAAGTAAAGCACTACATCTACTTACCACCCCTGTGAAATATCCACTTCCCTTAAAGGTAAACCACTCCCTTGTACTGTTCTAGCATGTCGAGTGGTAGATTACTGGCGTCGTCTCCAGTTCAGCTGGTCAATCTGGGTATCTTGAGACAATGCTACAATTGTCTCATGCACACAGACAACCCTCTCCTCCTCCCAACAAACACAAATACATGTGAGAGATGCAACTATATAGCCAAACTGGAGGCTGAACTCTCTCAACTCAGGGCTGGCATGGCCAGACAGGAGGAGATGGCAACCACACACACAACAATCCCAGTCCCACATAGACCTAAAACACATAAAAACACAAAGACATACTCGGAGGCTCTAATAAAAAACTTACCAAAACAACAAAGGCTCCCAAAGCAGACATCCAAAAATCCACCACCTCAAAACAAAACACATGCAACACATACTTCAATAAATCAGTGTGTCGACCAATCGCAGCCCTTAAGGCCAAAGACCTTGCCTGATACACTAGTAATAGGTGACTCCATAGTCAGACACACTGATGTCCCACTGACCAGGCTGAACAAGGAAAAGGTGACTGTGAGCTGTCTATCGGAAGCTAGGATCCGCCAGATAACACACGCACTCAGGTCACTCCAAAGCAAGTACAAATATGACTCCGTCATTGTCCATGCTGGTGTGAATGACCTGAGACGTACCTCCCTGGACTACATGAAAAGAGACATAGAGGAGCTCTCCGATTATGTAGCCCAGGCTGGTATGACCCTGATCCCGAGCAGCATCTTGCCCTCACCAAGAATGATACCACAATACAAAGACAAGATGATCAGCTTTAACAATTGGCTCAAGTACTGGTGTCATTCTAAGGGGATCCAATGTCTGTCTGCCTGGGATGATATGTTGGACAAGCCACGCTGCTTCAAGGGATGGCTTACACCTGTCACCACTGGGCTTCGGATATTGGCTAAGGCTCTTGCCACCCCATAGTGCCTTTTTAGGCAAGGCTCAAAAGACAAACCCACCTCCTTAGAAAACAAAAATGGAAAAAACTAAGGGTAATGCTGCTCAACGCCAGAAGTCTAAATCTCAAGATGCAGGCACTTGATGCACTCCTCACCATGGAGAACATCGACGTCTGTGCAGTAACTGAAACCTGGTTCAAGGCTCCTGAGAGCACCCTAGCTACCAGGCTATACCTCGTATCATGCTTTTCGGTCCCAAAACCGGGCGAACCACAAAGGAGGGAGTGTCCATATTCATAAAGGACACCCACACCTCCAGGTTAGTAACAACACATGAAGCATCAGAGACCATACAGGTGCAACTAACCATAGGCAAAACTGCTATACAACTGGTAGCATGTTACAGACCACCCTCACAATCTCAAGAACCCCACTCAGCCTTCCTGAAGACATTGGAGGATATGAATGTATCACAAAATACCATCATACTGGGAGACTTCAACTACCCAAACATAGATTGGGTACATTATTCTAGCCCTAATACCCTAGCACAAAGGTTCCTGGAATTCATAAATTCAAATGCACTGGAACAACTAGTCACCTCTCCCACTAGGGGAGATAATATACTAGACCTGATCATCACAAACATGGGGACAAAATGCTCCACACCTGAAGTATACCCCTCACTAGTGAGATCTGACCACAAACTAGTCACCCTGGATATACATATCCCACCTCCACCCCCAGCACAAAAGACCACAGTGAAAAACTTCTCAAAAGCAGACTTCACTCTTAAGACTGAGATGGTATCCTTTAAGCCCACCGTGCCAGTGGATACCACATCCAACAATGCCGAATCCTTCACAAATGCTTTCTATGGACATCTCCAAGAATGCATGGATCATGCAATCCCAAACAAATCCAAGTCCCTCTCCACCAAATGTAAGCGACCTGTCTGGTGGACCTCAGCCATAAACAAATTGTATAACAAAAGAAGGAAGCTACTGCACGTCAGAGCGAAATCCCATGAAGGGAAGACATCTCTGATCAACATTAGCAGAAAACTACGTTCTCTCATAAAAACATCCAAGGCAAACTTTGAGGGAAAAATCGCTAAGGACACTAAAGATAACCACAAAGCCTTCTTCAGCTATGTTAGAAACCTGGTAGGAAACCCTCAGATATGCTCAGAGTTGGTTCACAACAACAAAAATACACTGAACCCACAGATATTGCTAACATTCTGGCTGACGGTTCAGTGCAAATTACTCCCTCCTTCACCCCAAAAGAAGAAATAGTAATCGCAGCTGAATGTAAGCTCCCTGTCATCTCAGACGTCCAAGTGAGAACCGCCCTAAACAAAGCAAAAACACAGCATCAATGGGACCTGGCGGTATCCTGGGTGCGTGTTACGTGAACTCAAGAGGAGCTAAACCCACACATAAAAATGCTATTTAACCTTAGCCTTACTTGGGATATGTACCTGAACACTGGCGTACAGCAACAGTGGTCCCACTCCACAAGGGGTGCCTCTACAGACCCTGGAAACTACCGCCCCATAAGCTTAACTAGCCTGGTCTGCAAAGCTATGGAAAGAATCATTATGGAACTCATAAACAGAGACATAGGGGACCTACAGACACTTGACCCCACCCAGTTCGGCTTTGTAAAGGGCAGATCCTGCCTTTTAAACCTGGTTGACTTTTTGAAACAGTCACTAGAGCCATTGATGAGGGCAAAGCAGTCCATACAGCATACCTGGACTTGGCTAAGGCCTTGACACAATACCCCACTCAGGCATCATAGATAAGCTAAACAGCTTAAAAGTAAACCCTTATGTCACTAGATGGGTTGCAAACTGGCTAAAGGACAGAACCCATAAAGTTAAAATCGCTGGAGCAATGTCAGACTCAAAGCCAGTCACAAGTGGTGTCCCACAGGGATCTGTCCTGGGACCCCTCTTGTTCGGCATTTATTTCTCAGATGTTAAAGCAAACAGGGGAGGGCTGTGGCCGACAAAGTTATGAATGACTGCAAACTAGGTGCCATAGTCAATACACCAGCAGACACACACATCCTACAAAAGGCCTCACTGAAGCGGACAACTGGTGCCGTAGTCACGGCCTTAAACTAAATGCCAAAAAATGTATAGTCATCCCTTTTGGAAAAAACAAAGTACCCACAAATTGTCACATAGACAGCAACCCACTGAGTACGGAAAAAGTAATCAGAGACCTAGGGACCCAAGTAGACAGCAACCTCTCATTTGACACCCACGTTGCCAAAGTGGTTAGAAAAACATTCTACCTTGCACACCTCATCATGAAGGGATTCACATCCAGATCCAAGGATGTCATTGTACCCCTATATTCTTCCCTCATCAGACCCATGACTGAGTACAATGCCCCATTTGGTATGTACCTCACCCGGCATTTGCAACAGCTGGAGAGACCACAAAAGTACCTCACCAAAAGGATCAAGGGTCTCCAACATATGTCTTATTCTGCCAGACTAAAGAAACTTCAGCTCTATTCAGTAGCATACCGCCTGCTCAGAGGTGATCTCTGCCTGACGTACAAGGCCATGTCCAATCAGGATCTGATGGACATGCTCTACCTCAAAAAATCCAAATCCATCAGGACCACGAGAGCTAAAGACTTAAACCTCGGCACAAGTATGAATAGGACATGCTGGAGGGATAGATTCATAACCCAGAGGCTTCCCATGCTTTGGAACAGGATCCCAGTTCATATTAGGCAGAGCCCCTCACTGATTCTCTTCAAGAGAAATCTTGATGAGTGGATGGGAGATCATAAGTTTACCCCAGGGGTCACATCTGTGTCACTGCTAGACAGGGGCACAGTAAACTAATTCTATTATATAAGGGGACCTTCACTGTGTCACTACTAGACAGAGGCACAGTATTCTAGATTTATTCTGTACATTTTTGTACCATTTCATGGGGTGGCAAAAGCCACATCACTATGGCTAGGCTTACAAATGCCCCAGGGCAGATAGCCTAGTACTATACTATGAAACTATGAAACTATTTATTCCCCTCATGTTTCAAAACTTTCACTACGTTTGGGTCTTGTGAGGTCAGCAGATGTGTGTGCAGTCCCGCGATTGCAGATCTATACAAATAATCAATTTCAAGGAGGCCCATCCCTCCTTCAGAATGGGGAATATATAATCTTGGTATACAATGATTTTTATAAATCATTTGGTAAACATGAAGCATCCTTCTTGTTTTCCTGTCTAATCTATCTAACATGTTTTGGGGCCAGTCAATCACTCCAAAACTGTAAGTTAGCACAGGAAGTGCAAATTGGTTTACAGCTTGAATTTTGTTCCTCGATGTCAACACTGTTTTTAGGATTAATTTAAGTCTATGAAAGTATTCCTCACTAAGTTTTATTCACATTTGTTCATGTTTTATTGTTGACCTTTCATCAATTCCCAACTATTTATACATTCCCTCTTGCTCAAGTTCTTTTATATAACATTCTTGTCCCAAACTGATGTTGTCTTGGTGCTCTAGTTTTCCTGCTTTAAAGGTTGCTTTTGCAAATTTAACAAGACCAAATGACATTCTTATATCATCTGAAAAAGTTTTGACAACTTGCAGCTGTGCTTTCATTTCCCCATCTGATGAGCTATATGGTTTTAAATCATCTACAAAGAAAAGATGAGAAGTCTTTACACTTTTCTAGGAGCCAAATTATAGCAATGGCCTAAGCTGTTAAGTAGACAACTTAATGGATTAAGGAAAAGGCAAAATAACAGCAGTGACAGAGAGTCACCCTGGAATATCCCCCTTTTAAATTTCTCCCTGGAATAATAATTTGTCCTTTATCATGGCTTAAATGCAAAGTGGTCTGCCACTGTTTCATGGTCACTGTAATGTAATCAATCAGTGTAGGGTGTATCTTATACATTTTAAGCACTCTTTTAATCCATGAATGCGGGATACTATCAAATATATATTATATAATGTTCTGTATGGCTATTGTAATTCTCATTAAGGATCTGCATCCAAAGTCCCACTCTCTCCTTATTTTTGAATTTTCCCCAGCTTCATCATCATCCCTTTCCACTTTGAATTATAGCTTTCTATTTGTGCTATGTATGCCTTAACTATGTAGCTCTAAAATATCCCTTCAAATCAGCAAACTTAAAGCTCCATCTTCTGTTGGGAGGATCAACTTAACCCATTTGACCCTTACCCTCAACCTCTACCAGATAAAATCTTTCAACTCATTATTTAGTGTCCACAACTTCTACTCTGGTTGATAAAAATATGCCTGACCTGGACTTCCAAGATGGCTGCACACTGACCAACAGCTTGACTTCAGCTCTCCCAGTGTCAAAACAGAAACTGAGAAAATGCAGGCAGAGAAGCTGTCAATTTGGGTAAAATTCAGTTACTGGCTAGTAAGTAATGTCTGTATGTCTGCAAAAAAAGAAGTTAAGACAGCCTGAAAGAAAATCAACTAGCAAGGGTGACGAGGAAACACAGACTGGGAGGACTCTTGCAGCTGTTTAGCAAAAAGCAGTTCAAACACCAGCTTTGGTGCAAGACATGGCTTCTAGTAATCAAGAAGAAATAAATATTCAAATGCGGTCAAAGCTAATTAAAATAAACGAAACACTGAATGAGTAGATTGACTCAAATAACAAAAGGATGGAAAAAGCAGAGAAATTTTAAACATATATTCGGATGAGCTGATAAAACTACAAAAATCAAAGGATTATTTATTTATTCCAGTTTGATGACCGGGGAGGTCCACTGGGCTCGAGGAGCCCATTTTCAGTGAAGGCCTGGGGACAATACATAGTTACATGAATAATTACGAAGAAACTTTGCATAACTGACAAATAAACAGGTAGCATTCATAAAGAAACAAACAATTACAATTTTGTTTAGGTGTAAAAAACAGGCAAATGGCCTTGAGGCTAGAATTTACAGTACAGTTATATATACATAATACAAATGAGCAAGATTAGCTAGGTGAGAGGTTAACCAGGAGTAAAAGTGGAGGAGACTTTGAGAGGTATAGGGTGAAGAGTACAGTTGCATTTCCTGTCTGAGTAAAGGTGAGAATGAAGAAGAGTTTTAAAGTTTTCGAGGTTATCGCAGGTCCTAAGAGTGGAGGGAAGATCATTCCATTTTTTGGCTAAGGTGAAGGAAAGCAGAAGTTGACCAGCTGGGCGCTTGGGTTTATGGATTGTGATTAGGTTTTGGTGGGTAGATCTAAGTGTTCTATGGGGAGTATATGGTTGTAGGATATTGGATAGTGCAGGGCACTTGGTAGGTTGGAATAGTAGTCTATAGGCAGTCGTGATTTGGAGAAAGTCAAGTTGGTTATGGAGTTCAAGCCAGTTTAATGATGATGAGAAGAAGATTTGGCTTTGGTAGCAAATCTGGAGATTTTATTGTAACATATGTCTAGTTTGGAGGATAGTGAGGAGGATAAATTAGTAAGCAATACAGTAGAGAGGGAAGGCGATAAGAAGTGGCGAAAGTTAGTCTGGTAGCAGGACAGCGGAAGTGGTTGTTTCTATAAAATAGGCCGAGTTTTATATGGGTTTTCTTTATGTTTAGCTGGACGTGAGTATTAAATTTTAGGTGTTAATCAATAGTTACACCAAGAAGTTTGGCGGAGGGAACAACCTCTAAAATGGAGTTGTTATGGCTGACTATTTGGAATGAGTTGTTATCAATAGGGGAGGACTTAGGAGGAGAGAATAGAAGGATTTTAATTTTGTTAGCATTTAATGAGAGGTGATTTTGGAGCATCCAGTTTTCGGTAGTAGAGAAAGCTCTTTGTGTCAGTAGTTGGAGATCTGTTAAGTTGGAGGCGCCGCAGATCAAAGTAGAATCGTCAGCATATTGAACAATTTTAGTACTGGGTATGGCCTTGTAAAAGTCGTTAATAAAGATGTTGAATAGAATTCGGCCAAGTATGGATCTTTGGGGTACTCCAGTGGGGATAGGATGGAAGGTGGAGGTGCCCTGGCCCCATTTGACAGCCTGGGACCTGTCGGAAAGATAGCTGGAAAACCAGGAAAGAGTTTTGTGGGAGGGATTGAGATTAGACAGATGATTTAGAAGGTGGGTGTGGGAGATAGTATCAAAAGCTTTAGATAAGTCCAACAGAACTGAGGATACTAAATTACCGGAGTCACGGGCTAAATTGACAGTATGTAAGAAGGAAAGAAGGGTGGTGTTGGTACTATGTCCTGGGTGGAAGCCGTGTTGGGTAGGAGAGAGTAGCTGGTGTTTGGTAAGGAATGGCAAGAGTTGAAGGTGGAGGCATTTTTCAAGGAGTTTAGAGAGAGGGGAAAGGATGGCTATGGGACGGAAATTAGATACGTTACAGTTTTTGCCACCCTTGTGAAGTGGAAGAATATATGCAGAGTGCCATAGTTTGGATACATAGGATTCAAGTAGGGATCTATTGATCAGGATGCTAATAGGGAGAGCAATACCATCGGAGGCTATTTTTAAGAAGGAGGAGAGAATGTTGTTGGGGGCATTGGAGCAAGGCTTTAGTTTAGACAGTAGTTTCTTTATTTGGTAGGTGGAGATGGGTTTGACTTTGAAAGTAGGGAGGGAGAGGATGTTTGATTGGGGTGGGGTTGAGGGTTGTTGTTGGTAAAGGTCTTGGTTAGCTCAGCAATAGAAGTGGTGAAGAAGGTGTTGAATAGTGAGGCAATTTCAAGGTCAGATTTGCTGGTGTCGGGGCAGGGATTGTTTTTAGTACCTGGCCTAAGGAGAGAGTTGATAGAGTTCCAAAATGTTTTTGTTTTTTTGCATGATTTGTTTGCATTTTGATGTAATAGGACTTTTTATCTTTGATAACTTGTTTTTTGACAAGGTTTCTTAGTTGTCTGTATTTAAGTAAGATGTCTGGTTGTTTAATTTGGAGGTATGTTTTTCCAGGTTTTATCTCTTTGTAGCATAATCTTTTTGATAAGCCACGGGGTGGTCTTAGTGTTTACTCTTTTTGTTCTTACTGGAGCTAGGGAGTTAAGGACATTTAAGAAAGTTGAATTGAAAAAGTCAACGGCTGAGTCTAATGGAAGAGTTTTCAGGAGGTTCCAATTGGTATTCCTGAATGAATTAGAGAAAGTAGTAAGGTTAAAGTTAGAGAGGTTCCGAGTGTGGATAAACTGGTGGGAGTGTGGGAGGGGGGGGGAGCCCGATGGGTAAAGGCAGAGAGGTGGTATCCTAATGGGTCTGGTATGACACCAGATTCTATCACTTTATTGGGATGAGATACTAGGATCCAGTCTAGTATAGAGCCTGGGGGGTTGGTTTTGTTGGGTCTAGTGATGGTGTTAGTAGGTTGAGTGAAGTTAAATACACTGATTGATATGCTGGGGTTAGGGTTGTTGATTTTGTTCCAGTCTATATTTACATCACCCAATATGTAGGTTTCCAGTTTAATATTTGAGGAGGCCCAAGACAGGATGCCTTCCAGGGTGTTGGTGTTGTTACCTGGAGGAATATAGAGGGAAATGATGCAGATGCTTTTATGATTGTTAATTTTTAGAAGGCTTGCTACAAGTTCAGCATTATTAAAAGAAGGGATGGGATTAGGATACGGAGTAAAGGACAGCTGGTTGGAGTAGACTAGTGCGACACCGCCACCTCGAGTACTTAAGCGGTCAGATCAAAGTGAATGAAATCCAGGGGGAAGGAATTCATAGTCACTTATGTGAGGTTTTAGCCAGGTTTCAGAGATGGCTACAATGTCAGGCGAGTTGTGAGTGAGCCAGGCATGAAAGTGGGTTATTTTATTTTTTAGGCTTTGGGCGTTGATGGTGAGGAATTTGAGGTATTTATTGGTGGA
Source organism: Protopterus annectens (assembly GCF_019279795.1). Taxonomy (NCBI): domain Eukaryota; kingdom Metazoa; phylum Chordata; order Ceratodontiformes; family Protopteridae; genus Protopterus; species Protopterus annectens. The sequence continues at coordinate 166,073,244 of NC_056740.1, read as the reverse complement.
ATTATTGTGGGAGCTAGTGTGGTTAGTAGGAGAGAAGTTTGGTCCTGGATTAGGGTGAATGTCACCGGCTAAGCAGAGGTAAGTGAGATAAGGAATAAATTGTTTTGGTTTGTACTTAGAAGTGTCTGGTAATGAAAAGGTCTGGGTTTGTAGTATTTAGCAGTGATTGGGAGAAGTTTTACTTTGAAGAGGAGGGACGGGTGGGAGGGAACTAAAGAGGCTGAGATGTTGTGGAAGTGTGTTGTGTGGGGGAGGTGGGGAGGCAGAGGTGGAGGCTATAGATGGAAGTGAGTATAGGAGGTGGCATGGTATAGAGGAAGTAGAAGAAGGATGAGGAAGGAAGTGGAAATAAAGGTTTTAGGAGTAGGAGAGTGCATGATAAGTGGGGCCTGTTGGATGTAAGAGACAGGAGGTTAAGGGACTTAGGAGGGAAGTGGTAAGGTAGTGAGAGGCAGGTGGGGTGGAGGGAAAGTGTTGAAGTCAACAGTCAGGAAATTCAGGAAATCTCAAGGCAGGATACACCAGGGAATGATATACATGTGGCAGGACAAAACTTTGGCTCTTTTGAGTGTTAGTACAGGTTCTGCTCAAGGGACCAGTACAGCACTGGAAAAGTAAGCGTTCACTTTAGATGGATTTCAACAGTCAGGAAATTCAGGATTTAGAAATTAGTACAGTTGTTTCATACCACTCAAAAGTTGTACATTTCTTACATGTACAAAACCATTAAATACTGCTTATCCAAATTCAGTCAACAGACAACAACAATTCAGTACAGAATGGGTTTTGCCACACAAAAAGAGAAATCTTTGCCAGCAAGTACTAATACAACATGGATTCAGTTGGGAACAGCATCTTGTAGGGCACTGAAAGATTTAAAGAGCTCAGGAACTGGTAAACACCGACGAGCATTAACTCCCTTTTGATTAAGAGTGAAATCAGCGTTGCGAGGATCTTGCCCTGTGATTACACCTATGGTTAAATTAAGAAAAGGCTGGCTGAGTATGAGACTGCTCAAGAAGAGATGTTTCATAAAAGGGCAGAATTAGAGGACAGAGCACATAGGGAAAACCTGAGATTTTCTGCTGTGCCAGTGAAACTAGAAGGAATAGACTACATTAATTTTGTGAAAACACAAATAAGAAACCGGACTGGTATTCCATAGCAAAAACTGTTAAAAGGGCACACCATGTGTATGCTCCAAATATGGCCATGAGAAATCAGCCAAGATCTTTATTAGTAAAGATGCAAAGCTACCACCAGAAAGAGCCGATGCCAACAAAACAGTGCCAAAAGGGCAAAATATTAAATGTTGGAGAAGGTAGAGTGTTTGTGGAAAAAGATTATTCATTGTGCACCAGGCAGAAGAGAAACAAATGTATTCAGGTAATTGGGGAATGTTGATATGCAGGTACGAGATTCAAGCTGCTGTATCCAGCTGTCTTCAGTATATATTTTTTTCTGGATAATCAAAATCATTCTTTGATGCAGAATAGGTTAAAGAGGAAATTCAAAAGTTGTTCATCAAAAAGTGAGCCACCAAGCAAAAGGGAACTCTGCTTCTCATTCTCTGAATAATAAAGCACTTTGTCAGTGAAACCTTTTCCACTGCTCCAAAGGAAAATGCTTGAGAGACAGAGAATTGAACAGGAGTTGACTAGAAGAATCGGGACCATCATGGAATTGAACCAGAATCTGGATTTGGAAGATCCTTTAATTTCTAAGTCCATTATTTTCTTTTCCAAGTACTCTAAATATAATGCAAATAACAAAAGGGAAAGAGGAAACCACTGCCTGCTTCCTCTGTTCATACAGAACTTATCAGAGAGGAACCCTCACACACTGGTTTTTAATTCCAATACCTCATATATCCCACTAGTTAAACTTATTATTGTATCAGGAAATGCAAATGCTTCCATTGCCCTACTAATAAAATCTCAGCTTATTCTGACAAATGCTTTCTCTGCATTAAGACCTACCAATAACAGTGGTATTTTCTTATATTCTGCTTCCCTCTGGATCATCATTGTTCTATTAATGTTGTCAACTGTTTGCCTCCTATCCACAAAACCACACTGGACCATATCACAATTTTGGCATCACCTTTGCCATTCTTTCAGCCATTATAGACATAAACTATTTATAATCATGACTTAAAATTGAAATGAGCCTACATGAAGCTGGGTTTGATGGGTCTTTACCATCTTTAGGTATTATAGCCACCATAGCTTTCTTCCAGGATGTTGTTGCTTCCCCTACTTTTAAAATACTGTAAACAAAACCTGCCAGATCTTTATCACTTTCTCCCCTCCTACCTTTGAAACTTCCACAGGAATACCATCAATTCGTGAAGATTTTCCTGCAGATTGATTATATGTTAACATTTTTATCTCATCTCCTCCTATTTTAACTGTTACTTGTTGAACCTCATCCACCTGAGACATTGGCATACCTAAGTCTTCCATAAATATTTCCATTTGCGCCTTTTCTTGATTTCCAAATTCCTCTGCTTTATAAAAAAAATCATAAACTTTCTAAAATATCTCTAACACCTCTACAGGATCTCTGGTTATTTTTCTAGTTATAGTCTCCCTAAGTGTGGCAACAACCCCTTCTACTTTCTGTTGCCTAAGTTGTTGTGCTAAACGTTTATGAGCTCAGGAGGTATTATCAAAAACAGTTGCTTAACAGCAATCTTCCTAATTCATGCATATTATCCAGGCACTCCCCTATTTTCTCTTTAGCACTGTGCATTTGCACCTCTTCTTGTTCTGTGAGATCCCCCACTTATCCTGCAATACTTTTTCAGCCCCTATAAATATTTCTTGTTACTTCTTAACCATATCTTTTTTTCTTTTATTTCTACCGTTTTTAAACTCCACTTTCATTCTATCCCACTAGCTATAACTTCTGAAAAAAATTATATGTTCCCTTATAATTCTCAAATAATTTCCACAACCATTCCTTAAATTTATCTCTTTTTAAGAGGCAGGTGGTGAAGTGCCAGTGTCTCAGTTGTACTTTATTACCCTGCATTTTTATCTTAATTGTTACTGATGCGTGATCTGAAATAGCTACTAGATACGTGTCAAAGCTTTCGATTAAGTGCACATGTTCCTGTTCTTTCTAGTCTAGCTCACTTACTGTACCTTGGCAAATAATATGCAAGTTCTCTCAGAGTACCTACCACGGAATTCACATCTTCTATACCAAATATTTTCAAAACTTTCATCAGAAATATACCCTCTTTTCTTATATTTTCTCTTCTAGGTCCCTCAGATACAGCCTCACTGTTGCAAACCAAGTTTCAGTCCCAACATACAAGTAATATTCCCTTCTGAAAACTGATTATTTCTCCCAGAAGGTTTTAAGCTCCATAATAGCAGTTTTAGGTAGAATACAAATATATGTCAGTGTAATCCTCCTCCCTTGGCAGAAGCCCCTACTACCACAAATCTACAATTACTGTCTTTTTCCATTTTCTATCATTACTGGAGCTTCTCTAGCAGTTAGTATAAATACTCCCCTTTTCCTTTGTTCCTGATATTCTGCTGAATATCAATCCTGAAATCCGTTCTTTATCAAATTCATTAGCTCACTTCCTTCCAAATGTGTTTCCTATAGCTTTGCTATTTTCACTCTTCTTTTCAGAAAATTAAACACTCAGATCTTTTGGTCTATGCCTTTGAGCTCATTCACTTTCCAAAATAATATTTTTAGTGTAGCATTAAACTATTAAGTTATTATTCCCACCTATTATATAATGCAACTTTTTAAAATGTCTATATCCATGTTTTGTGCACATCCACCCTCTAATGTTTGGCAGATTGGTCCTTTAAACAGTTATTTCTTGACATCTCCATTTGAACCTATGACACATTTTACAAGACTGTTTTAATGAAAACCCTAATTTAAAAAACAAATATTCCCCCAGAACCTATTAACTTAAAACAAACAAAACTATGTACATCTTCAACAGTCCTTCCAGGAATTGTCCCAAATCAACAGCTGTGCTGCCCAGAGCATTAACTAACCTAAGATTAAGGTTATCCATGCTCATGGGTTCACTGGAGATTACTAGGCTAACGACTCACATGCCCTTACAAGCCACACCAGGTTTATCCAGATTTTACCCAATTTTCTGTCCCTAGGGGAAAGCTAACAAGGGTCAGCAAGTGGGATTTTGATTATTTTTACAGACTGCCTCTGTGTGTAAGGGATGTGCCAGCCCACCAGTGAATTTGTGATTTCCATCCATCAGTCCAGATTGCATTTGAAGCTGGTCAGGGAGGGGCTCTGCTTCATGTGACTAGGAAGCCTATTCCAGAGGAGGGGCAATCTCTGGGACAGGTATCTGTCTCTCCAACATGAGCTATTCATGTCAGAGATCAGGTTTAGATCTTTTTAGTGAGTAACCCTTGTGCAGTTAGTTTTACAAATATGCAGCATTTCCATCAGGGCTGGATCACAGTCTGCCTTGTAAGTCAGACATAGATCACCTCTCAGTAATTGGTAGGAAAGTAAATACAGTGATAAGGCTTTTAATTGGCCCACATATGATTTATACATAGGAATGGGCCCAGGACTGAGCACTGTGGTACTCCACTGGTGAATGGCCTCTTGATGGATGTGGATTGTGGATTATCCCACTCTAACAACATGTTGGTTATCCATCTGGTGATGTAGAGGTTTATGCCCAACTTTGTTAGTTTACTTATAATACCCAAGTGGGGTATTGTGTCAAATGCCTTGGCTAGGTCAAGGTCGGCAGTATGCACTTATCTTACCCTCATCCATGGCCTTAGTGACCTTTTCAGAAAATCCACCAGATTGAGCAGGCAGGACCTGCCCTTGATGAAACTGAACACGGTTGGGTCTAAAGTCTGGAGATTTCCTATGTCATTGTTAATCAGGTTCACGATTATCCTTTCTAAGGCCTTGCATATGAGGCTAGTCAGACTTAGGGGTCGGTAGATTCCTGGGTGAGCTGATTACCCCCCCCCCTTGTGCAGAGGGATGACTGTTGCTGCCCTCCATTCTACTGGAAGAAAGCCTGCCTGGGGAGTGTGGTCAGAAATCTGAGGTCATGTTTCAAGCTATTTAATAGGTACCCTAGGATTCTGTCAGGGCCCACTGATGCCATGTTTCTAGCTTTAGAGAGCTCAGTGACTACCTGTTCTTTTGTGATAACAGGCAAAGGAATGGTAGGGGATATTTTATGGGTCATGACCGGAGGTGATAAGGGGTAAAATCTGAGCTGAATTTATTGGCCATCAGGTTTGCTATTTTTTCTGGCTGAGTATAGATAGTGCCATCTACAGGCAACTCACTACATTGTTGAGCATTTCCCGTAAGATTTAAGACATAACTAAAAATGCTTTGCGGTTATTCTTTGCTTGGGAGGCTATTTAGCTTTTGAAGACTTGACAGACTTGACTAGTTTCATGATTGGCCTCTTCATACCAATGATGGATTAATTTCTCTGTTGTGCTCCATCCCACTTACTTCTACAAAGGAAATTCTTCCTTCTCTTGTACAGTTCATTTACGGCAGGGGTCCACGAGGATGACTTGTTTTTCTGGCTATGCTTTGGTTAAGTTTGGTCAGGTACTGACACTTCTATGTAGTTAAGTGGTTGTACAGGGCATTCATATATACTTCTGCATAGGCCTCCATGTTTTCAGGGTTAGGGGGAGCTTTAAATTTACATATACCATCACTAAACAGGAGGTAAATTACCTTGGAAAAATTCTTTAGGGTTTTAAGGTTTGATGGGGGTACTACCTTTAAATTTATTTCAAAGGAGATCAATTTGCGATCTAATTTTACCAATGAAGACATTGTTCTGGGGGGTACAATGCTCCCCCCATGTTTGTGAGTACTATTTCAAGGATATTTGAACTGCAGACTAGCTGTTACAGAGCATGCATGACAGTGGTCTTATATGTTTCCCAGTTTATGGAGGGGTAGTTAAAATTGCCCATGGGTAGTGTGTTGGGCTGAATGATAAGTGATTCTAGCAACTTCAGGTATGCAGAATGTTCTTCTTGGTTCATGGTTGGAGACCTGTAGCTAGCGATGATATGGTGGGGGATTTGTCAGCTGGACATGGAGTAGCTCAAGCGAGTCACTATGCCTGACCAATCTACTGGTGTGATTGCTTTCTATGTAAATGGAAACAACTCTGCCTTTTGTTTTATCCTGAAGGTGGTCTGAATGTGTGATAGGCATTGTAGCCTTGCACTGCTAGGGTGCTTTCTGCAGCCTTGAACAATGTCTCTGTAACTGCACAGACATCAGCATTCACCAAGGCAAGAAGGGCTTCCAGGGAGTGCAGTTTCTTGTTAAGACTCTTAGCACTGAGCAGTAGTACCTACAGCTTGGTATTAGAAGAATTTCTTACACTGACAGGTCTGTTGGTTTAGCACTGCCTAAAAAAGGCTCTATGGGGGTGGCTAATGCCTTGGCCAGTATTTAAAAGCCTAGCAATGACAGGTGCAGACCAGCTCTGGCAAAGTACCATGGTCTGTCAATCATGTTGTCCTAGGCCGAAAAATACTGGATCACATTATCACTCTTGGTAAGGGTAGAATGGTGTTCAATGCGAGGCTCATACCAGCTTGCAACATGTATTTCTAGAGGTCCAGTATGTCTCTCTTCATATAGTCCAAGGAGGTTAAGTCTCAGTTAATTTACACCCACATGGACTATGATTGAGTCATAGTGGTACTTGTGGTCAAGTGACCTGAGTGCCTGTGTGATCTGGCAAATCCTAGCCCCTAACTGACAAGGAGGATGTGTGCAAAAATACACTCTTACAGCCTGTGTTCTTACTTATACTAACTGTTGCCTGTTCTTGTCTTATCTTTATTCCCCTCCAAGATGTGAAAAATATTAGCTTATATGCATTCAGAAAATATTTACTTTTAGTCTTAAGAAAATGTGAACTGGCTATCTTTACATAAAACTAAATTATATATTGTTCTGCATTAAAGTATTTACTTACCAGAAAAGCTGCTATCTCTTATTCAGTTCCAATAATTTCAAACTTTACTTTTTTACTGAGCTGCTTTGTACCTTTTAATTTTATGTTTCGATCAGTAAACAATATCCGGACATCTCCATTTACTGACTTCACTTTTAGTAATCTTGTTTCCATGGAATCCCGAGGGGACTAAGGGTCCGTATACAACCCCTTGTGGCTAACATAGATAGTGAATTGTCTAGAGAATGGGCGGAAGCACAACATTTATCATCCATGCATTTTGTTGATTGTTTATTGCGTTATTATGACAGGACAATACAAAGTCAACTTATAGAGATTCAAACTTTGTGTGGGGAGGTAGAACAATTTAAACAAGAAGTGTCTTACTCACAGCATGTTTCAGACCTGGCCAAGGAACTTTCTATATTGGAAAAACAGCTTATGAAACGAAAAATCAATAAGTTTAATCGTGATCTTATGGACTATGAAAAAGGGAAACCTTTTGTTAACCAGAAATCAGTTAGATTTCAGGATTTCAAAAACATTAATACTAACAAAAAAAGACCAAGGTCCATTTTGAGACATCACAAGGTCACGTCTGATGCTACCTCTGAGGAGGACACTTCCTCTGCTACAGATGGAGAGTGTTTTTCACGCCAAGTGTCCCCAGCTGCCAAAAGAAAACAGCCACCCCCTTTAGAGCTAGGGGTAGGAGGCGGGGGGGCAGGAAACACAGAGCCAGGTTCCAGCAATCTAACTTTACAATCCCTATTGCAACAAATGGTGAAGTAAACAATAACATTCATAACATTTCATCTTTTGAAATTTCTTCTGTACACATACAACTTCTGAATAAAGGATTAACCTTTGTACCTACTTCATTGGTCTCTGAAAATCAATTATTACAAGAAGTTGATGAATTTTGTAGAATACTTAACCTTAAGATATTTTTTGCAGACTGTGATAACACTCAAAGGTCATCTGACTTTAGATTTGGGAAATCAGATTTTGTTCCCCCCATGAACAAACATGTTTCCATTTTTAGGGAATGCATAATAAAAGAGCTACATTATTCTAATTTGTATGAGCCAACTAACAACAATCTTACTGCAGCAGAAAGGCAAGCTCTGTTGGAACTTAGGGATAATCACAATATAGTAATAACTATGGCAGACAAAGGGGGAGCTGTTGTGATTTTGGATTATTCCACATATAATCAGGAAGCTTTGCGTCAACTAGCAGATTCCAGCTTTTATATGGAATTAAGTATTGATCCCACTCCTTCTTTCAAGAGAGAAATTGATTCATTTTTGCATATGTCGGTTCAACAGGGCATTATTACACAGCAGGTAGGTACACAACTTAAAGTAGAGGAACCCATTCCTCAATATTTATACATGTTACCCAAAATACATAAAGATCCATTACACCCTCCGGGTAGACCTATTGTTTCAGGTAGGGGTTCCTTAACGGAACCATTGTCAGCATTTCTCACATTCTATCTGAAGCCGCTGCTGATTTTTATTAGGTCCCGCATCAAAGACACTACCGAATTTCTTAATATTATCAATGACTCTCAATTGGAATCCCATTGGTTGCTTTGCACATTAGATGTGGCTTCACTTTATACAAGCATTCCACACGACCTGGGAATTCTGGCAGTTTCCTATTGGTTATATAAATCTAACCTTTATTCCATGGGTTTTAACAATTTCTTGATCAAATTAACTGAAATGGTGTTGCGTAAGAATATCTTTTTTTTATCAAGGAAAGGCTTATTGGCAAATTAAGGGAACTGCGATGGGTGCTTCTTTCGCACCTATTTATGCAGATTTGTTCATGGGGTATTATGAGGCCAAGTGTATATATATGATGCTCAGCACAATTTATTTTTACATCATCTGGACATCTGGCGCAGATACCTAGACGATTGCTGGATGGTGTGGCGTGGTAACAGGGAGGGGTTAATCCAGTTTGTGGATTACCTGAATAACAATTCTTTTGGCATCAGGTTCACTGTCAACATAGAACATTCTAATATTGTATTTCTGGATGTTAAGGTGGCAAGACTTACAGATAATACTTTGGCTACCACTATTTATAGAAAATTCCCGAAATACAATACAATATTACATGCTAACAGTTCCCATCCACGCCACATCATCCGCAATATTCCAAAATCTCAATTTATGAGAATTAGACGGATCTGTTCATCTGATCAGGAATATTTTGATTCCAGTCTTGATTTATCTCACAGGTTTTTCCAACGGGGTTATAATTCTCAACTTCTATCCAATGTTGTGGAACAAACTAACAGGCTAACACGCCAGGAGTTATTGTGTTATAAATCAGATGACAAGGATTCCAAGAGGCAGAAAATCAAGCAACCCTTATGGCTAGTAACAACTTATGGTACTAATACCAACCGTTTCAGGGACATCATTAATCAACACTGGGGAATTCTTTTGTCACATGACATTTTGAGTAGTGTGTTGCCTGATCAATGTCAATTTTCCTATCGACGGGGAAGAAATATGAATTCATATTTCACGCACTACAAAAGATATATTCCAAGTCTTCCACAACAAAGGACTTTATCTGGGGAGATATTAATGGGCTGCTATCCTTGTGGTCATTGTACGGCCTGCCAACATTTAACTAAAACTAGAGAATTTACTAGTAAAAACACCCCTAGAATTTTTGAGATTAAGATTTTTGCTAATTGCAGCACGGATTGGGTTGTTTACCTGGCAACCTGCACCTGTTCTGCATTTTATGTTGGACAGACGTCCAGGCCGGTGAAATTCAGAATAGGGGAACATCTAAGTGCAATTAAAAATAAACGTGTTGCTAATGCCCTCTTTAAACATACCATAGAGCATCCATCTGCAGTTTTCAAATTTGTAATTATAGATAGGATAACATTACACAGGGGTTTCAAAGCTGGATGGCATCAGAAACTTAATCAAATGGAAAACATGTGGATAAATAAAATTGGGTGGTTTATTTAGACCTGGATTAAATACTTTGGAATAGCTTATAATTTATGATTATACCAATGTTTGTTTCATGAACATTAATACAGGATATATCTCAGTGGATATTTTCCATATGCACCATAAGGTTTTCCTTATATAATATTAAGTCATATTTATTATGATTTATTGAAACAAATAAATTTAAATACAGGATACATTTTAGTGGATATTTTCCATATGTATTATAAGGTTTTCCTTACATAACACTAAGTTATATTTATCATGATTTATTGAAACAACAACTGAGATATGTTGGGAAGGATATCATTCTTTTCCTTATTTATTTTTTATATGTATTATATGGTTACATATTTTGTCTGCCTCAGAGTTGTTGTTTTTTTCTATATATATTTTTTCTGTATCTCAAAATGGCATGTGTCCTTTAAATTATGGTGCATGCCCCTTTAAATGGGTACTATAAATATGGTACTTATGTGGTGGGGAGCTCTTTAACTGTTTCAACATGTAGCATTGATAAAGGCTTTATGATAGCCGAAACCGGTTTGCTATTATAATGGTGTATTGCCATTATAGGCAGTATGTTTGTTAAATAAACATTTTTGTCTACGAGCGATTCTTACGTGCTGGCTCGTTCTTTTGGATTTTTAAGGATATTAACCTGAACATTCACCTATGCAAAAGAAAAAGTAAACATTTCAACTCTACGTTTATTACACTCAGGGCACTTTTATACCCCATCCCCCAGCACAAAAGCCAAAGATTATAGCCTATTAACTTAAATGTGTTTTTGTCCAGTCTTTCATCTCTTTTTAGACAGTAATGCCTACATTTCTTAAAACTAAAAAAGAAAAAAAAGTAAAGTTTACTTTAGTATCTTTATCACATACAACAGTCACTAAAAATGTTTAACTATATAACATGTAATTTATGAGATTAAATGTTTTATACAATTAGAAGTTATGTACTCACCATAACGTTCCATCTGAGTAGGTGTATTCATTTGTCTGCAACCTGTGGGTTATGGATCCGATATCGGATCCGAACCGGCATGGTTTTCCAGCTATGGATCCGAGCTCTCAGCTCCTCCCCTCACCCATAATGCCCTGCTCTCCCTACATGACCTCAGATCGAGTTTGCCAACAATATAAATACCCTGAAAAGGGTAACACATAATATGCAGGAAACTGAAAAGGCCAGGGGGATAGGAGGGCGGGATGGTTGCAACAAATGAATACACCTACTCAGATGGAACGTTATGGTGAGTACATAACTTCTAAATCTGAAGTAGGAGATTCATTTGTCTGCAACCTGTGGGACAGAGTCCCCAGCTACCTGAATCTTGGGCGGCCATCATGGAAGAATATTCCGGAGCACCACGGAGCCAAAGGATGCTCTACCCCTAGATGTAATATCCAACTTGTAGTGGGAAATAAAGGTATGAGATGAAGCCCAAGTGGCTGCTGAACAAATATCATCCAGAGGAATCCTAGCCTTAAAGGCCGCCGAGGTAGAAACTGACCGGGTTGAATGGGCATGTACTCCCTCTGGTGCGGGCCTTCCAGAAGCTTGATAAGCCAATAAGATGCACTGCGAAATCCAGCGTGATAATGAGACTTTGGAAATTGGCTTGCCCAAATTAAATTTAGCAAAGGAAATAAACAACTGGTCGGATTGCCTATGACCAGCTGTCCTGTTTAGATAAAATCTAAGTTGCCTGTGAACATCTAAGGAATGAAGCTTATATTCACCCTTGTTTTGATATTTAGGAAAGAAAACAGGGAGGTTAATGGATTGATTAATATTTGCTTCAGAAGCTACCTTAGGAAGAAAGGACGGGTTGGTCCTGAGGTATACACGGTCCGGATGAAAGACCAAGTAAGGAGGCTTGGCTGATAAGGCTTGAAGTTCTGAAACTCTCTTGGCCGAGGTAATGGCTACTAAAAGGCCGTCTTGAAAGATAAAAATTTCAGATCTACCGTCGCCGCAGGTTCGAAGGGGGGAGCGGTCAAGGCCTGAAGGACCAATGAAAGGTCCCAAGGAGGAACCACTTGCTTTACAGGGGGCCTGAGAAGAAAAGTACCTTTTAGGAAAATCTTACACAATTTGGCAGACATCAGTGGACTGGAGTCGTGACCAATATGATAATGAGAAATTGCCGCAAGTTGCACTTTGACCGTGGAACTGCTGGCACCATCATTAAAAAGAGTGGTTAAGAAGTCAAGCACCAGAGGAAGGGGAACTGTGAAGGGGTTTAGACCTTGCCGCTCCGTCCACAAGGAGAACCGTTTCCACTTGCTGTAGTAAACTTTCCTGGTGGATGGTTTATGAGCCGCCACCAGGATGGCCTTAACTGGAGACGAAATACCGGCAGTCCTGATCAGGAGTGGAACTGGAGCAGCCAAGCAGTCAGCTTCAGGTTGTCCAGATTCGGGGCTGATAAGTGGGATGGGTGAGATATCAGATCCGGGATGGGATCTAGAATCCAAGGAGGATTCACTGAGTGAGACCTTAGGAAAGGGAACCAGATCTGTCGAGGCCAATATGGGGCAATGAGAATCATTCTGCACCCCAACCGAGAGGCTTTCTGAAGAACTTGGAGCATCAGAGGCAAGGGGGGGTAAGCATAAAGAAGACCGGGTGGCCAAGCATGCACCAGAGCGTCTCTTGGGGTATCTCCGGGAGGAGGTATTAGAGCGAAAAAACTGTCGCACTTGGTGTTTGAGGGCGACGCAAAAAGATCGCAACAAAGAGTTCCCCACCGTGCGAAGATGCGTTTCGCTACCTGAGCATTGAGAGACCACTCGTAAGGGGTGAGAATGGTGCGACTGAGTTTGTCCGCAAGGATGTTGGACCGACCCGGAATATGCGTTGCTATGAGAAAGCGGTTGGTGGAGATTGCCCATTCCCACACTCTCATGGCTTCTCGACAAAGAGGGTAAGACCTGGTTCCTCCTTGCTTGTTGATATACCAGACGACAGACATGTTGTCCGACTGAATTGCAATAGTTCCCAAGGGAAGAAAGGCCTGAAGTGCTAGCAACGCTAAGAGAACTGCTCTCATCTCTAGAACATTGATATGCAGTAAGGTCTCTGAATCGTTCCACGTGCCTTGGACCGTCCGGCCTGCAAAATGCCCCCCCCACCCGAGGCGGGAGGCGTCCGTGGTCACCGTGGCGAGAGGGGGAGAAGCACAAAAGGGGCGGCCTCCGTGGAGATCTGGAGAGTGGAGCCACCACAGGAGGGACCGCTTGCAAGCCTTGCTGATCGCAATGGGATGATGAATAGGAAGAGCAAGATACGACCACTGAACTAGGAGTGTCCATTGAAGGATGCGCATATTGAACCTGGCGAGAGAAAGAAGAGCTATCGCTGATGCCATGGACCCTAGAGCCCTCAGGACCAACTCCGCCGGAACTGAGCTGGAGTGGAGAATGGCCCGCACCTGGAGCTGCAGATTCTGAATTCTGTCCGCAGTGAGGAAGGCTCTTAACCGTCTCGTGTCTAACCTGGCACCTATAAAATCTATGAACTGCGTGGGTGCAAGGTTGGATTTTTCTGTATTTATTGTGATGCCCAGACGGGGAGCTAGATGGAGAAAGGAGTCTCGCGCCAATAATAGTAGATGCCTTGTTGGAGCGGTGAGAAGCCAGTCGTCCAGGTAAGGGAAGACCTGCACCCCCTGAAGCCTCAGGTGGGCCGCTACCACTGCTAATACTTTGGTGAACACCCTGGGGGCTGTGGTGAGACCAAAGGGAAGGACCCGGAATTGGTAGTGACTGGCTCCCAGCGAGAAGCGGAGAAACCTCCTGGAGCGCCTGTCCATTAGTATGTGGTAGTACGCATCCTTGAGGTCAATGGAGCACATCCAGTGATTTTCTCCCAGAAGGGGGAGAATAGACTGCAACGTAACCATTCGGAACTTCTCTTTGGGAACTGCCAGGTTCAAGAGTGAAAGGTCTAAAATTGGTCTTAGATCCCCCATCTTTTTTGGCACTAAAAAGAACCTGGAGTAGAACCCTGATCCGATCTGGTCTGGGGGGATGGGCTGGATGGCTCTTTTCTTTAGCAGATGGCCAATTTCTGCCAAAGCGGCCTCCCACTGACCGGGTGGAACGTCGGGGAGGGACTTCAATTTTGGAATGTGACGAAATGGGATACGGTATCCTCTGGATATGATTTGGAGGACCCAGCGGTCTGATGTTATGGACTCCCATGCCGCTAGGTGCTCCGAAAAACGTCCCCCGACTGCCTCCAGAGTGGAGCAGCCGGGCAACCCTTCAGGGCTGCTGCGCGGGCCGTTCAGAGAAGGGTTCTCTGGACCCGAAGAGTCCCTCTGCCCCTGGGGCGGCGTCCTCCCTGTCCTCCTCTGCTTGATAAGATCGCGCTGCATCCTAATCACATGTGCCAGGTAGTTCAGCACCCTTACTGAGAAGGTCGCTGAACTAAACATCCGCTTCCCCAAGCGGTCCATCATCCGAGACTCCTTGCTCGGGGGATGGACTGAGGGACTCTCCTGAGCAAGTTCCCTCTTGGTGGCTGCCGCCGTCAACATGGCATCTACCGGAGGCCCCTTACTCCAATGGGCACGGTCAGCCGGGGGGCTAAGTATGCGGTCGGGCCTTTTTGGGATTGGCTCCACGGTGTCCGGTTCCTTCCACGCCCTGGTGATAATCAGGTCCACCAGGGGGTCGGCAGGAAGGGACACCCAAGAGGTAGACGGGCCCGCTTCAAATGCCTCCAAGAACACGGACTCGTCCGAGGAAGACTTGGGGGCAGACCACCCCCCCTTATGCAGAGCATTTCCATGATGTCTCCAAAGGAGACATCCTCAGGGGATGATCTTGGGGAGCCTTCCCCTTCCTCCAAGTCCGTGTCTTCAGTGAGAGACTCGGGGGAGTCTATGTGCCTCCTTTTGCACGTATGTTTGCGGGGGGCATCCTCCGGGGGGCTGTCAGAGGACTCCTCGCAAACTGTGACCTGTTCCAAAGGAACAACTTGGGGCAAAGGAGCGGGCTGTCCCAATGGCCGGATGGTGGAAGCCTGGCCCAGTGCAGATGGAGCGCGGGACGGAGCCGAAGCAAGTGCCGGGGGTCCGGAAACCCTCAACAGGGCCCTCTCCACTACATCAAAAGCCGAGGGGGAGCCGACCTCGACCAAAGGATCCGATAATTGGCTCCCCCTGGGATCCAAAGAGTGGATCGGAGCCGGCACCGAAGCGTTCGGATCCGAGGGGACAGTGCGCTCCGACACAGACGGCGCCGAAGGAGCACTGATCCCCCCAGATCCGAAGCTTGGATCCAGGCTCCGAGAGGTCGGATCCGAAGCACTCGAGGGCAGGGTCGGATCCGAAGTACCGAGTACTATCGGCGCCAACCCACCCCCAGCTCCTAAGCTGCTCGGCTCCAACTGCTCTGAACCCGGGTAGCGGGTCAGAGAAGGAGCTATAGGTTTAAAGAAAGGGGTCGAGCTCCCCCCCAGAGGGGGGGGGAGGCAAGAGCACTCCCATCTGCATCTGGGCCTGGATGAACCATCTCATCATCCGGTCCAGATCAACATCCGATAAACTATAAGTCGATCTCGACGAGGCTACCGAGGTAGGCCTTGAGTGCCTCCTGGATAGCCTCGACGGAGATCGGGTCTCCTCCTCCTCAGGTCCCGGTGAAAAGCACACCGGCGACCGGAGTCGAGGAAGGGGAGAACCAGCAGACAAGGAGGCCGGAGGAGAAGCCCGCTTGGCAGGTGGGACCGAAACAGAGGTCTCGGCCCGCCTCTTATGGTGCTTCTCCCTCCGGTCTTTCTTTCTAGCTTCCCTCTCCTCCAAACCACTACAGGGAGGTTGAGTCCCAGGAGGAGGAGGGGGAGCCGGAGAGGAGGGAACCATAGCCACGGTACCCCCCGAAGGAGCGGAAGCCGGAGCCGAGTCCGGGGGCAAAAGTCCCGCCAGGACCAGCTTAGACCTCCGCTCCTTCAATGCCCTGGGGTTGAACCCTGCACAAATGGAACATCCAGAAGTGAGGTGCTCAACCCCAAGGCATCGAACGCACCGAGTGTGGCCATCAGCAGGGGAAAGCTTATGGCCACACTCGGAGCACTTCGAAAAAATAGCCTTAGGTTGTTCAGACATCCTAAGAGCCTAGCTTTTACTTAAACTAATCTAAAAAAAGTAAAAGTAAACTAGTCACACAACACAGGCCCAAACACACACTACGCTACCAGCGAGGGGAGGGAAACTAAATATAAAAAGGTTAATAAAACTAAACAACTTTAGCTACAAAAAGGGAAACCTAAACTTTCACACAAAACTGTCAAAAAAGTTAAAATTTTAGCACTAGAAAAAGCTGAATAAAGCACTTAGCTGTAGAGCTCAAGAAACCAATCTGATCACCAGCGCGGCAAACTAGATCTGAGGTCATGTAGGGAGAGCAGGGCATTATGGGTGAGGGGAGGAGCTGAGAGCTCGGATCCATAGCTGGAAAACCATGCCGGTTCGGATCCGATATCGGATCCATAACCCACAGGTTGCAGACAAATGAATCTCCTACTTCAGATATGCTGTTAAGAACAAAAATTGCTTTATGTACAGTTACTTTCTCTTTTTTTCTTTTAGTGTCCTTCCAAAAATTAATGAGATAAAGTGGGGTATATGACTGTTAGCACCCCCACAAGTTTCACAAAGTTAACAAAAATCCAATCTTTCTCAGACTGATGCTTTACAGTCTCACATTTATTGACTAATTTCACTGTTGCTGGTTTTCTTCCTGTTCAACTCCATCTCCCAACGCCACACTGTGGTTCAAGTCCATGTTACTTCTCATTCTTACAGTCAACTACTGTGCTTTTTTTCTGTCTCTCAAGCATTTTCCTTTGGAGCTTTGGAAAATGTTTCATTGACAACGACCTTCATTATCAGAAGAATGAGAAACAATATCCCCCTTCTGTCTGATGGCTCAATTTTTATTGGACAAACTTTTGCATTTCCTCCTTAGCCTGTTCTGCATCTAAATTACTTGGATCCTCCAGCGAAAAAATATTCTGAAGACAGCAACTTGACTCTCACACCTACCTCCTGACATTCCCCGAATGCTGGGATAAATTTGCTTCTCTTCTGCCTAGTGTACAGTGGGTAATCATTTTCCACAAACATTTTACTATTTACAATTTTTCATATTTTGCTCTTCTGCTACAGTTTTGTCAGAATCAACTCTTTCTGCTTGCATGTTTGTATCTTTACTAATACAGGTCTTGGCTGCTTTCTCGTTGTCAGGTTTGGAGCACATACACAATGTACCCTTTCAATTAACAAATCCTGCTGTGGAACACCAGTCCAGTAATTTATTTGCGTTTTCATAAAATAAATACAGTCTGCTCCTTCCAGTTTCTCTGGTACAGCACAAAATTTCAAGTTTTCTCTTTGTGCTCTGTCCTCGAACTCTTACCATTTACTGATACAGCTCTTCTTGAGTAGTCTCATACTCGGTCTTTTCTTCATTTCCACTTCTGATTTTTCAGTTTTATTAGTTCATCTGAATATCTGTTAAAAGCTTCCTTCATTTTATCAGCCTTTTGTTATTTGAGTTGATATACTCCTTCATTGTTTTATTCATTTTAATCAGCGCTGAGCACAGCTGACTTATTGATTTCCCTTAAACTACTGGTAGCCAGTCTCTAGTACCAAAGCTGGATCTTGAAATTTTTTTTTGCAGAACAGTTGTAGGAGTCTTCCTAGTCAGTGTTTTCTCTTCACCTTTTTGAGATTATTTTCTTTCAGGCTCTCAAGTTTTTTTTTCTTTGATGACATACAGGCCCTGCACTTATTAGCCAGTAACTGAATTTTAGTAAAACAGGCAAAATTAACAAACCCTTATCTATCAGTTTCTTTCTGAAACAGGGAGAGCTGAATTAAGCTGTTGATCAGTGTGCACCCATCTTGGAAAGACCATAATAGCAGTTTTTGGTAGAACATAAGTACATCACTGTAATTCTCATTCCATGCCAATAACCATTTACTACCAGACATCTACCATTAATGTATTTTCTCCCTCTTGTACCACTAATGGAACTCCTCCACAAGTCAGTATTACTGCACCTTGCCTTTGTCCCTAATATTATGTTTAATGCCCATCCTGACATCCTATCTTCATCAAATTCACTTGCTAATTACTATCAAAATGTTTCTTCTGCAATACTGCTATTCACACCCTACATGTCTTAATATAATTTGATACACTTTCCTTTTTGTATATATCTGTAAGACCATTTACATTCTATGACAACATGGACAGAGTAGCCATTATGATAGAAAGCCATTACTTCCATCTATTATACATGATAGTTCTTTTCAATGTCTATTTCCAATTTCTGAATTATGTTCACACATTAATTTAGCTTAGTGCATTAGCCCACTAGGCCACTTAGCTCAATGTTTGGCAAGCTGATCTTTTAAGCAGTTGCTTCTTTTTATCTCCATATGAACCTGTATGACACTTTTCCTGACTTATTGCTTCAATGAAAACATGCAAGCAATAATGAAAAAAAAAAGCTAAGTGCATTTTCTGAACACATATCCCATTTTAATTTAGAACAAGCACGTAAAATATGTACATTTTCAACAAATTAAGTTTACCCCTACAGACAGGAACAATTACCACAAATCAATGGTTGCATCCAGAGATACTACCTAATCTAAAATTAAGGTTACCTGTGCTAAAGCACATGTTAGCCTGTGTTCCCATCTATTCTTTTCCTATCTCAATTATCCTCCCAGATGTGAAAAACAGCTTGCATGCCATTCAGTAACATTTAGCCCTAAGAAAAAGAATATTGGCTTATTTCAAATAAATTAAATTGTATCAGTGTATTGTATGTGTTTTATAGTTCACCCACAAGAATACCAAAGTCAGAAAAATCTCTTTTTCAACAATTTTTTTGGCAAATCTTTATTTCACATGTCTATTCCTATTTCCAGTGGGATTGATGTTTTCTAGTCTCCCATTTATTCACTACTTTCAATGTTATTGGTCTTCTTACTGATCACCTCAATCTCACAACACTAGTCTCTGGTTCAAGTCTAAGGTACTGCTGTGCTTTTTTTTTTGAATTTCAAAATTTTCTTTTTTTTAACAGTAGAAAATGTTTCCCTAGCAAAGTCTCTCTACGGCTTTTGCTGTCAGAAGAATGAGAAGAAAAGTTCCCTTCTACTTGTTGGTTTACTGTTCGTTGAATACATTTTTTTTATTTCCTCATTAGCTTGTTCTGCATCAAAAAATCTTCCACAAAAAATATTCTAAAGCCATGTGGATATAACAGGTTGAATCTCATATCTGCCTCTCGACATTCTCTGACTGCTGGGATAAACTTGCTTTTCGTCAGTCTGATATACACCGAATAACATTTTTTCAAAAACACTGTTGTCTGCAATTTTAAATACTTTTCCTTTTTTCTCAGGAACAACTCTTTCTCCTGGTATGATTGCATCTTTGCTAATACAGGTCTCGGCTACTTTCTCATGGTTAGATTTGGAGCATACACACAATATGTCCTTCCAATTAAGGAATCCTGCTGCGAAATATCAGTCCACTTGCTTATTTGTAATTGAAAATATTAGTCTTTCTTTCATATTCTGTCTTTCAACTATATCATTTTTTGAAACAGCTCTTCTTCAGATGCCATATATTCAACCAGCCTTTCATTTCAACCTCTGATTTTTGTAGTTTTATCAGTTCAATTGAATAGCTGCACCAGTCGAGGTTCCATGAAACACTGGTTTAACGCTGGAGCAGGAATAAAAAGTAAGAAAGGCACTGCTGGCAAAAACCTCTGGCTTGGGAAGCTGATACATACAGGAAGAAATCTTGATGTTATGATTTACTGCTACAGTGACCCTCCCTAAAGACTACCTTTCCTTATTCAATTAAAAGATTAAACAGCCTGGAATGTTTAAAAACTATCTGAATAACTGGATAGGAGACAGTTGTTATAAGGCAGAACAAAGATATTTTGGTAAAAGGATTCGGTCTGTTTACTGGCAATACTGATGGGTGAATATATAGACATTAAAATTCAATACCAAGATGTTTTGCATTGGGTTGTGTGATATGTTTGATAGCAAATGTTTGTGGTTACTCGAACATCAGCTACACTGCCTCTTTTTTTCACTTTACATTAATTCACTTCCACTTTACACTGCTGAAATACAGATTATTCTTTAACAGATGACCTGGGTCCTTATCTTGACTGATCATTCAACGTCACCTCTCCAAAAATAACTCAACACTGTTCTCTCTCTAGTGCCCAAGACTGCATTCCAGACAAACTCCTCAAAATTTTTTTTTCCAAAAACTAAGTTCATACTCTGGTACCATACTCAAAGTGAAACAGAGATCTGATCTCTTGGAGTATCAAACAACTGTTTCCAACTGAACCAAAAAAGCAAAAACCATGTTTAAATATTGAAGGTTTGGAGTTTACCCCTACACGGTCTTCTAATACCCATACAGACAAACTTCACTTTGTCACTGCTATGCTCTCTGCCCTATCTGTTTTAACTACTGAATCAACTAACATTTACCATATACAAACCTACAATCCTCCTTTTATAATGTGCTTCTTCACACCATTACAAAATATCATAATTAAACTGGCTTCCTGTTTCTGACTGCTCCACCTTACTGATAACATGCCACATCTTAAACCTCATTTACAGCTATTGCTTCTACTAGGCAACTTGCGCTCAAGGAAAATTATAAACAAAATACTTAGCCCCTCATTTGTTTCACTTCTTACACTAACCATAACTTCCCAGAGGATTTTCACAACCAGCAATGCTTTGGCATATTTGGAATAATATTGCAACTGTATACACTTACTGATAAACCTCTTTCTTCTCTAAGACATTAAAAGTACAAAGATTCTCCTCCTCTTCCATTAAATGAATCCATATTATCACTTAACCTACCCAGCATTTACATTCCTGATTTTCTTTACAGCTGCCCTTCATTATTTTTAGTTTCACTTACCTGTTAAGTGAACACAAACATCATATAATTCACTTTCCAGTTATTTGGATGTATTCATCTAATAACAGTAATGCACTGATGGCCTTTACCAAACAGCAGACGGATTGTTGTATATAAATAAGTCTGCATGAAGAAATTACATAAATAGTCATGGCCTGATTTCGCTTTTATCCAATAATAAAATGAAATTTTATATACAGTTACGGTTTAATTTCATGTTTACCCAGTAACAGAAATACAGGCCTTCCACATATCAGAATTACTTTTGTTCAAGTATATTTTATACTTGCTCCAGTCTTATTTGTAAGGGAGTATGTATGATGCAACAATGTGTTCCCTATTCTACTCATAGGTTGTGGCTGAAAAGGGTCCACTAGGTCAGAAAACCTACCTTGTAATCAACTTGATTCTAAAAAAAGAACGAACAGAAGCAGTCTGATGAACATTCCAAGTTCCAGTCTTCTGTTTCAGCATTATTTAAAGCTTCACTTTGTGATTCTGGCAAAGAAAACTGTCTCTGCTGTCCTGTATACAGAGGAATTCCTGGAATGTGAAAACAATGCACAAGTGTCCAGACTTTATTGCATTTGTTTACTGGGAAAGTCCACTGGGCCTAAATGAGCCCATTTTCAGTGGAGGCACGGGAAGAAAAGCTCCACATTAATTACATACAAAGACATATAAACACAACAAAAACAGAAAGATATAGAAAGGTAGTAGTACAATCAAAGTGCAAGAACAACAGTGATATTGTTTGCAATAATGGTATAGGTATGGAGGTAAAAACAGGATACATTCAAATCACATAGCTCTACATTAATTGATACAAAGATATATAAACACAGCAGGAACAAAATATGTTGAGAGGTAGTAGTACAATCATACTGTAAGAACAACAATGATATTGTTTGTAATAATGGTATAGGTATGGAAGTAAAAATAGAATACATTCAAATCATACCTAAATATAATAGTAAATACAGGATTACACAGACACACACAAATATATATATTTTTTTGAAGTGACATATATAAGGACACTGCCCTCAAAGTCACTGTGGTGTCCCACAAACATGCAATAAAAAGCCATTAAAAAAATGCAATAATGCATTTATACTTGGAAATCTATGCTGTCATCAGGGCTGCATTGTAATAAGTGCTATTTCATCTTCAGTCTAATGCTCCCCCAACTGCGCTATTTCTTTGACTCTTGCGTTAGCTGCACAATGCAAACTGTTTTTGTATCACAGTTTAAATGGCAGTAGTATAGATACAGATTTGTGATATATGTCAATTCAAAGATAAATGTAACAGTGACAGCTAAAGTCTAAACTGCTGTGTGAAATCTGAAATTCAAGGACAGTATGATTAATAGTTCCTATAAACTATAAAAGACCATGTATGAGCACCTACAGTGGCTATAAAAAGTGTACATACCCCTGTTAAAATGCCAGGTTTTTGTGATGTAAAAAAAAGAGACCACAATAAATCATTTCAAAACTTTTCCCACCTTTAATGTGACCTATAACCTGTACAATTCAATTGAAAAAACAAACACATCTGTTCAGGGAAAAATATAAAAAACGTACAATAAGCTGGTTGCATAAGTGTGCACACCTTTAAACTAATACTTTGTTGAAGCAGCTTTTGATTTAATTGCAGCATTTAGTCTTCTTGGGTATACACCTGCCATCAATTAAAGATACGCTGATTAACCACAAATAAAGTTCAGCTGTCCTAGTAGGATTTTTCTGACATTTACTCAGTTGCCTGCTACAGCAAAAGCCATGGTTCCCAGATAGCTTACAAAGCATCAAAGGGATCTTATTGTTGAAAGGTATCTGTCAGGAGAAGGGTACAAAAAATTTTTCACAGCACTGGATAGATATACCACGGAACACAGTGAAGACAGTCATCCAAAAGTGGAGAAAATACAGGACAACAGTGACACTGCAAAGAACTGGACATCCCTCCAAAATTGATGAAAAGACAAGACTAAAACTGGTCAGGGAGACTGCCAAAAGACCTACAGCAACACTGAAGGAGCTGCAGGAATTTATGTCAAGTACTGGCTGTGTACTACATGTGACAACAATCTCCTGCATTCTCCATATGTCTGGACTATGGGGTAGGGTTGCAAGACGGAAGTATTTTCTTACACAGAAAAACACCCAGGCCTGCCTAAAATTTGCAAAACAATACATCAAGTCTCCTAAAAGCATGTGGGAAAATGTGTTATGGTCAGATGAGACCAAGGTTGAACTGTTTGGCCACAATTCCAAACGGTACGTTTGGTGCAAAAACAAGACTTTGCATCACCAAAAGAACACCATCCTCATAGTGAAGCATGGTGGTGGCAGTATCATGCTTTGGGTTTGCTTTTCTTCAGATGGAACTGAGGCTTTAGTCAAGGTGGGGGAAATTATGAACAGTTCCAAATACCAGTCACTTTTGTCCCAAAACCTTCAGGCATCTGCTATAAAGCGGAAGATGAAGAGGAATTTCACCTTTCAACACGACAATGACCCCAAGCATACATAAAAATCAACAAAAGAATGGCTTCACCAGAAGAAAATTAAAGTTTTGGAATGGCCCAGCCAGAGCCCAGACCTAAATCTAATAGAAAATCTGTGAGGTGACCTGAAGAGGGCTGTGCACAAGAGATGCCCTCACATTCTGACAGATTTGGAGCACTTTTCCAAGGAAGAGAAGGCAAATATTGCCAAGGCAAGATGTGCCATGCTGATAGACTCCTACCCAAGAAGACTGAATGCTGTAATTAAATCAAAAGGTGCTTCAACAAAGTATTAAAGGCTGTGCACACTTATGCAACCAGCTTATTGTACATTTTTTATACATTTTTTATATTTTTTTTTATATTTTTCCCCTAACAGATGTGTTTGTTTTTCATGTGAATTGTAAAGGTTATAGGTCACATTAAAGGTGGGAAAAGTTTTGAAAGGATTTATTGTGGTCTCATTTTTTTATATATCACAAAAAACTGGCATTTTAACAGGGGTGTGTACATTTTTTATATCCACTGTATATGTAACAGTTATCTTTTGCTGCTTAATACAGGCATTGATGCATTATCCTCTGTGTCGTACAGTGGAAAGTGTAACATTTTCTTTGAATGCTTTTCTGAAAACAGTTTCAGATAAACAAGTAAAATGCATAAATACAACAAAGTATATTTCGTGGTTTTATGGCACTTTATCAAAATACACTTAATTCAAATTCCATTCTACCCTAAAAAAAATTGATCACAGAACTAAATAACTCTACTAATTACATTCACATATAACAAATGTTTCTGACTGAAGCACACCTTACACCCCCAACCCTTTGTAACTTAAATATATGAACTCTGAGAGGGCACAATTCTGGGGAAAAGTCCCTTCACTCCAGTATTCCATGCACTAAAAACAATGCACTACCATTTCCCTGGTTCAATATGCATTTTAAACACCAATTCAAAGAACAAAAAATCGAATCCAAAACTCAGACGACAAGCAGATAGGAACGCCAACCACAGAGATGGTAAATAATTTTCCTTTATTAACGTGTCCTGGTACCTCGGCAATTCGCCTTCAATGGAACAACTCACCAAACAAAACCATCTATTAAATACATTGACCAATTAGCTCATTAATCAATTCATTCATTAAACCTGCTTTTTATTTGAACTTCAAACTAGCACCAACTCATTGTTTGAAGTTCAAAAACATAATACAAAGCAATAAATAAATGGATACAAATTACTTTAAAGAGCTTTAAATTGGAACATATTGACGCAACTCTACCAATTCTATAAAACAGATGATGAATTCTTGAACTTCATGATACAAAATTACATGGTACAAAATATCACATTATAACATTTCATAATACTAAATTGCCATAATACAAAATACCACAATATATCCCAGACAGAATTATGATGAAATCCCAATATCTAAATTCATGCCCCTCGGATATAATGTATGATAATTAAAAATCATCCTATGTTCTAACTTATTAAGTTCAGCTCTGAAATTACCAACCTCAAAATGTGGCCTAGCCAAAACACTGAAAACAAAACCATCAGTGTTGCTGTTATGCACATTGACAAAATGTGAAGCCACGGGACTATCCAAATTCACCCTTCTTATATCTCCTAAATGTTCCAAGATGCAAATTTTTGTCTTTCTAGTGGTTTGGCCAATATACCATAATGGTTTGGCACAATCACAACCCAAGACATAAAGCACCCCATGTGCCAAACAATCAAATCTTTCAAACGCACAGTACTTCTTTCCATTAATTTTCTTTCCATGTAAATTTCTAACCATGTGGCATACAGAACATCTCCCACACTGTTGTATACCAACATTCAAACCATCTGTTGAATGCTCCAACTTTTTATTTAACAATTCCTTCAGATTGCTAAATCTGCTATAGGAAAAAGTAACATGTTTAGGAAACAAACAGCCTACAATCATGTCATTACAGATTAAATGCCAAAATTGTTTTATAGTCTTTTCAACTACACATGAAAAATCAGAATATCTGGAAACAAAAAATAACATATCCTCTCTGGAAACAAAAAATAACCTATCCTCTTTTGCAACTGGACATTGTTTACTGTGAACCTTTCTTATTTTCTGTCCTCCACATAACCTGTTTTTAATGCCTGACAATATTTCCTCCGAATACCCTCTGTGGGAAAGTCTAAGAAACACACCACCAAGTGCCTCATCCCATAAAATTGAATCAGAGGTATTTCTTAAAATTCTTTTAAATTCCCTTTCAGGCAATGCTTTAATTAAATGAGGAGGATGCATGCTACTGGCATGCAAAAAGTTATTCACCGAGGTTGGTTTCCTGAACGGTCTAAATTGTACCTTATAATCTTCCCCAACATAAAATTCTACATCCAAGAAAGAAATTTTTTCTTTTGAACATTCAGACATGAAACTAAGCCCATGTGAATTCATGTTCAAATCCTGCATGAAATCACCAAACAGAGAAGGCCTACCCCTACACATGAAAATGAGGTCATCAATGTATCTTTTATAGAAAATAACATTATTGACAAAAAAATTATGTTGAAACATAAATTCCTTCTCAAATTCCCCAATGTATATAACTGCATAAGTAGGAGTGAAGGCCGCCCCCATAGCTGTTCCTTTCACCTGAAGGTAAAAATTCTTCTTCCAAACAAAATAATTGTGTGTGAAACTATATTCCAACAATGATAACAAAAACGTTGTTCTAGGGCCTTCACCCATCACACCTTTCTCATTGCTTCCAGGCTCCATCGCTTATCAATGGTTGTGTATAAAGAAGAGACATCCACTGTAGCCCAGTATAATTCCTTATCCCACGTCATCCCCCGTAATGCCCTACATACATCCTGGGTGTTTTTAACATGGGAGATCACTCTAGGTAAATACACTTTGAAATGAAAATCAAGAAATTTGTTAGTTCTTTCAATATATGAACCAACCCCTGAAATGATAGGTCTCCCCGGAGGGTCGACCATATCCTTGTGAATTTTTGGAATTGCGTAAATATAGGGTTGCCTTGGTTCTTTCATCAGTTTTTTAACATCACTGCCAGATAAAAATCCAAGCCTTCCCCCCCTCTCAAGCAATTCAACAAGTTCACCTATATATTGTCTTAATGGGTTGTCACTCAATTTCCTATACACATCTTCTCTAAGTAACTCTTCAACAATACCCTCATATTTCACTGTATCCATGATAACCCAGTTGCCTCCTTTATCCGCAGGTCTCACTGTCACTTTATCTAAATTAGTCCTGAATTCCTTTAAAGCAAGCCATTCTTCCTTAGGGAAATTAAGTAATCTCTCCTTTTTACAAAATACTACATATTCTTTTTCAATGCTTGCACAAACCACATGTTCAAAAATATTAATAGCGATCTGGCGTTTTGGAGGCAAAAAGGTACTATCATTGGAAAAACAGAGTAAACCTAAACATGCATAACCCAAACCAAACAACCCCCCATCTAAGATGTTATCACAAACATTTTCATGTTCAAAGATCGGTTCATCAGGAATATCATAAATACTCAGGTTTAACAGTTCATTATCTTCTTCTTCTTCCACATTATCATTTAAAGAGCCCACACACACATTTGCATTATGATCAGAAAAATAAACCTACAGAATCAATTTACGGACAAATCTTCTAATGTCCAAAATGACATCAGCTAACGTGGGCAATTTAGTTGCTATAAATTTAGTACCTTTACATAGAACATTACAAAATTCTGAAGACAAACTGACACCAGAAAGATTAATAATACTCAAATTGTCACAACGAGTGGAAAAAACACCCTCACCATGAACGTCATTGACACCAAGTTCCGGAGAATTCTCATTAATGTGCGAAACAAGTATGAATGCATTACCTTCAATATAAGTTGAACTCAAAGTCTGGGAAGCACCTGCTATTAGTTTTTGTGAAAAAAGGTGCCTTCCCTTGATTCTTTATAGAACGAGTCTGCTTATTTGGATTCATTTTCTTAGCATTCTGATCAATTTTACCGCTCCCAGCCCATTCAGTAGAACTATTTCTTCTGGTGTCTTCAAAAGACACACTCTTCCGACTGCTGACTGTCTCCATAGATGACCAAGATGATCCGTTCTCACTCCTGGGCATGCACATCTTGGTATTCCGATGCTGACGACGACCCTTACATGGCCAATTAAACACTTCATTCTTTTCATAGTTCCTTATATCCCTATTGAGTTTGGATCTTTTTCTCCCCATACCGTCATTTTCCACTTTATTGATTTTTTCATTAATAGCTCTGAAAGTGCCTTGAAAGACGTTCGGTGGGGTTTTGTCCATCAACTCATGCTGTTATTTGACAATTTCCTTACGCAGATTGTCAACAGTTCTATTGTTTCTCTTAATACGTATTTTCAACCAATTAAGAGTACAGTCTTGTGCAACCTGCCTCCATTCCGAAAGCAGGTCACTCTCATCCTCACTAAAGCCACCGGCAGGTAACCTGTCGATGTGCAGTCCTCTAGGAGTAATATTCAACTAAATATATTTTTCCAACAGTTTAGAATCATAGAAAACAGTCACCTCCTTGGACATCAACCTCTCCAACCGGGCAAAGTCATCTGAACAGGACTCGGTTACATTGGTAGACCATAGATCCGAAGCAGCAAATTTTCTCTCTCTCTCTCTCTCTCTCTCCTTCAAGAATTCAGTAAACAATAAATTTTCACCATTAGAACTTCCTTCTGCTAAAACACGATCCATAATGAAACACCATTTCAAAGAACAAAACATCAAATCCAAAACTCCAACGGCAAGCAGATAGGAACGCCAACCACAGAGATGGTAAATAATTTTCCTTTATTAACGTTGTCCTGGTACCTTGGCAATTCGCCTTCAATGGAACAACTCATCAAACAAAACCATCTCCATAAATACATTGACCAATTAGCTCAATCAATTCATTCATTAAACCTGCTTTTTATTTGAACTTCAAACTAGCACCAACTCATTGTTTGAAGTCCAAAAACATAATACAAAGCAATAAATAAATGGATACAAATTACTTTAAAGAGCTTTAAATTGGCACATATTGACGCAACTCTACCAATTCTATAATTCTTGAAACATTATCAGTTTGTCTGCCACATTAAGCACACAGATAATTATAGTTTGCTACATTTATTACTGGCATTTTTAGTTAACTAATGTAGCTAATTTGGAAACTAACTAAATCTAACTAACCCTTAGATTAACTCTCAAAATAGAACGTATCCACTTATAATTAAATCTACTAATAAACAGAATACAGTATACAGATGTCACAGGTTTCCTCCATACCTTGTAATCTCACTCGCAGACTGGTCCTCTTGTTGAATTTCTGATGGATCGCCATTATTAAGTGACTCACTAAGACTGGCAAGAGATGTTACAACACTTGCTAGTGTACCCAAATCTCCATGACTTGTCTCTGCCTAAGAGAGAAGCAAAAAAAAAAAAAAAAAAAAAAAAAAAAACATGCCGATGCAAATCTCATATAAACCTCAATAAAAAGTCAAAAGAAGAATGCACAAGTTACAAAAATACAGTAATTACAAACATGCTCGAAAAATCACATTGTCCTTATGGAACAGAATTCTTTTCAAAGATGACAATAGTAAATGTCATATTTTTATTATGCTAGTTTGCAAAAATTCAATATGCAAAGAAACTCTTAATAATTACTGGTGGAGAATATTTTTTTTAACCAAGATTATATCCTAGCCTAGTTAAATGAACTGCTGAGACTTGCAATGCCTATTCCTGAAATGAGGAGCCTGAGTGATAAAAAAACCTGGATTTACATATATTAAGTCCAAATTGCCATTTCTAAGAATATTTCCTTTTCTCTGAGGTATTATGGCAAACTTGAAGTTAGTATATAAAAAGTTTGGGAGGGGGAGGGTGCTTCCCTTCCACATCAGGGAGTACAGGGGTGATTGCCCCCCTGTAAAAAATAAGTTCAAAGGAGAAAAGCAATGTCCAATATTCACATTTCTCCTGTACTTTCTGTCTTTCTTTGGCATTTTGGCACTCAGCATTGAAAGTCTTGACATTTCAATAGGGAGCTCGTAGCCCAACCTAAAAGTCAAAGTTACTTCTCACAGAGAAATTTATTCTAAATTTAAATGGAAAACTAGATCCTGATCCTTTCTATAACTACATTTCAGAGCATGTGTTACTTGGATTGATAAGCAAACAAAAGAAATGAAAACACCTGCAAAAAGTAACCATCTATACTGCACTGATTTTTTTTACTTAAAATGTTAGCATAATTAAATAATTTATATACACTGAATGGCTGCAATATTTTGTCTCACAGATCATGGTGATGTTTTACCTTCTATCTCTACAGGCAGGTTATAGAAGAAGAAAATACTATGCAGCAGTGATACCAAGTGCACAAGTTCTTCTAGTCCAGTAAATTAGCTTCATGCATTGAAACAATGTTTGTAGGAAACATAATTCTTTTAAGAAAAACTAATTTAAAATTACCTTTTGAAACTTGCAGAAGTTGTAAATCAATTAACTGCCAAACTGTTAAACTGACAGTTTGGCAAAAATGGTTGGTATCTTTTTACCTAACTGTTAATTTAGTACAATATAAATTAACCTAATTAATGGACATGCTGCACCTCAGAAAATTCAAATCTCATCGAGCTACGCGCTCAAGAGACTTGAACCTCAGCACTGAAATAAATAGGACATGCTGGAGGGACAGATTCATAACCCAGAGGCTCCCTTCACTCTAGAATAAAATCCCAGTCCAGGTTAGGCAGAGTCCCTCACTGACTCTCTTCAAGAGGAATCTTGATGAGTGAATGGGAGATCGTAGGTTTACCCCGGGTATCACTTCTGTGTCACTGTTAGACAGAGGCACAGTATACTAACCTAGAAAAAGGGCATAGCAAAATTAATTTAAAATGGGTGGCGAAAGCCAAACACACAGTGGCTAGGCTTAAAAATGCCCTAGGACAGATAGCCTAGTATGAACCTATGAACTTAAACATTCCCTGCTTCCATGTGATTATTAATGCAAAATGTCAGGAGGGATATTTTTGTAACATTTCTGCCATCGATGGGATTTTAAGAGGCAATCTTTTTAAAGAATAGCTATTAAAAATAGGTATTCACTAAATCAGTATCCGCTTGCATGGTGCAGTGGTACAGCGGTTTGCATTTCGCCTCACAGCAGAGGTTCTCCGGTTCGATTCTTGGCTGGGGTGCCTTCTGTGTGGAGTCTGCATGTCCTCCCTGTGTTCATGTGGGTTTTTTCCAGATGCTCCAGTTTCCTCCCACATTATAAAGACATGCGTCTGGAGCGTTTCTCCCCGAGCCTCCACTGAAAATTGGCTCGTTCCAAGTCGGACTTTCCCGGTTAACAAATGTTAAATAAATAAATAAATAACTTGTATGCATGCAAACACTCTTATGGAATTCCGTTGTTTAAGAAAAAGCTTTGCATGTGATCTTTAAAGTGAAAAAGGGAAATAAAAAATATTGGGAATCTGAATGGTATTTATCAACCAGAAGAATTAAAACTGACTGGAAATGGACTTAACTGAAAATATTTCAAGCTTTATTTGCTGGCATTTTGATATAGTAAGAAAAGTGACCACCAAAGGATTTAATGCTATTTACAATAGCAGACCAACATGTCTTCCATGTCTACAATAAGTTCATCATCACAGAACAAGAAAATGACAAGCTTGTGGCTACAACAGCTAAGCTTAAAGTGTAATCTACACCTTAAACTTTACAATTATGAAAGCTATTGCTTTCATAACAGAATACAAAAGATTAGCTCAACGACTAGTCTGTACAGTACAGTTGTGAAAGCTGCGCTTACCCACAACAGTAGATGTTCGAATTCCTCACTGTTGCAGTAGCCTTTTAGCCACATTGGTTGTGTCTTGCCCAAGACACAACAACCAGCCAGTTTCCAAAAGCTCTGGCTACCTCCCACACTTCCACACTGACTGCTGATTGGTCATGCCTGAAGAGGTAAAAAGAACATTCATAGTGGAAAATCTTCATGATTCTCTTGCTCAAAAGTAATATGTAGCTTATTCATCCTGAAATATCACATCAAGAAATAACCATCAAACTGTTTCCCCAACAATAACTATATCCAATAATAGGGGGGGTAGGGGGTGGTTGCGTCTACCGCTGTGATGAGGAACTTGAACATCTGCTCTTATAGCTAAGTGCAACTTGCACAACTGTACTATGTTCATCACTCCCACTGCTGCAGTACCCTTTAGGTTACATGGGCTGATTACCAGAGCATATCCAACCTAGAAGAAAAAAGGATATTCATCCAGGAGTGCCTGCAAAAAGGCGCTAATAAATTCAGTCCTGAATCTATAAAAAGAATCCAGTTTGCAATGCCTTGTAAAGGTATGTAGAGAGGTCTATGTAGCTACCTCTAAAATGCTTTCAGAGTCTGCCCCTTTTCAATATGCCATCAAAGAAGACAACGCCCTTGTAGAATGAGTCTTGCTACTGCCTGGGACTGGTTTACTATGGTGGGCATAACAAATGACAATAGTCAGGGGACAACCATCTGAAATAAGAAGTTATGTACCTACCATAACGTTCCATGTTAGTTGTCTTCTCTCGCCTTCTTTCTTGCTTGATGGGTTCGGAGCCGATCCTCGGCTCCGACTCGACACTTGCTAAGCTCGAGAGTCACTTTTACCAGCTCGAGGCAACCCCATATCCCATGATGCAAGGCGGTAAGTACCCAGATCTCGTTTGATGACAAAGGGCAATAGCACCAAGCATAAATACTTCCCAAAGGAAGAAAGAAAACCTACAGGATGGAAGAAGGACCAGCTCTGAATGGTCTTCAGCATAATAATTCCTTGTAGAAAGGTCTGTCCAGGCCTGGGGGAAGGAGGGAGGGTCGCAAGAAAGAAGGCGAGAGAAGACAACTAACATGGAACGTTATGGTAGGTACATAACTTCTTAATGTTAAGTTGTCAATCTCGCCTTCATTCTTGCTTGATGGGACCGCGTCCCTAGCACCACTATCCTGGGTGGCTCAATGGAACAGACTCTTGAGGACGGTAGAGCCAAAACTGGCTCTGTCCCTGGAGGCCAAGTCCAACTTGTAATGGGAAACAAAAGTATGAGGAGTGGCCCAAGTGGCCGCTGCACAAATAGTGTCTAAAGGAAGTCTAGCTTGAAAGGCTGTAGAAGTAGCTAAGCTCCTAGTTGAATGTGCTTTAGGTTTTGAGCACAGCTGTTTTCCCCTGAGCAGATAAATTTCAGAGATGACAGAAGAAAGCCATCTAGATAAGGTCACTTTAGAGACAGGAAGGCCTTTCTTGTTATCCGCATAGGAAACAAAGAGTTGATCGGATTTCCTAAATTGTTTAGTTCTGTCCAAATAATATCTGAGTTGGCGGTGGACATCAAGATAATGTAGTTTTGTTCGATCTGTTTGAATAGTTTGGAAAAAATACAGGGAGATCAATGGATTGATTCAAATTAGTCTTTGAGGCGACCTTAGGCAAAAGGTCGGATTAGTTCTCAATGATACTCTGTCTTTGTGAAAAACCAAATAGGGGGGTCGAACCGATAGAGCATGAAGTTCAGACACCCTCCTGGCCGATGTAATAGCTACTAGGAATAATGTTTTCCAAGAAAGAAATTTTAGGGAGCAAGAAACAGCTGGCTGGAAGGGGAAGGATCAAGGATGTCAGCACTAATTTTAGATCCCATTGAGGAGGAGGATTCCTGATTGGAGGCTTTAGCAGGAAAATTCCTTTCAAGAAGGCTCTACAAAGCCTATGGGACATAATATTGTGATCTGCGATCCCGACATGAAAGTTCGAGATAGCAGCCAATTGAACTCTAACTGTGGAAGAAGAGGAGCCTGCATGAAAAATCTCCGCTAAGAAGTCCAAAACTGCCTGAACTGGGGCAGTGAAGGATCAATATTCTTGGCTTTAGCCCAATAAGAGAAACGTTTCCATTTGCTTGTATAAATCCTCCTGGTAGAGGATTTTAAAGAAGCTACTATGATGTCTCTAACAGGGTTAGAGATCAAAGGAAGCCTGGCTAAGGAAGGAAGTGGAGCAACCATGCTGTGAGGTTGAGAGAAGGGATAGACCGGTGCAGCTGACCGGATTGGTGAATCAGAAGATCTGGCACTGGGTCCAGATGCCACGGCTGCACCAAAAGGTGACGATGGAGGAATGGAAACCAAATTTGTCGAGGCCAATAAGGAGCAATGAGAATCATTTTGGCTCTCAAAACGGTAGCTTTCTGGATAACTTGAGGGATCAGGGGAAAAGGAGGAAAGGCATAAAGAAGTCTCTGGGGCCAATCCTGGGTCAGAGCGTCTCTGGGGGGATGGCCTGACAGAGGGAAGAGAGAGAAGAAGTCTGGGCATTTGCTGTTTTGGGGAGTAGCAAAAAGATCGCAACATGGGCGACCCCATTCCAGAAAAATCTCCTCCACTATAGATTGCTTGAGAGACCACTCGTGAGGCATGAGAATAGCTCTGCTCAATCTGTCTGCTAAAATGTTGGTTTTCCTAGGGATGTGCGTTGCTACCAGAAACCGATGAGAGGAGATTGCCCATTGCCAAAGTCTGAGCGCTTCTCGACACAAGGGGTAGGACTTGGTTCCGCCCTGTTTGTTGATATACCAAACTACAGACATGTTGTCTGTGTGGACTGCAATTGTCCCTACAGGAAGAAAGTCGTTGAGGGCTTGCAACGTTAAAAGCACTGCTCTCATCTCTAGGACATTTATGTGCAGGTGGTACTCGAACGGTTGCCACGTCCCATGAACCATCCTGCCCTGATAATGCCCCCCCCACCCGATCAAGGAGGCATCCGTGGTGACAGTGGCTACCGGGGATGGGGGTACAAAGTGTCTGCCTTGGTGAATCTGGGGAGAAGTGATCCACCAAGCAAGATGATTTTTGCAAATCTGTGTCACCAGAATTTGGTGACGCATTGGAAGTTGTTGGTAAGACCACTGAATGAACAACATCCACTGAAGAAGGCGCATGTAGAAGCGAGCCAGGGGAAGAAGAGTAATGGCCGCAGCCATGAGACCTAATACCTTTAGAACCATCCTGGCCTGTACTTTCTTGTTGGCCAGAATGATCCTGACATGACTTTGAATGTCTGAAACTCTTTGGTCTGTAAGGGTAGCTGACCTCTGAACAGTGTTTAAGTTTGCGCCTATGAAAGTAATAGACTGGCAGGGCAATAAGGATGACTTTTCGAAGTTGATCGAGATGCCCAAATGAGAACAAAGATTTATTGTGTAATCCCTGGCTTGAACAAGCTGATGCCTGGTGGTGGCTGACAGGAGCCAGTCGTCGAGATACGGAAACACCTGGAATCCTTGACGTCTCAGGTGAGCCGTGACCACTGCCATGCATTTGGTGAACACTCTGGGGGCTGTGGTGAGACCAAAGGGCAGGGCTCTGAACTGGAAATGACTGGACCCCAGCGAGTGGAGAAATCTCCTGGAGCGTCTGTGAATTTTTATGTGATAGTACGCATCCTGAAGATCTACTGAGCACATCCAGTTGTTCTTCTGCAAGAAGGGCAGAATCGACTGAAAAGTGGCCATTCGGAATCTTGTCTTCCTCACAGACTTGTTGAGTCTGCTGAGATCCAATATTGGTCTCCAGTCTCCCGTCTTTTTGGGGACCAAAAAGAACCTTGAGTAGATTCCGGGCTCTGAATGGTCTGTTGTAACTGGCTGAATGGCTCTTTTTTGCAGTAGTTTTGAGACTTCTAACTCTGCAATTTCCCTTAGACCGGGTGGTACATCTGGAAGGGAATTTGAGGGATAGAAAGGACTTTCCTCGAAAGGAATTTTGTAACCCTCGGATATGATCGACTGTACCCATCTGTCTTGAGTGAGAGAACGCCAGGCTTCTGGGTACAGCGATAGTCTTCCCCCGACTGCCTCCAAGGAGGGACAGCCGGGCAACATCTCAGGGATGCTGAAAGGGCTTGTCAGAGAGACTCTCTGTTTCCCTGGTTTTGTGGACCTCCTCTGCCTCTAGAGCGGCGTCTGTTATTGTTACCCCCTCTGCCTCTAGGGGTAAACTGACCACGTGAATCCGGCGTGACTCCTTGGGATTTGGAACCACATTTTGCCACCCTTCTGTCCTTTGGGATAAGGTCTAGAAGGGGTGGAAAACGGACTCCTACGGCAGAAAGAGTTTTGCCGTCCTGCTCACACCTGGTCAACGTTTCCTTCACTTGAGGGCCAAACAAAGCTGACCCATCAAAGGGAGAGTTTGTGAAGGGCCTTAAAGGGATCTGCAAAATTACATAGCCGCATCCAGGCTTGGCGTCTAAGAGCCACACCTGTACCTGCGGCCTACTCTCCATCAGCAGCATATGATATCAGCCGCATGGAGGAGTTTGCAATGGAGTTAAGGGTTCTTAGCTGCGAAGCAATTTTTCCTGAGCCCCGCAGCTGTAGGATCCTGCACAACCTCACCTAGCTCCTTAAGGATATCCCTTTGGAGTCTGGTGAAGTGACAAAGGTAGTTCAGCGAGCATAGCAAAGGTCGCTGAAGAAAACATCCGCTACCATATCTATCCATTGTCCTAGAGTCCTTATTAGGAGGATGGACAGGTACGGAAGGATCTGCAAGTTCCTTCTTGGTGGCAGCCACCACCATGGCATCAGCGGGACACCTTTTGTAAGGAATTGCTTGTCCGACGGGCAGTAATAAATTTAGAAGGCCTCCTAGGGACAGGCTCTACAGAGTCAGGAGCAGCCCACGCCTTCGAGCAATAACCTGCATAAGGGGTCGAAGGCGGAGACACCCAGGAGGTGGAGGGCCGAGATCCAAACGCCTCCAGGTATACTGACTCATCCTCAGAGGGATTATTGGTGGGCCAGTTTCCCCTCTGTCTAAGGAGTTCTAGGATGTCTGAGAAGGAGACATCCTCAGAGGGGGATCTTGGGGATCCCTCTGACTCATCTAAGTCAGTATCTGAAGTGATAGACTCGGGGGAGTCTACGTGTTTCCTCTTACATGTCCTCTTCCGCGGAGGATCCCCCGACAAATCAGGAGAATCCTAGGAAGAGGGGGATATTCCCAGTGGGGAAACCTGAGGCGGAGGATCTCTGGGTCCTGGAGCAAGAGAAGTGGCAGAGATGTCAACAGGCACCATAGAGGGAGGAGCTAAGGGAACAGACTGCTGGCTGAGACCAGTGGCCAGCACACACTTCATCACCTCGAAGGCTCCCCTCCCAGGAAGGTCCGAGAGAACCCGCTCCGAAGAACTAGGAACTCCAGGACCCACCGAAAAAGAGGGCTCCGAGGCAGATGTCGGAGCCGAGCTCACCAAGGCCGAGGCTCCAAGGGGAAGAGCGGGCTCGGACAAGGGTCCGATGCCACTCACCCCCTCGGAGGAGACCAGGGAAGCCCGGCCACCGAATCCCTCTAAGGAAGGTCTCGAAGAAGAGATAAGAGTAGAGGCTGAAGGAGCAGAAGGGGGTATCTGTCCCTCAGCCATAGCAGAAACTATTCCCGAAGACCCCAACTCCAAACTCTGAGGTAGAGTCGAAGGAGGAACTGCAATGGGGTGTGGACTAATAGTCGTCTGCTGAGACGGACTATGTAGCATTTGGGCCAGTGCCTGTGACTTTAGTAATCTACTGACCACTCTCTCCAAATCATGGTCAGAAAGCCTGGATGACCTTGAAGATCGGCTCCGATGGCTCTGCTCCGAGAGGAGAAGCGAGCCGAAAGTATCGGCTCCAAGGAAGGGGACCTAGACCTCTTCCTCGAAGGAACCATCGGAGCCGATGAAACCACTGAAACTGTCGGAGCCGACAACTTATCGGCACCGACAGGTAGCTTCGATGCATCGGCTCCAGCCGGAGCCGATACGGCCATAAATGTAAGGGTGTCGGAGCCGACACCGATGCCTGGGCCACATGGTGGTCGGAACCGATCGGAGCCGACACTGAAGTGGTCGAACCAGAGTCGGCACCGATAGCCACCGGTGCCGAAGGTTTAGGTAAACCAGAATCGGCTCCAGCCGGAGCCGATCTCGACTCTGAATGAGTTGGAGCCGAGGCCACAGGCTTGGACACAGAAGCCTGGGCCTTGGAAGACTTAGAAGTCTTAGATGGGGCCGACTTAGCCGGAGAGCCCTCCGGCTTAAGAAGGCCCCTCAAAATCAATTTATTTCTTCTTTCCTGCAGGACTCTCTGGCTAAAAGAATGACATATAGCACAGGAGTCCTGCAGGTGAAGAGGCCCCAGGCAGTAAAGGCAAGAAGTGTGACCGTCTGTCAGAGACATCTTCTGACAGCACGAGTCACATTTCTTAAAACCTGAGACCCTTTCTTTAGACATGGTGATAAAACACACACACACAACACCAGTCCAAGAAATTAAATAAAATTTACCAAAAGGTATCAACAATAGGCACACACACACACCCTAACAGGGGGGGGATGGGATGGGTGAAGTCTGACTAAAAGTTATGAGGAGACAGGGAAATTTTCTGTCAGAAAGGGATAAAAACTAAGTTAAAACTAATAATTTTAAGGTTTTTTGTAAAAAGGGGCTAAAATAGTAAAGTAACAATTCACTTACCAGGAGCTGGTAAAAGGAGGACCTCATCAGCGAAGCGGCAAACGAGATCTGGGTACTTACCGCCTTGCATCATGGGATATGGGGCTGCCTTGAGCTGGTAAAAGTGACTCTCGAGCTTAGCAAGTGCCGAGTCGGAGCCGAGGATCGGCTCCGAACCCATCAAGCAAGAATGAAGGCGAGATTGACAACTTAACATTAGTCTGTTTTGACAGTGGTTGCTCTTCCTTCCTTTGTCCCAACATAATAAATAAATAGCTGATCAGTATCTGAGCTACCAGTGCACCCGCAGAAATTGTAGAATCCTGGATACAGTACAAAGAGAGATTAATGGTTTGCTTCAAAGTAATCTCTGAAACAACCTTGAACATGAATGAGGGATTTGCTTGTAATTACGTTTTATCCCTATGGAAGGCCAGATAGGGTTCATCCACCATGAAAGCTTGCAACTTAGATACTCTTCTTGCAAATGTCACAGCAATGAATTAACACTTTTCCATGCAACAAACTTTAAATCTTCTTGATCTATGGGTTTAAATGGAAACATGATTAACTTTTCCAGTACACAGTATCCTGGGAAGAAGCAACCTGTTTGCGAGGAGGTCTCAGTTTGTAACACTCCTTTCAGAAACTGTTTTATAAAAAACATTGAAGAAAATGGAGGATCTATAGCCAGGCATGCGGAAATGGTTGCAAGATGTACCTTGATCGAGGAATACGAAAGATGGGCTAGTAACTCACACAAATATTTGAGCACCAGTAGCACATAATCCCCGACAGGACCCTGGTTATTAGCTAGGTACCAACTAGAAAATCTTTTCCACTTGCCAATATAAGAATTTCTAGTAGCACGCTTCTTACCTCTTTAAGTACCTGCTGCACGTTCTCTGAAAAGATTTGTCTAAAAGGAATTAGAATTGAATCATCCAGGCAGTTAGTTGAAGATGTTTGAGAAAACTACTGGAAACTCCCTGATTTAACCTCTCTCTCTCATTAAAGTGTTTGAGGACCTCAGTAGGAGACAGCCAAATAAAACAGACTTATAAAAAGATGAATTTAACATTTCAGATTTAATCTCATCAGAAAACTTTTGTTTAAGTACCTGGGCATATCTCCATAAAATGTAGCAGAAGCAGAGGCCCTAGACACAGTATCTGGACAATCATACACACTCCGTAAGGCACGTTTAGATACTTGAGAATGTTGGAAACAACAGGACTGAGATAGGCACTACCTTCAGGGGAAGAGTGGTAGCTAAATATCTCACATTGTCTATACAAAAAAATGTCTACATATGGGTCTGATAGTTAAAGAAAAACATGTCTTAGCAAATCTGTCCAAAATCTTCCTGTCCTTGTTCATAAGAGAAGTGTTGGATGATACCAGGAGTCTGTTCCTTTTAAGTGAAGATGTAGACATGGCTGCAGCATCTGACTAAAGGTGAGAAAATAAGTGTTTGTTAGGCTGAAAAACTCTGCGAAGCCTATTTGCTTTTCTGGGGACTGAAGGCTGTGAATCAGGGTTGTTACATGCAGCATTAAATACAACATCAAAGGCTGGCACTAGTGTAGGAAATGGTGTAAAATGAGGAATATCCACTTGTAGCATATGATATAATCTCCTCAATTCAGTGGGAAAGTACAGCTGTGTAAGTAAACATACCATAACAGTAGATGTTCGAATGATCACTGCTGCAGTAGCCTTAACTATATGGGTAATATCCTAACAATCTTAGAAAGTGTCCTGAAGCTTTGGAAGCTGGGCAGCTGTTACTTTGGCAGGATATAACTCATATAGCTAAGGGTTACTGCAGCAGTGATCATTATGATGAACTTCATCTACTTGTTCCCATAAAAACATCTCACTGGTCATACTCTGAGAAAAAAATAAAATTCCTCCAAACAAGGTTGAGAGGACCAAGTTTCCTCAACAACAGAGATATGGGCTTGAAAATTTGCATGAAATGAAGCTCTCTCTCTGTTAATGTCACAATCACCTGACATGTCTCCTTCATGAACATTTCTACTGACTTGATTTACTGGTACTTTATTCTGTGTACCATGAATTTTTATCTGTAACAATTGTTTGGTTACGGTAGGAGAAAAAGAAGTTATGTCTTACCATAACGTTCCCTCTGTATTGTTCACCTTCTTTTATTCATCACTGATGGTTCATCTTCTTTCATTCATCACTGATGGGTTCATTTCCGAGTCCTTGGAACCGAGTCGGCCTTTTTACCAAGCTCGCGCCAGCCAAAAAACTCTCAAGCTAAGTTTCTACCCAGAATGCTCTTCTCCCTGTTACCTCAGATTGAGTTTTCTAGAGAAAGAGAAGTAAAGCCGAGGCCACTTCTGCACACATACCCTAGGACACCACTTAAACAAAAGCATCCCCCAGGAGCCATTGGAGGGGGAAGGAGGATGGGAAGTGATGAATGAAAGAAGATGAACAACACAGATGGAACATTATGGTAATACATAACTTCTTTATCTGATGTTCTTAATCTTCTTTCCATTCATCACTGATGGGACAGAATCCCAAGCTACCTTGAGGTCCCTGGTTGGCCCTTATGGAAGAACATTCCTGAGTACCACTGAGCCAAAGGCAGCTCTCCCTCTGGAGACCAAGTCCAATTTGTAATGATTGATAAAGGTATGCTGCTTAGCCCAAGTAGCTTCTGCACAGATGTCATCCATGGAAGCCCTGGAATGGAAAGCTACAGATGTTGCCATAGATCTAGTGGAGTGAGCTTTAACTTTTGGCATAGGTTCGTTACTGAGGGACTATATGAAACGTATGCAGTCCCTTAGCCATTTTGATAATGTAACCTTGGAAACAGCATCTCCCATTCTGGGGCCAGAAAAGGAGATGAAAAGATGTTCAGATTTACATATAGATTTGGTTCTGTCTAGGTAAAATCTCAGTTGCCTATGTACATCCAAGGAGTGGAGGCAGTACTCTCTTCTGTTGGCAAAATTTGGAAAGAACACTGGTAGGTCAATGGTCTGGTTTATAGAGAATTCAGAAACAACTTTGGGGAGGAAGGATGGATTCATCCAAATTGATACTCTGTCTTTATGAAAGACCAAATATGGCTTCTTGATACACAATGTCTGCAACTCCGAGACCCTTCTGGCAGACGTGATGGCTACCAAGAACAAACATTTCCACAAAAAACTTTAGGTCACACTTCGCAGCAGGTTCAAAAGGTTTTTGAGTCAAAGACTGAAGGACTAAAGTGAGGTTCCATGGTTCCACGAGCTGTCTGACAGGAGGTCTGATATGAGAGGTCTCCTTGAGGAAGGCCTTGCATAGGCGTAAAGAAATCAGAGGGGTGCCACCTATACTATTGTGGAAATTAGAAATTGCCACTATGTGTACTCGTACGGTAGAAGCAGAGGCTCCATTATCAAAACACTTAGCCAAGTACT
This sequence comes from Protopterus annectens, assembly GCF_019279795.1. Classification (NCBI taxonomy): domain Eukaryota; kingdom Metazoa; phylum Chordata; order Ceratodontiformes; family Protopteridae; genus Protopterus; species Protopterus annectens. Next base: position 166,031,655 of record NC_056740.1, on the reverse strand, counting down.
GAAGCACCATAGTTACTGGAGCCGAATACGGGTCTAGCATGTTATCCTTGGACCAGATGGAGAACCTTTTCCATTTATCCTGATATAGTCTTCTGGTGGATGGTTTGTGAGAGGCCAGAATGATGTCTTGAACAGGCAAGGAGAGATTAGCTTGCCTGGTGACTAATGGAAGTGGAGAAACCAAGATTTCAGCTTGAGACTGGACAGGTTGGGTAATTCAACCTTGGGGGTGAGCAACCACATCTGGTAGAGGGTCCAGAATACACAGCGGGTATACTAGTTGAGGCCGAAGGAAGGGGAACCAAACTTGTCAAGGCCAGAACGGAGCTATGAGGATCACCTTACATCTCAACTGAAGAGCTTTCTTTAGAAATTGTGGAATCAGAAGGATGGGAGGATAAGCGTAAAGAAGTCCCGTGGGCCAATCGTGGATTAGTGTCTCCCTTGGTGTCTCCTCCAGGGGGCGTAGGGCCAAATAGCTGCTGCACTTATTATTCAATGGGGAGGCGAAAAGAATGCAAGAAGGCTGGCCTCAGTGGCTGAAGATTTCTGTTGCCATCTTGGGGTTGAGGGACCACTCGTGAGGCAGGAGGATGTATCTGCTCAGTTTGTTCGCAATCACGTTGGAGCTCATCAGGATATGCGGTCCTATCAGAAAGCTGTTGGAAGCTATCGTCCACTGCCAAATTCTCATGCCTTCTCGAAATAGGGTGTAGGACTTGGTTCCTCCTTGCTTATTGACATACCAGACCACTGACATATTGTCTGACTGAATTGCAATTGCCCCGGAAAGGAGAGCCGAATGAAGGGCCTGCAACACTAACAGCACTGCTCTCAGTTCCAGAACACTGATATGCAGGTGGACTATGTGCCTTGGACAGTCTTTCCCTGGAAATGCCCCCCCCCCCACCCGATCAGGGAAGCATCCATGGTCACAATGGCTCTGGGCTGAGGGGATTGAAATGGGCAACTCCAAAGTTCTACGTATGACCTCATCCACCAAAGGAGGTCCTGTTTGCAGGAGTTGGTTATTCGAATCTGGTAACAGAGGGGGTGATAGTTTGGGAACCACTGGCAAAGAAGGAGCCAATGCAGGATCTGCATATGTAGTTTTGCTAGAGGCACTACTGGAATTGAAGCTGCCATAGAGCCTAGAGCCTGAAGAAAGTAAAGTTGTGTACACTTACCATAAATGTAGATGTACGAGTGTATTCACTGTTTGCAGTCATCACATTTAGGTTATTTGCTTGCAGTAGCCCAGAGTCGGCCTGATTAACAAAGTCTTGGGTCCTGCATCAGTTGCTGTCTCTTTGTCCGTGACATCAGGTCATCAGGGGTATAAAACATGCAGCCGACACCATTACATCAGTTTTTCTTGCCCCAGATGTCAGGTGCCCCCCTAATGGGAAGCAATTAAATATATAAAAATGCAAGGATATACCTCCAACAAAAAAGCAAATACACCAAAAAGCTTTTAAGCATAGAAAGGAAAGTAGAGGTATAGCCAAAAGACGTCAGGGGGCTGGAGGGAGGGTAACCAGGACTGCAACAGTGAATACACTCGAACATCTACATTTATGGTAAGTGTACACAACTGTACTATGTTCTTCATGTTTCACTGTTGCAATCATTACATTTGGGTAGATTCCCAAAGCTATGGTTGGGAGGAGGAAATTAGATAGTATTAGGGACCAGCTAGAAGGCCCTGCAAGACTGCAGTGGCAAAGCCAGCTCTAGATTTAGAGAAAATTGGCAGATGATAATGCTTGGTGAAAGTATGTACAGAACTCCAGGTAGCAGCTTCCTGATAGGGACACCTTTGAGAAAGGCTGTAGAGGTAGATGCAGCCCTGGTTGAGTGGGGGTCTGATCCCCTGTGGGATAGGTTTTCCATGGTGCATACAGCATAAATGAATGCAATGGCCTATCCATTTAGAAATGGTTTGCTTTGAAATAGTCTTCCCCTCTGCCCTTGCAGCAAATGCCACCAGTAGTTGTTCAGATTTCCTTTGAGGTTTAGTCCTGTCCAAGTATATTCTAAGTTGCCTGTGTACATCTAAGGAGTGCAGTATTCGTTCCCCTTTGTTCTGTGGATTAGGAAAGAAGGTTGGTAAATGAATGGACTGATTAAGAGCCACACTGGAAACCACCTTGGGCATGAAGGATGGATTGGTTCTGAGGGACACCCTGTCCGCATGGAAGATGATGAAAGGTTCCACTGCCATAAGGGCCTGTAATTCAGATACACTTCTTGCTGAAGTGATTGCCAAAAGGAAAGCTGTTTTCCAAGAAAGAAATTTTAAATCTGCAGTAGCAGCTGGCTCGAAAGGAGGAAGAGTGAGTTTCTCCAAGACAAAGTTAAGGTCCCAGGCTGGGGTTGGAGCTCTCTTGGGTGGTCTTAAATTTTTGGTCCCTCTGAGGAACTGCTTGAGCAGTGGATGAGAGAATAGGGGAGGTTCTGTGTTATAATGAGCTGAAATGGCTGAGGCGTGAATTTTGATGGAGGAAAAAGACAGGCCCTTGTGAAGCATCTCAGTTAAGTATTGTAAAATCTGAGGTAAATTGGGTGATGCTGTGCTCATCCCTTGAGATTGGTTCCACGCACAGAATCTTTTCCATTTTTCAGCATAAGATTTTCTAGTACTAGGCCTCCTTGCTTATAAAATGATATCCATCACTGGTTTACTGAGGGATGGTAAAGGAGAGATGAGGTAATTAGCCAGGCTGCTAGGTTCAGTGTTTGAAGCTAAGGGTGCAGAATTTAGTTCTCCTGCTGAGACAACAGGGAAGGAGTCTGAGGCAGGTGCCATGGGGCCAACCGTGACACACTGCGCAACAGGGGGTACCCAGTGTTGGCGTGGCCAGTCTGGTGTGATCAAAATTGTCCTTGGTTTGTCCTGTTTGATCTTTAGTAGTACTTTGGAGAACAGAGGGAGAGGAGGGAAGGCATAAACTGTTTTTTTCCAGTTGAAAGACAGAGCATCCACTTTTCAAGCTTGTTTGTGGGGAGTCCTTGTGCAAAATTTGTCCAATTGATAGTTCTGGGGGGAGGCAAACAGGTCTATATCTGGGCCCCCCCATTTGCTTGTCAACATGTTGAAAATCCTTGGTTCCAGTTTCCACTCGTGTGGGTTCATGAGGTTTCTGCTTAGTCTGTCTGCCAGTGTATTTAATTTCCCTGGCAGGAATTGAGCTTGTAGATGCACTTGGTAGCTCACGGCTGTGTTCCACAATGCCATGGCAATGCAGAGGGGGTAAGAATGTGCACCCCCTGCTTGTTTATGTACCACATAACAGTGGTGTTGTCCGTCTTTACCATTAGTTGTCCTGGAAGAATGTGGACCTTGAAGGCTATCAGAGCATTTTGTACAGCTAACATTTCTTTTTGATTGATATGCAGATGCATTTGACTTAGGTTCCATTTGCCCTGAATGCACTTCCCTGCCAGGTGAGCCCCCCATGCATAGTCTGATGTGTCTGTTGTTAGGGTTTGGCCGGCAGGGGGCAGTGTGAATGGTAGCCTTTTGTTTTGGTGGCAGGCCTCTGCCCACCAAAGGAACTCTAGGCGAGGCAAGGTATAATAGGAATCATTGCTTCTAGAGCCTGCGAATGTTGACACCACAGGCTTTTTAGATAACATTGTAGTTTCCTCATATGCAGTCTTGCATATGGAATTAGAAGAATGCAGGAGGCCATGCACCCCAAGGCTTGCAGTATTTGCCTTGCAGATAGCAGAGTTTTTGTGGCCACTTACTTGAAGTAGGTTGTCAAATGAATTTGTTTCTCTGGCGTGAGGAAAGCCATTTGGGAAGTTGTATTCAAGCTTGCTTCAAGGAATATAATTTGTTGACAGGGTACTAAGTGTGATTTCTTTTCGTTTATGGTGTACCCCAGACAAGTTAGCACCCTTTGTACAAAGGCCAGATGATTCAAAAGTATGTCCTGGCTTTCTGTCTGAATTAAGACAATCTTCCAGGTATGGGTATATTTGAATATTTCTTTACCTGCAAAATCGAGTAGAAACCTTGTCCCTTTTCCTCTTCTGGTACCAAATGAATAGCCCCCATGCTTAACAGAGAAAGTACTTGCTTTTGGGCCTCTGCCAACTGATTTGGGGGTAGATCTGGCCACCTGCTTGGTGTTGGCAACATGTGGAAGTGAAATCTGTATTCCTGGGACACTATGTTTAGAACACATTTGTACTGGGTAATGAGTTTCCAGTTCTTTGCCTGAAGAGCAACTTTTCCCCCTAAGGGGCAGTCAGTTGATAAGTTCTTGGAAGTTTTAAAAAGAAGTCATTGAGACAGTTTACCATGGGGGGGGGAGTTTTATTACTCCCACATTTGGAAGTGGAGGCCCCCCACTGCTTAGTGCTGTGTGTACCCTGGGACTGCAGCCTGGGAGCTCTGATGGATCTGGGTTTGGACTGAGAAGGTCTGGAAGAGGCAGGAAAGAACCAATTCTTGGAAGGCTAATGCCTACTAAACCGTGGAAGTTTTCCTTGTAAAAAATCTTTAACAGTTTGCATAGATTTAGTTTTTTCTTCCATCTTTTTAAGAACTTCTTCTGCCTTGTTGCCAAACAGGTGGTCCTGGTTTAAGGGAGCATCCAGTAATTTTGCTTTAACATGATCTGGTAGGGATTGCTCCTTAAGCCATGCATGTCTTCTAAGTACAGACTCAGTTACAGCAGCCCTGCAAGATGCTTCTAGAGAATCAAAACCACATTTCAAAGTATGTTTTCCAACTTGTTCAGCTGAATGCAATAAATCCTGTAAATCCTTACTGTCAGCATAATCAGGAATCAACATCATTTTCTGTTTAAGCAATCCATTAATATGCTGCTGATACTTTAACATATGAAACTGGCAGTTTAAGGCCCTAATGGCCAAAGTTGCAGAAGTGTATACCTTTTTACCCCATCTATCCAGCGCCCTGGATTCCCTATCAGAGGGGGTAGGATTTTTGGCAGTAGTAGCCTTAATGCCCTTGGACCCCTGTGAAATGGTCTTAGGATCTGCAGTAGGATTCTTAAAAAGGAACTTGTGAGAGTCAGGGACCCTGTAATATCTATCAGGTTTTCTGGGAGCATGAGGTAAAGAGTCAGGGGCCAAGCTAGATTCTGCAAATGCATCATCAACTATGTCTAGTACAGGAGGAATGGCTAATGGCATGTGCTGGGGCAGGAGTAAGAAATCCCTAAGCCTCTTTTTAGAATCAGAGAAATCCTGACTTTCCCAATGAAAATGTTCCCTGAGAGTATGCAAGGTTTCACCAAAAGAGAAATCCTCTTGGGGGGGAAGCAGAGGGAATAGAGTCCTCAGCATCAGAATCCGCATAGATAGATAAGGGTAAACCCTGGTCATTAAAGGAAACAGAAAATTCAGAATCCTGGTTAGAAGTATCATAAACAAACTCAGTCCTAGGTCTCTTAGAAGGGGAAGGTTGGCTTCCCCTGATTAAAGTAATAAGGTCTTCAGCCATTCTTATCATTTGTTTTTTAGGCACAGAGGCCTGACCATGCAGTCTGGGCGTCAGTTTTCTAGGCATGGTTCGAGATTTAGGCCTTGAAGAAGATGGCGTTGGTTTAATACGCACGTCAGTAGGCCTAAATACACCCTTAGAAGCCGGTGCCTGCACAGCGGCTCCAGACCCATCCAAGGCAGAGACATCCGCAGGTTCCACAATTGAAGCATCTCGCAGGATACCGGACTCCAAATGGGTCTCAGTAGAGGCCTGCGAATCAGAAGTAGTGGGTATCAGGGGCTGCAAAAGCACCTCACTGAGTACCGGCGAACTGGCGACTGGCTTAGGAGAAGCGTCGTCAGCAGCTTTGGACCTAGGCGGCCTGTCTCTGTCTTTATCTTTGCGTTTCTTTAGAATGTCGGTAGTCGGATGGCTGACCAAAGACATATCATGATAACTGAAGAGAGCACCAAAATATTTAGAAGCGTAAATATACCGACGACGGATAGTTCGCGGTTTAAATAAGGCACAAAACCGACAGCGAGGTACGTCGTGGTCAGGACCTAGGCAAGGAATACAGTATGAATGAAAATCTTTATGAGGTATTTGCTTTCCACAAGTAATGCAATTATTTACTTTTACTGACATCGGTTAAGAGCAAGAAACAGTTTCCCCAACAGGGTACTTAGCTTTTAGTTGAAGACTTCGGTTCTGAAACTCGAAAATTTAAATTTAAGGAGTCGGCCGGCCAGCACTTGCGAACTTCTTCTGCTTCGGGCACCACACGGCAAGAAAGACTGATGTAATGGCGTCGGCTGCATGTTTTATACCCCTGACGACCTGACGTCATGGAAGAAGAGACAGCAACCGACACAGGAACCAAAACTTTATTAATCAGGCCGACTGAGGGCTACTGGAAGCAGATAACCCAAATGTGATGACTGCAACAGTGAAACACGAAGAACATCTTCCCATGCTGAAACTTTTGTTTGAGAGAGTATCACTCGTAGCTGAAGTCTCAATCACTGGAGTCTGTGATTTGGGAGTGATATTAGACAGGAATGGGCATTGAACACTGCTCCAATGAATTCTATTTGTTGTGTAGGAGTAAGGTTTGAATTTTCCCAATGTATCGTTATTCCCAACAATTTTGCCAGAAAGAGAGTATAATGCAGTGCTGTTACCAGAAGATGCTTTGTGGGGGCGGTGAGGAGCCAGTCGTCCAAATATGGAAACACCCGGAATCCTTGTAGTCTCAAGTGAGCTGTGACCACTGCCATGCATTTTGTGAACACTCTGGGGGCTGTACAGAGACCAAACTCCAGGGCATGAAATTGATAATGACTGGCACCTAGCTGGAAGCGAAGCAGACTCCTGGAGCATTTGTCCATCTTGATGTGGGGTAATATGCATCCCGAAGATCTATCGAGCACATCTAATTGCATTCTCTTAAAAAGGATAGAATGGACTGAACCGTGACCATCCGGAATTTGGTTTAGGTGACAGATTTGTTTAAGGTGCTGAGATCCAAAATGGGTCTCCAGTCCCCTGTCTTTTCTGGCACCAAAAGGGATCTTGAGTAAAATCCGGATCCACGCTGGTCTGGTGGGACTGGTTGGATGACTTTTTTGAGACAGCTTTATAATCTCTAAAGCTGCTTCTTCTCTTTGACTGGGTGAAACGTTGGGAAGTTTTCTTGGAAGGTTTGGGTGACAAGAAAGGGGAATGGTGTAACCTCTGGTGATGATACTCTGCACCCAACGATCGGTGGTAATAGATATCCAGGCAGCTTGGTGCAGAGAGAAATGACCCCCGACTGCTTCCAGAGGTAAGCAATCAAGCTGCTCCTCAGGAGCGCTGGTAAGGCTGTCCAGAGAAGGAATCCCTGGAGCCTTGGTTACGAGGACCCCCTCTGCCTCTATAGGGGCATCTTCTGGAATTGTTACCCTCTCTGCCCCTGGGGGTATCATCACTACGTGCGGCACGGAAAGGACCCTGAGATTTTTTGTGCCACATTTTTCCACTCCTCTGATTCCTGGAGAAGGTACACTGAGGATTGGCAAAACATAGGCCTACAGCAGACAGGGTCTTTCCATCCTGCTCGCACCTGGCTAGCATGTCCTTCACTTTGGAGCCAAAAAGGGACGAAGGGAGCATTCAGAAAGGAAGACTTGAAGGGGTCCGCAAGGTCACAAATGAGCATCCAGGCATGACGCCTCATGACAATGCCCGAACCCGCTGCTCTAGCCGCCCCTTCGGTCACATGTGAAAGCAACCTCATGGTCGAGCTGGATATCGATTCCAGGGTTGCGAGCTGTGAGGCAACTTTGTCCCTGACCTCATAGGCTACTGTCCTGTGAGCGTCTCAGAGAGTTCGGGGATCAGGTCCCTCTGGAGCCTCATAAAATGCGCCAAGTAGTTCAGGGAGCATATAGCAAAGGTCCCTGATGCAAAAACTCACCTCCCAAGTCTGTCCACTGCCCAGTACTCCCTTTTGGGCAGATGGACAACAGGACTTTTCTCAGCCACCACCATAGCATTGACTGGTAACCCTTTGGACCAATGCGGGTTCTCCTCAGGAGGGGAAAGAATTTTGTCTCGTCTCTGAGGGATCGCCTCAATGGAATCAGGGTTCTTTCAAGCATGCTGCACGACAAGCTGGACAAGCTCGTCGGCAGAAGGGGTCACCCAAGAGGTAGAAGGATGGGCGCAGAAAGTCTGCAGGAACACGGACTCCTCAGATGAAGGGTTGGAGGGCTTCCAGTCACCTCTCTGCTTTAGCATTTCCATGATGTTTCCGAAGGAGACATCATCAGGAGGTGACAGCGGGGACCCTTCACCATCACTGTAATCCGTGTCTTCAGTTAAGGACTCCTCGGGTGAGTCCATGTGCTTCCTCTTGCATGTCCTCTTTCGAGGGGGCTCCTCAGTGGGGGTCTCTGAGGAGGACTCAGAAGAGCGGGTACCCTGAACAGGAGTGTCCTGCGTCTTTTCTGCCCAGTGTCCCGGGGGGGGGGTGGTCTGTGGCAGCTATAGCTCAGGGGGCGAGAACTGGGGTTCCAACATCAAATGAGTGCTGCCAGAAGCAAGAGCCCTCTCCATCGCATGGAAGGCAGGCCCGGCCAAAGAGGGATGGGAGCCTGGAACCGAGAAAGACAACCTCAGGACAGGGGTCACAACCCACTCCAATGAACCTGCCCCCACGGATGGAGTCTCAAGATGGATCGGTGCAGACATGGCTATCAGCACCAAGAAGAAAGACGCCTCCGTGCCCCTGGCCGAAGCGGCCATCCCCCAATCTCCAGATTGAGGAAGGATCGGTTCCGCAGGAACTGAAGACCAAAGGGGCAAACTCGGAGCCAGAGTGAGATGCACTGCAGGCACCGAAGTGATGGGTTCCAAGAAGGATACCAGAGCAGAAGGCTTTGGAACAGAGATGGTCAAAGGAGGAGTGTAAGATGAGAGTCCGTGGATAAGCCAACCCAAGTCCTGCAGGTGGATGGGCCTTAGAAGGTGTGATATCCCCCTGGCTAACAACAGCTGGTCCACAAGACGCACCACATTGTGTTCCAACAGGCTCCTGGTGGATACTCTGGATGGAGAGTCAGGACGTTCAATGAACGGGCTATACGCTTGGCCCAGAAATGGATCTACGGAAGGCGGTATCAGGTCCGTGGTGCAAGGTCTGCCGGCACCGAAGTCTCTAGTTTCGAGACTGGGAGTAAAGAGGTCAAATCCAGTGTAGTAGGTACAACGCTCGGTGCCGAAGTGGCACTTGGAGCCGAAATGGTCAGTTCCAAAATGGTAACTAACGAAGGAGTCGAAGGTGTGCTCTGAGTCGAAGTGGTCACAGGTGCTGAAGTCGAAATAGGTGTAGTAAGGTCTATAATCGGTGCCAGAGGCAGGATTGGTGCCGAAACTGGTGCCGGTATCGAAGGTTTTGAGATGCTCAGAGCTGAGGAAGACGGAGCCGTACAGGTAGATTTATGCTCCGAAGACAACTTTGGGACCTTTGATTTCACAGGAGTGCCCTGATCACCTGATAGTGAGGAGGGGAACAGAGTAGGACCTCTTTTTATCTTTAGTATGACGGGTTGAGACCTCCATTGCAGAAATAGCCTCTGAAAAGGGAGACTTGAGTAACCCTTTCAGTATCAGTTTATTTTTGCGCTCATTAAGAGTGCGTTGACTGAAATGCTGATAAATGTCACACGGAGGCTGCACCAAAAGGTGGGGCACTCCCAAACAGTATACACAGTCATCGTGAGAATCATTATTAAGTAACTTGCTATTACATGAAGCACAATGCTTAAAACCTGAAGTATCCTTCTTATCTGACATCTTGATAAATAGAAACCACAGGCCAACAGTATAATCCAATTAGAACAAAAGTTAAACACTGGTCAAAGAAGTCACAGTTTTACCAATACAGTGGTATGTAGGAGAGAAAACAGAAAACACCTTACTAAAAACCACAGTTAATAGGTTAGACAGGAAAGACAACACAAGCTATGGTATTGGTATTGAAGGAATACCAGAAGGGTAAGGGAGGAAAGGCCATACCAACAATCGTACTTGAAAGTTTACCAACGGTAACAACAGGTACAGTAGAGAGGAAAAAAAACAGCTCAAACAAAAGAAAACATACTAGACATACTATTCGTTCAATAAAATATGAAGATATCAAAAATGTTCCACACAAAATATCAAACAATTATTAGAAACAACAGGAAAGCTACCATCCAAAGGACTCCACTAGAAAACTGTAGTATCCACGAAGCAACAACAAGTAGAGACCACCACGATGAAATATCAAATAAAGTTCCACTTAGCTGAGAGCTCGGCTGAAATGTGGCTATACGGCTACGTGGCAAATGAGATCTGAGGGAGAAGGGTATTCTGGGTAGAAACTTAGCTTGAGAGTTTTTTGGCTGGTGTAAAGGACTTGGAACCGAACCCATCAGTGATGAATGGAAAGAAGATTAACAAGATCAGATTCATCTTTTCTTACAGATACCATGTATTCTGATGAACAATATATAACCTTTTGTCCTTTCTTACATGTATCCCTGATGACAGACTAAGAGATGGAACTTCTGCTAGATCAAGAGGTTTCTAACATTAGCCACATCAACCAGTATACCCTGGTATGTCTCTGTGTTCCTGGAAAGATAGTACTTTCATGCCCAGTTCAGACAATGGAACATCGGAAGAGGATGTGGCTGACCATTGGTTCATGGTGACTGAAAGAACTACACCAGAGGAAGTCACAGAGGTAAGTGAGTGGACTGAAGAATGACTGATGGCCACTGCAGAGTCACCCAGTATCGGTGGAATCAGCAAGGGATGTTTGGTACGTTGTTTTTACTTTCTAGGAATTATGGAAGCGGGATCAGCATGACCATGGCAGGTATGCATGCTGTGAGCAAGGGGATGCCCTGGATATGATAATAAGCATTCAAATGAGTTGGCTTGAAGGCAAGTTGTTAAACAGTTATCACAAGTAGCACACATCTTTCATACACATGCAGAGTCCTAAAAAAAAAACTGTAATGTGTAAGCAACACACTAAATTCCTGCCAGAACTCCTTCAAAGCAAATTTAGCTGACAGAAAAAAATTTAGGTAATTGTCACTGTAATACATAACTTGTAATATTCCCAGCCCAACTAAAACATCTCCCCACACAAGTAAAAAATTTACCTAAAGAGTACATTTTGTTATAAATTAGCTACAGCTAAAAGCAGTGGTCCCTGACAGGAAACTTTCATTATTAGAGAAATACTGTGCTTCTGACAGGGATGGAACTATTAAAATAAAACATAAAAGAAGCACTTTATCGAATACATACATACATATACACACACACACATACATATACATACATATATATATATATATATATATATATATATATATATATTTATACATATATATATATATATATATATATATATATATATATATATATATTATGTAACCAACAGGAATAACAGTGTACTCTACCAAAACTCCAAGATCAAAATGCTGCTACAGTAGTCACAAACCTCAATTTTATTAAATGTTTTAGCACTTTTGTTCAGTAAATTATGAACTTCATCAGAAACTAATCACACACCCACTTCACTTCCTTTTTAAACAGGAAAAGGCACCAAAAACGGTGAATGAATTTGAAGAGATACACACGTGAAAACACCTAGTTGCAGTAACAGTATGCATGCAGAATCTTCTTCTTCTCCTTTTGTCTGTTCCTGTTTGGGGGTCACCACAGCAGAACACAGGTCTGCAGAACGAGTGGCAGTAGTGTTTTACAGGGTTGCGTTGCCAGCCCAGCGCCCACCCTGCCACAGAAGGAACACACACACACACACACACACACACACACACACACACACACACACACACACACACACACACACACACACACACACACACACCTACGGCCAATTTATAATGTCCAAGCCACTTGTAGCATGTCTTGGGAACGTGGGATGAAACTGGATCACCCTGAGGAAACCCACGCGAACACAAGGAGGACAAGCAGACTCCACACAGAAGGCACCCCAGCCGAGAATCGACTGGAGAAAACAGTATGCATGCAGAATAAAAGTTAAAAATCATAACTACCAAAAAATAAAGAACATGGTAGAAAAGATTTGGGGATCTGCATAAAAAGTAAATGAAAGAATTGTTTGGTGGCCAGTACCTAGAAACCACCTTGACAAGGGAAGGAAGAGTGCAAAAATATGCAACCTTTTATGGAAAATCAAAAAAGAAAATACCAAAATAAGAGGGGTGCAACTCAGGAAACCCTTCTAGCATTAATGGCCAACAGCCAACAAAAAGAAAATGACAAATATAAATAACACAAAATCAAAAATGAGCTGAGGTGGATGTAGAGTATAGTGACCCAACACAAAATTGAGGTCCCAAAGCAGGGTGCTTCACATCATTGGGGTCTTATATTCTTTGCCAATTTGAGCTCAAAAGTTACAAAGGATGGCGATCCAACACAAAATTCTACAGATAGTGAGCTAAAAAAAATCTCGCATGAATCTTATCTCACAATTCCAAACCTTCCAAATTCTCCCAAAGGATATTGAAGAGAAACACTCAAATACAAAGCAAGAAATCTCCAAATTCTTTAAGAATGTCCAAAACCAAAAATCTCTTCATTTTGTGTGTGTTGTGAGCACTTGTACTAGATCCACTTCAAACATAATCACAAAATAAAACATTTGTGAGGAAGGCTCTTGAACCTGCTCTTCAAGTAACATATGCCGGAGGGCTGTAGATGTAATTCTGAGGCATTGACATTGAGCAGATGTTGTCCCTCTGAGACAGGTGACTTTCCTTTGAGTGAGCCATGGATGCTTCCTTGAAAGACTCCTCCAGTTTTGGGTACCAGTGACCCAGGCCAATCTGGAGCCTAAAATCTGAAAAGGCTTGTCCATGGACTTGATTAGACCAGATGGAAAGAGAAGAGGCAGAGGTGCTGTCTGGTGATCATGAAGTGCATCAACTTTGGCTTGTCCATATTCAAAGAAGCACCTGAAATCTGTGAGATCAAAACTTTGCTGCATAACCATGAAATTTTCGAACTGATAAAAGTCTGGAACCTTGGATGACACTGAGTGAAAGAATGGCGCTGCATTTCAGTCTGTGTGGTGTAGGGATCCATGATTTGTCTGTAAGTGTCTGGAGTTCCCATTCTGTGCTCCCGGCCCAGATTGCTCCCCCTGAAAGAATCCCTCGTGAGACGGCGCAGGTTGTCTGTTGAATACATCTGTGCACAAGTTCTGTGCTCGTCTCCCCTTGTTTCAACATGTACCACATGACAGTTGGCGCAGCTGTTAGAATCCAACACACTGTCTGAAAAGTAACTCCTTGAAAGCAATTATATTGTTTGTTGATGCTAACATCTCTGCTTTGTTGATATTATGAAGATGAGTCTGGCGAGTTTAATGTCTTGTGGCCACTTTCCTTGAAAATGAGCTCCCAAGCAATATTTTGAGGCATCTGTTCTGTTAGAATAGTCTTGCCTGGCACCAGGTCTGAAGAGTCCCTTGTTTAGAGGACATTCCTTAGCAGTGTATCAAAATTCAACTTTTGATACAGAGTGTTATTTGAATGGTCACCAGAGGCCCCTGGCAAGAAAATTGTCTAGTGAAGCAGTCCACCAAGTGGAAGAGATACATTGCAGTTTGGCGTGATAAGATGTCCCATACAGTGTGCCATGGTTAAAAAGGCCATGAGGACTGCTTGTGCAGTCCAGCCCGGAGTGAAGAGATAGATGTTTCTGGTAACATGTGTTAATGAACCCTTTATGAAGGGTGTCCTGAGCCATACTGGGCTGCTGTAGCTGCTATGTTGGAAGATAGATCCCAGATTCTTACTGTCTGTTTCTTTAGCCAGATCCAGTGAAAGGTATGTATTCTCTTAGACAAGAATCAGGCAGTTCCAGAAAGTGTAGAGGGACTTTATGTCCAGACCCTTCAGTGCTATCACTGGCTTAAGGATAGATTTGAAGGGATTTTAGCCTGAATGATAAGCCACTGGGAGCCAACCTTTGTTGATACCTTGGGCGCAATAGAGAAGCCAAAGGGCAATGCAGAGGAACTGATAGACTGAAAGGATAGCCAGGCATAGATACTTCTATTTCTTAGTACTAAAGCCAAAGGGCAAAGGCAAGCTTCCTTGAGATCTTTCAGGAAGCTTGTAGATGATCTTTGCCCAGCAAATGGTCTCTGTTGGTGGTGTCAACATTTTTCCCTTCTTTATGTCCAGATAATCTTGTAGGATAGATAAATCGAGACAGTCAACATCCCCTCCTGTTCTTTGGTTGATACAACAGGGAAGAATAAAAAGAAAGAGCCCCTAGGCTTTCCACAGGAACTGTGAAGGCAACCCCTATTTGGAGCAACAGAAAAAGGCCAAGCACAGAAATAACTCCTTGGCCCCTTGAAGGCTCTGGCATCTTGCTGAAAGGCCTCATTTCTTGTAAATAAAACCTTGCCCGTGGTGAGAGGCATGGTTCCCCATCTAAAAATGTAAATTAAATCCAATAACACCAAAAGTCATCAGCCTTCCTCCCAAAGGTGCGTGGTGCTCTTTGAAAAGAGACAGCTGAGGAAACAAAGTATTGGGTCTGCTTCTGAAAGGACTGGCCCTGCCCTCAGGTCAGGTAACCTGCTTCCCCTGGGACTGGGTCCTAGGCAGAAAAGTGAGCTCTGCCCCTAGGCTGATTTCCTACCCTAGAAGAACCCTCACAAAATCATAAGTCCATCCCTTAGTTTGCCAATTTCTACTAAACTTGATAAGTCTGCTGCCAAAATCCCAAACAGTTGCATAAAGATAGCCTTGTGCTCCATTTCATTTAGTTTACTGGAGCTTAGCAGACAAACACATCAGACTGCAAAGGCCTCCAGGTAACTAACTTTAACATGCCACCCTCGCATCCAATCACTCAACCAGGCATACCTACGGCTGACAGAACCAGTGGCAGCCACCACAGAGATGAAAGACAGCATCCTGTGGCATGCACAAAGGAGACTTTACCCACCTGTTCCACCACATGAACTAAATGTTGCAACTCTTTACACTCCTGATATTTTAACATGCATCACTGACAATTCCAATTGTGAAATGGTAAGTGATAGAAATTCATGAGATTCAATTCAATTTCCTCAAACCTAAAGTGGAAGAAGTATACTCTTTCTTAACATGGCTAACTTGGAAAATGCCCTTTTAGCCCTGGAACAGGAAGAGCGGCCTCTTTTCTGACCTTTTCCTTTAAGCCACCCAGAGGCCTTCACAGGAGCCTATGGACTGCAGAAGATACTTATGACACCCAGGGGAGGCAAAAGATCTATCGGTTTAAAGCACCTAGGAGGCAAAAGAACCAGGACTCAGGAAGGAGAGGCAAGGCCATTATTGGGGACATTCAGAGGGTGAGGTATGGCTAACCAAGCCTATGCTGGGGTAAAAAACACCTACTCCTATTAAAAAACTGGACTCAGAAATCCTGACCTTCCTTAAAAAATCTCTCCTCATGAAATGCATGGAGAGAAAATAGAAAAAATCTCAGGAGGAGAAGCTGATGGAGAGGAGAATCCACATTCAGCGAAGAATAAAGGAAAAGAATCAGAAGTCTTCAACCCGAAGACTCAAAGCCCCGAACAGTGCTCAAAACTCTCAAACTCAGGTTCCACCAACCTCCTTTCCTTATCTAGGGCTCATAGAACCTTGCATCTAGGTAATCAATTTAATGTCCATTTTCTTGCCATTTATGTCAAAGCACCACTGGACCTGGAACTGAAGCACTGGGAGAAACCCCCCCTGAAACTGGCTTGCCTCCAGAGGGGAGAGAAGAACGGGGGCTCCTACCCACCCCTGAAGAGAGGGAAGAACTCTAGCCACTGAAGCCTCCCAGCCTGGCCTACCCTCCTGACCTCCTACATAACAATAAGTCAAAGAGCAGACTCAAAACAGCTGGCAAACCTCTCAAAACCACTTTGACTCTTCTAAGGAACAAGCGTCAGGGACTATTGGGTTCTTCCACTTGCTTTTTGCTTGGCCGTCTGCTTTGTCGGCCCCGGCGCTTGCGAAGACATCTTCTGACATTCGCGGCGCACAATGGTACCCAACTTCCTAAAAACTAAGTCTAACATAAACTTAATAGTGGTAGCACAAGCGGCGTACAAAGGCGGCACGTCAACTCGGGCAGTCTCGCTCAGGCCTAAAAGACCAATACAGTATGGTAATCCCACACAGGTATAAGTTATTATCAAATTTACTTTATTCACTTTTCTGAAAAGTTCGTACAGGGAAAAAAAAACAAAATAAGCCCCAGCCCAACTCTTAGCCAACGACTTTGGTTCCTGAACAAGACTCTGGCTTTCAAACTACGCCAACCTACAAAAAAATTGCTTCTGCCGGACCAAAATTGCGGCAAAAAAGGAAGATGCCGATATGGTCGTAACATTAGTACTGGCGTACACAGCGTCAGTCTAATCGCGCGCCCGAGTCGAATCCATATACTTTAATTATTCAGGCCCGCCGACTGAGCGGACTACCCAATAGTTAGGACTGCAGCAATGTGGAATGAAGAACATTGAAGATATACAGGTTGAAAAAACTTGTACACAAGAAAAAGTAATGGATGTTCATAAAAAATACTTTGCACTAAAAAGTGTTTTATTTATTATTTATTTAACATTTGTTTACCGGGAAATTCCAACTTAGAACGAAGCCAATTTTCAGCAGAGGCCCGGGGAGAAATGCTCCAGACATGTCTTTGAAACATGGGAGGAAACCGGAGCACCAGAAGAAGCCCAAACGAATGCAGGGAGGGCATGCAGAAGACACTCCAGCCAAGAATCGAACCAGAGAACCTCTTGCTGTGAGGCGACGCTACCGCTTCACCACTGCGTATAATATGTATATAAAACACAATGTGTAAAAAATCACAGAGATCCTGCTTTGCTTCTTAAAATAGATTTGATTGAAATCCCACTGTTCAAACCAGGTAGAATACTTGCATTGAGCAAAACATGCCAATAATACTCACTTTGCTTAACCAAAAGTTCCCTGTCCCCCCTCTACTAGGAAAGAGAACCTTTTTTAGGAAAATAAAAGCAAACTTCCTAAACTCATTACAACTGGTACAGTGCTTGCATGATGCATTAGTTGAGTTTGCCTTAGTAATAGCATAAACATGCTAGTATATTCTAGTTTTTAAAAGGCCAATCATTTTACTGACATAGAATGCCTGGCAGGAGGCACAACAGGCTATGTACACTACCCCTTTTGTTCTGCAGTCATATCTACCCCTAACTGAAATTAACCTGGGATATCCTGGGACAGAAAAATGAGATCCTACAAGTATGTACCTACATTGTCTGCAGGCACCACATTGCTTCATACCCAGATTTCTAATGTTAGTACCATCTGTACAACTGCTCCTCTCAAGAATAGCCTTTAGACACTGTGATCTCTCCAGCTGCTGCAAGTTTTTGGTGAGGTACAAGCAGAAGAGAGCACTGTACTCTATTAATGGTCTGATGAGGGTCAAGTACAGTGGCGTTATAACATCCTTACACCCGGATACAATGCCCTTACTTATGAGATGTGCGACATAGAGACATTTCCTTATCACTGTGAAAACTTGGTGGTCAAAGTTCAGATTGCCATCTACCTTGTGTTGCTAGATTTCGCACCACTGGGTTTGAATTTAGGGGGGTAATTAGCAGGGAATTCCACTTTGCCAAAGGGGATAATAATGCACTTTTTTTGCATTTAGTTTTAGACTGTGGCTTTGGCACCAGTCATTTGTCTGTGTTAGCCCCTCTTGTAATATGGTAACATCACTGGGAGACTCAATGATTGCACTCAATTTGCAATCAGCAAACTTGCTAAGCCAAAGGCCTTCTACATTAGCCTGGACTTCCAAGAAATAGATTCCAAACAGTAAAGGGCCCAACCCAGATCCTTGTGGTATGCTACTGGTGACGGGTCTACTGGTAGAGGTGGAGTCACCAACTTTGACAGTATGCGTTCTGTAAGTGAGCAATTCTGGCTACCCATCTAGTGACGTAAGGGTTAACCCCAGCTGAAAGAGTTTCTCAATGATACCCGAGTGAGGGATTGTGTCAAAAGCCTTGGCTAGGTCCAGATAGGCAGTATGCACTGTTTTACCTTCGTCCAGGGCTTTGATGACTTTCTTGAAGACTACTAGGTTTAATAAGCATGATCTACCCTTAATGAAGCCAAATTGGGCTAGGTCTAGAGTTGTTTGAAGGTCACTTATGTCCTTGTTGATAAGGTCCATGATGATTCTTTCCATGGCCTTGCAGATGAGACTGATTAGACTTATGGGACTATAGTTCCCAGGGTTGGTTGATGGCCCACCTTTGTGCAAGGGGATTACTGTTGCTATTTCTCCAGTCTGCTGGAACAAAGCCAGTTCTCAGGATATGGTTAGAAAAAACCAAGTGGTTCCACTAGGTCTCCTGTTTTACATTGTTTAATATGCAACCAGGGATGCTATCTGTTCCCACTGAGGCTGTGTTTTTGGCTTTGGAGAGCACAGATATGACCTGATCTCTAGAAATACTAGGCAGAGGATTGATGTCAGGTATGCTCTGAGGTATGGCTGGTAGGGAAAGGGAGGTGAAGTTTGTGCCAAATCTGTTAGCTAGCAGATCGGCAATTTCCTCTGGTATACTATGAGTGGTAACATCTACTACCAGCTTGGCACACAGCTGAGCATTCCTTTTTAGATTTCAGATGTAGTTAAAGAATGCCTTATGATTATCCCTAGCAAGGGATGCTATTTTACCTTCGTAATTAGCTTTAGAGGACTTTACAAGATTCTTTATTTGCTTGCTCAAGCTATGGAAGGAATTCCTCCTCTACTGAGTCAGTCCCTCTGTCTTCCTTTTGTTATATAATCTGTTTATATTTGAGGTCCACCAGGGTGGCTTCTTTTTTTAAGAGGACCTGGTTTTAATCCATTCAGGCACAGCTGAGTCTATACAGTCCTTAAGTGATTATACAGGACATTTGTGTACACCTCTTACCTTGTTTTTAGTGCCTTTATAAATTCTGAATATTGAATGGCTCTTGGCTCATTTCTACAAAAAAGTACTTTTACTGAATAATTGCACTTTCCTAAGCTGTTTAAAGTACACTGCTGTTATCTAGAATGACCTGCCATTCCTTAAGTTTAAGTTTGTGGTAGCATTTCACTCCAGACATTCTTTTACTGTGCTTTTACATTAGGAGGACTGAGTTTATTGATTTAGTGGCAGTAGGTGTTTGCCTGGTCTAGTTGAGTTGGGGCTGAATTTATTGATTTAGTGGCAGTAGGTGTTTGCCTGGTCTAGTTGAGTTGGGAAGAGCACAAAAGGGCTCAAAGTGTGGCCGTTTTATTGGCCAGAGAGCTCAGTAGTCAGTTTTCTGAATTTACAGTGCTGATAGAAATTTGACACATTTGCATGGAGCTGCTTGCCATGCCAATGCCCAGTACAGGCGCAAACATCTAGAAACATTGTTAATTTCATTTTCATTATATTGTGAAAGTTTACTGTGCTATTTCTTTGTTTTTTGCACTTCTTTAAAGTTTAAAGATGCATTTCCAAACTGCTGTAACGGCTGCTGTTCTGCACTGAAATGCATCGTATCAAGTGTTTCTTAGTTTTAGGCATCTGTTTGTGGTTCTTTAACACTTGGGTTTCAAACCAGCCATTTTACATCAAGAGGGTAAAAGTCTGCACTCTTGTGGCAGGAGAGGGATGATTTCTCCTATCTGAGCTGGGAATTGCTGGTAAAAAGCTCACTGTGTGATTACCTGATTGGCCTTAGGAAATAGTGTAAAACTTGCCTTTTTATGGTCATATATAAGCCTCACATTTGCACAAAGCTGCTTTTCATGCAGCGGCAGTTACTAGTGCCTTGTACACGTGCAATCACCAGAAGTTGAAGTTTTCCTATAAAAAACACCTCAGAACATTACCTCAGTCATGCACTACTCATGGAGCAACTAGACTGCATGGTGAGCAGCATTTACACATTTAGGTAAGGCTACTTAGGTCCACCTTACTTTATTATATTACCCAGGACCATCAATGCTCAGCTAGCATGTGGTTTGGGCACTCGCTGGGCAGCATCATTGGCTAGGTTAGCTGCAGATTATTCCAAGTAAGCACCCTTCCGTTGTCCATTTACAAACACCCTCCACTCCTATCCCTTGCAAGTACATACTAGGGCCTGCAATCATGGATGGACAATTTTCTGCTATCTCTGCATCCAGCTTGGTGGACATGGGCATCCTGAGGCAATGCAATAATTGCCTTATGTACACGGATAACCACTTACTTCTGAAACAGACTAATACAGTATGTGAGAGATGTAGTTATACTTTGACATTGTAGGCTAAACTCTTGCATACAGATAGAAAAAGCAATAAACCAGTTGTCAGCAACTTGCATACATCACTCACCACACCCACAAAGGACCACACACACAGATCCACGTATGCGGAGGTGCTCACATGTAACTTAGCCAAACCTCAAAGGCCACTCAAGCTCAGTCCTCAGAAACTCTCCATACAAACAAGACAATTCCCATCACAGCACGTAAAGCCACATCTCAGTATGTCTCAACTACACTCTGCAACCCAATATTCTGGTCATAGGAGACTCCATTGTGAGACACACTGATGTCCATCTCACCAGGCTGGATAAAAAGAAGTTATGTTCTTACCATAACGTTCCATGTGAATTGTTCATCTCGCCTTTGTTCTTACACATGGGTTCGGAGCCGATCCTCGGCTCCGAGACGGCCACTTCTACAGCTCTACATCTTGAGAAAGCTCAAGGCACAGTCCTATCCCATAATCCCCTAGTGCTAATCCTCAGATCTAGTTTGCTAACACCAGAAGATAACAATGCGCCCTAGGCGCTAGTAGTAAATTAAAAATAAGGGGCAGCAATGCCCTAAATACCTAGATACTGAGAAGTGTACCCTGACAACAGAAGAAGCCAGAGACTGAAAGGAAGGTGTTGAAGACAAGCTGAACTGGAATCCAAATCATCCCGTTCTCCGAAAAAAACATAGGCCGGGGGATGGAGGGCGGGTAGTAAGAACAAAGGCGAGATGAACAATTCACATGGAACGTTATGGTAAGAACATAACTTCTTTATGTGAAATTGTTCAATCTCGCCGTTTGTTCTTACGCATGGGTAGCGTCCCTAGCTCCTTTACCCTGGGTGGCTCATGGGAGAATGTTCCTGAGGACCATGGAACCAAAGGAGGCCCTATCTTTGGAGTTCTTGTCCAACTTATAATGGAGAATGAAGGTATGAGGCTTCGCCCAGGTTGCTGCCGCACAAATAGTATCCAACGGCAAACAGGCTGCATGGGCTAGAGATGTGGCCATCGCCCTGGTAGAATGAGCCTTGGGTTGAAAAGGTAATTGCTGTTTCGTCTGCGAATAGATAAATTTAATACAATCTGTGAGCCATTTAGACAAGGTAACTTTCGTAACCGCCATATCTTTTCTTTGGTCAGCAAAGGATATAAATAGCTGGTCTGATTTTCTGTCATCTTTTGTCCTTTGCAAATAAAACCTGAGTTGTCTGTGAAAGTCTAATTTATGCAGCATATATTCCAACTTGTTAGTGTGATTTTTGAAAAAGGTGGGAAGTTCGATGGATTGGTTAATATTTGAAAGTGAACAAACTTTTGGGAGAAAAGACGGATTGGTGCGTAATGTCACTCTATCCGAGTGGAAGATCAAGTAGGGAGGTCGAACAGATAGCGCGTGTAATTCCGAAATTCTACGAGCAGAGGTGATAGCCACCAAGAATAAGGTTTTCCATGACACGAACTTAAGAGAGGCTGTGGAGGCTGGTTCAAAGGGAGGTAACATCAACTGGGATAAAATTAGGTTAAGATTCCAAGGAGCAACTGGGTTACGAATGGTAGGACGGAGGGGGAAAGTGCCTTTCATAAATGCCTTGCATAGTCTGTGGGACATGATGGAAGAATTTCTTTCACCCACATGAAAGTTCGATATGGCCGCCAGTTGGACTCTAATTGTGGACGATGATGCTCCTTCCTCAAAGATCTTAGACAGGAACTCCAAAATTTTGTGCACCGGTGCTTCTGTTGGATCTAATCCTTGTTGTAATGCCCAATAAGAAAAACGTTTCCACTTGCTCCGGTAAGTCTTTGTAGTGGATGGTTTGAGAGAGGAAACAATTATGTTATGTGTTTAACCGCAGGGGACAAAAGGCTTGACCTGGCTAGGATGGAAAGCGGAGCAGCCAAGCTGTCAATTTCAGGGTCTGCAGGGATGGATGACGGGCTCCTGACGCATGGGTCAAAAGGTCTGGAACTGGGTCCAGAATCCATGGCTCCTCGATTTGATGGGCCTGAAGAAAGGGGAACCAGATCTGTCGAGGCCAGAATGGGGCTATTAGAATTATGGTCCTTTCCAGACATTTGGCTTTCTGTAGAAACCTGGGGATTAACAGAATGGGTGGAAAGGCATAAAGGAGACCCAGGGGCCAATTGTGAACCAGTGAATCTCTGGGGACACTCCCTGGTGGAGGGAGAAGGGCAAAGTAGCTTCTGCATTTGGCATTCATCGGCGATGCAAAAAGGTCGCAGCAAGGCTGGCCCCACTTGCGGAATATCGCTTCCGCCACTTGAGATTTCAGAGACCACTCGTGGGGTAACAGGATGGCTCTGCTCAACCTGTCCGCAATTACATTGGACGTCCCGGGAATGTGCGTTGCTATCAGAAAGCGTCCGGTGGAGACAGCCCATTGCCAGATCGTGAGGGCCTCTCTGCATAGTGGATAAGATCTTGTTCCTCCCTGTTTGCTGATGTACCAGACCACTGACATGTTGTCTGTCTGGACTGCCACTGTTCCTTGAGGTAAGATGCTGTGAAAGTGTTGCAACGCTAGAAACACCGCTCTTAGCTCTAGGACATTGATGTGCAGTTTGCATTCTGTTCTGGACCACTGACCTTGGACCGTCTTTCCCTGGAATAAACCCCCCCACCCGATCAGGGAAGCGTCCGTGGTTATTGTCGCTATCGGAGTTGGTAGGGTAAAATGCCAACCCTGTGTCAAGTCTTGAGATAGCATCCACCATCGCAGATCCTGCTTGCAGCAGGATGTGATCAGAATTTCGTGTGACAATGGCAGGTGCTGATAGGACCATTAGGCGAGCAGTAACCATTGAAGGATCCTCATGTTCATTCTTCCTAGAGGGACTGCAACAAGTGCGGCCGACATTAATCCCAGGACTTTCAAAACCTGTTCTGCTGTTGCTTTTGTCTTTTGAAGGAGTACTGCAATCTGCTCCCTTAGTTTTGAAACCCTTTCTGGTGGGAGCCTGACCCTGACCAAAGTAGTGTCCAGTTCTGCCCCTATAAATGAGATACGCTGTGATGGCGATAAGGTAGATTTTTTGAAATTGATTGTAATGCCAAGACTGGGAACAAAGACTGATTGTGTAATCTCTTGCTTGGAGAAGATGATACTCGGTGGTGGCGGAGAGGAGCCAGTCGTCTAGATACGGAAACACCCGGAATCCTTGTTGTCTCAAGTGAGACACTACTACTGCCATACACTTGGTGAACACCCTGGGGGCTGAGGTGAGGCCAAACGGCAGAGCTCAAAACTGAAAGTGACTGGCTCCCAGCCGGAAGCGCAGGAATCTCCTGGACGGTCTGGCCATCTTTATGTGGCAGTACGCGTCCTTGAGATCTATAGAACACATCCAGTCTCCTTCCTGCAGAAATGGAAGGATTGACTGTAGCGTGACCATCCGAAACTTCTCCTTCACTACGAAGGCGTTTAATTTGCTGAGATCCAGAATTGGTCTCCAGTCCCTTGTCTTCTTTGGAACTAAAAAGAACCTTGAGTAAGTTCCGGATCCTATTTGGTCTGCCGGGACTGCTTGGATGGCTCTTTTTCTGAGCAGCTTCTGGATCTCTAAGGCTGCCTGATTCCGCATATTGGGTGAAACGTCTGGGAATCTTTTGGTGGTAGGGGGAACGTTTATGAATCTTATGTCGTAACCTCTGGTAATTATACTTTGTACCCACGAATCTGAAGTTAAATTTCGCCAGGCCAGTGGGTACAAAGTTAAGCCTCCCCCGACTGCCTCCAGAGCAGGACAGTCAGGCCTCCTCTCAGGAGTGCTGGAAGGACTTGCCAGAGAAAGTATCTCTGTCACCCTGGTTTTGCGGACCCCCTCTGCCGTTTGGTCGGCGTCTTCCATTCCTACCCCCTCCTCTGCCTCTGGAAGGGGCATTATCACTCTGTGTGGACTGAAAGGAACCCTGTGTCTTACGGAACCACGTCTTTCCGCCTCTTTGCCCTTTGGGGTATGGTCTGGAACGGACGGAAAAACGGACTCCTACAACAGATAGGGTCTTCCCTTCTTGCTCACATCTAGTGAGGGTCTCCTTTACTTTGGGGCCAAAAAGAGAGGCACCATCAAACGGGACGTTAGTAAAGGAAGACTTGAAGGATTCCGCAAAGGAGCACAGCCGCAGCCAGGATTGTCCCCTAAGTGCAATCACTGAAGCTGCCGCTCTACTCGCACCTTCGGCCACATACGAAATGAGCCTCATGGAGGAGTTGACTACAGAGTTAAGGGTATTAAGTTGTGCTGTCACTTTCTCGGTAACAGCAGCATCTGTACAACCCTGGAGGAGATCCCTCTGTAAACGCGTAAAATGCGTCAAGTAGTTCAGCGATCGCATGGAAAAAGTTGCAGAACTGAAAACGCGCTTCTCATATCTGTCCATCGTCCTAGAATCCTTAGGAGGATGGACAGCGGAAGAGGAGTCTGACATGTCCTTCTTAGTGGCTGCCGCCACCACCATAGTATCTACTGGAACACCCTTGGTAAGAAAACTCTTGTCCTGGGGGGCTGTTATAAACTTATTCGGTCTGTGGGGAACTGGTTCCACTGTGTCAGGTCTCTCCCAAGCCCTACGAGCTATCAAGTCCATAAGTTTGTCAAAGGGAGGGGTCACCCAGGAGGTAGAAGGTAGAGCCCCGAATGCCTTGAGCAATACTGATTCATCCACCGAAGGGTTAAGTGGCTGCCAATCTCCCCTCTGTTTTAGGATCTCCAGGATGTCCGCAAAGGAGACATCCTCCGAGGAGGACCGTGGGGACCCTTCTGCTTCATCTAAATCTGTATCTGATGTAATGGGCACAGTATTTTTTCATATAAGGGGTGGCGTAAGCCACAATAATTTGGGCTAGGCTTATAAATG
The DNA here is from genome assembly GCF_019279795.1 of Protopterus annectens. Classification (NCBI taxonomy): domain Eukaryota; kingdom Metazoa; phylum Chordata; order Ceratodontiformes; family Protopteridae; genus Protopterus; species Protopterus annectens. The sequence continues at coordinate 166,006,382 of NC_056740.1, read as the reverse complement.
CCTTAGGGCAGATAGCCTAGTATAAACCTATGAACCTATGAACCTAAGAGATTCCTGTGGGGAATCTATGTGCCTCCTCTTGCACAGTCTTTTCCTTGGTACTTCTTCAGATGGGGCTTCTGGAGAAGCGTCCGAGGAACCGGGAGCACCCTCTGGGGGCAGCTGAGGCATTAGGTCTCGACGCTTTGTAGGAGCCGGGGATACAGAAGTCGAATGTGGGCCCTTAGGGGGAGGAGAAGAAGAATCCGATGAGATAAGTGTCTGCTTCGACAAGACCTTCCTCATGGCGTAGAAGGCACCAGTACCCGGATCCGAGGACCTCCCTGGTTCCGAGAAACCAGGAACAATCCCCGAGATCGGGGGTCTGGGCTCCGACCCAGAGGATGGTGCCGAACTAATCTGAGCCAAGGCTCCTAGGGGGAGAGTCGGTACTGACAGCTCGGTTCGACTGTCTGCCCCAGAACCCAGGAACGATAGTCGGCTCCGGGACCCCTCGATCCGTTCCGAGGGGGTCGAGGACAACGGTACCGAAAGCACGGCTGTAGGCTTCGGTATCGAGGGTTCTACCCTCGTCGGAACTTCGACTCTTGGCTTCGAAGACTCGACAGGTCTCAGAGGAGGAGCAGTAGATGACCCAGGGAGGGCTTCGAGTTTCGAAACCAGCTGGGACGAAACTTCGATCAATTTGGAAAGGGCCGAGTTCTCCATTAACTTCTGTATCACTCGATCCACATCCGAATCAGATAAGGGTCTCAAAGAGCGGGTCGAAGGGGCCGAAGTCGTCACCGAGTGAAGAATCGATGGCGGAGGAACCTCCGAGACCGGCTCCAAGATCGGAGTCTCGATCAAAGATATCCATTCGACAGCCGACTCCGAAGTCTGTGGAGCCGGTGTCCGAATCTTAATGGAGGTGCTCGGATCCAAAGACTTTGGCTCCGACACTCTCGAAGACTTGGACCCCTTCGAAGACTTGGATACCAATTCAGCCTTGTCAAGGGCCTCCTGAAACTCGGATTTTAACAAACCCCTGTCTACTAACTTCCTGCGCCTCTCCATCATGACCCTCCCACTAAAGGAATGACAAATAGAACAGTCCTCCTTTAAGTGGAGAGGGCCAAGACAGTAGACGCAGGAAGAGTGGTTATCCGTGATGGACATTTTTTGTCCGCATTGACATTTCTTGAAACCTGATTTTTGTTTTTCAGACATGTTGAAATACCCCGAAGACATATATATATATATATATATATATATATATATATATATATATATATATATATATATATATAAACACCTAAATATTTAAGTATATAGATAACACACACACACAAAAAAGTCTTTCCTAAAGAAAAAACACCTGTTGACCCAGACAGGATAATAGGCCTAAAAATTTCCTTTGGCGAAAACTTTATAAAAAATAATAATAATAATAATAATAATCCCACTACAACTACACTAGTAAAAGACTAATATTTTGCTATCAACTATCTGTACTAAATTAAAGGTAAGCTAGACAGAACTTCAAAAAATTGAAAAAAACTTTACTGGCCCGAGCTTCTGCGATGCATCTGCTGTCGCGGCAAACTAGATCTGAGGATTAGCACTAGGGGATTGTGGGATAGGACTGTGCCTCGAGCTTTCTCAAGATGTAGAGCTGTAGAAGTGGCCGTCTCGGAGCCGAGGATCGGCTCCGAACCCATGCGTAAGAACAAACGGCGAGATTGTACAATTTCACATGGAGAAGGTTTCAGTTAGTTGCCTGTCAGGGGCCAGGATCTGCCAAATCTTGCAAGTCACTCACCCTTAACTACCAGTATGACTCAGTCATAGTTCAAGTGGGTGTGAATGGCCTGAGGTGCACCTCCTTGGACTTTATGAAGACAGACATGATTGAGGTCTCAGGATGTGTGTGTCACTGTCACAGGCAGGTATGAGCCTAGCAATGAGCAGCATGCTACCATCTCCAAGGAAGATGCAACAATATCAGAAGGAAAATAATCAACTTCAATAATTGGCTTAGTTACTGGTGTCATTCAAAAGGGGTCCAAGACTAGTCAGCCTGGGAGGACATGGTTGACAGGCTACACTGCTTTGCCAGGAATGGTCTTCACCTGTCACCTCTAGGCTTTCAGATATTGGCCAAAACATTAACCACCCCTATACTTCTTCTTTTAGGCATTGCCAAACAAACAAACCTTCCAACATAACAAAAGCTACTCAGGACAAGTTAAAGGTCAGTGCTAGTAGTGTCAACAAGAATCTGCACTCCCTAGAAGCTCTCCTCACCCTGGAGAATGCAGACACCTATGCCCTTACTGAAACATGGTTGTTTGAAAACACTTCGGCAGTGCATGGATATAACGCCTTTCATATGTTCTGACCACCCACTGAACATGAAAGAGAAAAAGGCTGAGGTGTAGCTACTGACATAAAAGAAAAGCACAACTCAAGGCTGGTTAAACAATAAGACACGCCTTAAACTACTCTATGTCCAAACATGGAAAAAAATACATTAGCAAATTCTTGCTAGATGCAGGTCCCCACCATGAACCAAGAAACCCATGCATCACACCTGAAGTTACAAGAATCATTCACCATCCAGTTCAATACCATTCTCATGGGTGACTTTAGATGCCCCTCCATTAACTGGGAGGTATACATGACCACTAACATGCAGGTTCAGTGATTTCTTGACTTTGTCAATTCAATTGCCCTGGAGCAGCTTGGCTGCACTCTAACTAGGGGAACAAATAACCTAAATCTGGTTCTCACAAATATAGGAGAGTGCTGCACTTTTCTAGTATGATGTTCTCACTGGTAAGATCAGATCACAAAGTGGTCTCCCTTGAAAACTAGACTCACACCTAACCCCAAAAACTTGTAAGAACTTCAAGCTCCTCCAAATCCAGAAAACACAAAAACCTATGCAGAGTGTGAGACATCCCTACTCCAGGCCAACAATCAAGGAAATTCAATCCTCACCACTTACTCTGGTGAGGGATGGTCACTAAGATGGATTCACACAGTATTTTCAGATGCAGCTCCCTGCACCAAGCACAATTTCCCTTAAGAGCACACAGGGAGCATGCTCTGGACCTGGGGCTGGACTCTCTCTCTCTCCAGACCCACACAAACTCCACACTGACCACTTTGTGTCCCTGTTCCCAGTAGCTAACACACACAGACTTTGATATTTGAGTTTCACACACACATACACACCTGAGGAAAACTGGCAAAGATTTACTAGCTGTGCCCCTTTATGCCCAGACTCAGAGGTAATCATGCTGCCACCAGCCAGCTACCCTAAGGCTCTTACAAGGGGTACCAATTATACTGTGCAAAATTAATACTAATACAAATGGCAGGGTATGACCAAAGCAGCAAGGCTTTCAGGAGCGGCCACAGAGTGACTAAAACAAGTATAAGAACTCTGAAGATGTTAAAAGTATTCTCTAAAGGACCAACCACAATAAAAGGTGTTAAAAATATTTAATGATAAATAATAAAACAGAAAACAGGAGAATACTGAATACAATAAAAAAACAGAGTTTCAACCACAAATATAAAAAAAAATAATACAGCTGGATAGTTTCTCACAGATACAGAAAACAATACTAAAAACTATTCTCACTAAATGTCCCTCACTAACTAAAGAATTACTGTTTCCTGACTGCTTACTAAAGCAAGGAAAGCAGATGTCTGCTGAGTGCCTTACCACAGCAAAAGCCAAATAATATCTCTCTCTGTCTGTGTGGATGTGTGAGATATACATCCTGTCAGAAATCTTTTTGTGAGGTTCCAAAGTGCTGCTGTGAGGGTTTCAAAGAAATCAGGTGCTGGTTAAAGGATGACATCACCTCTGGTTACCTGACTCTGGTACAATACACACACAGGCCTTTGCTAAGATCTGTGGCAGAATCTGAAAGGTATAACACAATTTCAAACTTTCTACCCTTCCAGGGTTCTCTGACAAACATACACACTTGATCGGTTACAACCTAATATACATACATACATTCTTTCTGTCCAGTAGGACCTACTGTTGATGCATTTTTAACACAAGTAACTTTACAAATATATTTTTAACTCAAACATCTGTACAAATCAGTGTGATAGTCAAATAAGATAAAATTCTTTACAAAATTCCAGCTAGCTATGCTGTCATATGTACACATACACTGCCCTACTCTTCCTGGCACAGATGGCACTACCTCATAACATCACACAGAGGTATACACAAAAGCCCTGTACAACCACAAACTGCATACTGAAATAAACCCAGGTCAAACCATTAAAACAAGCCACCCTGGTGGATCCTTGGTATTAACAGGCTGTACAATAAAAGAAAGAAAATCCTGTCAAAAAGTAAGAGGGAATGTGCACAACCGCGCAAAAAGCTTCTCATTAGTTTAAACAGGTCTATATTAGAAGATCAAATGTTTAGGTGATTGAACACCTAAACATTGATCTTCTAACATCGAATCTCAAAACAGAGAACGTCCCAGAGAAACACGTCCTTTGGCCACTAAAACAAAACAAAACTACATCCAAAGTAAGTGGGGGGCTTTGCCCCCCGAAATGGCAAAATCCAGAGAATGGCAAAGGGAAATCTTTCCCTGTGTTAAATTGGTCATTCGCCGTTTTTTGCTTTCGATATTAGCAGATCGATGCTTAGGTGTACGATCACCTAAACATTCGATCTTCCAATATAGACCCATTTAAACAAGCAAATCAGGGAACTAGTCAAGTCTGAAACTAGACTTTGAGGTAAAAATAGGTTCCAAAGACAAAGGCATTTTTCAGTTATGTCCAAAGTCTTAAGGGCAACACCCAACAATGTGCAGAATTAGTTGTATATGGCATCACCTACTCAGCCAGAATATATAGCAAATCTGCTGGCCGACAAATTCAGCTCAGGATGCCACTGCACTCTCTATAGCTAAAAGCTTAGCTTCAATGGAACATGATGATATACCAGGATGTCTCTTAAACAGCTTAAATCAGGACTTATCAAGCTCTTTGTCCCTGTAGAGTGAGGACAGCAGCAGTCATCCCTCTGCATAACGGGGGATCATCTACCAACCAGGGAAATTACAGACCCATAAGTTTGTCTAGTCTTACATGTAAAACCATGGAAAGAATAATCATGAACCTAATAAATTGTGACAGAGGAAACTTCCAAATATTGGACCTGACCCAATTCGGCTTTGTCAAGGGCAGATCATGTCTAGTGAATCTGGTGGATTCCTTTGAGAAAGTCGCTAAGAAGATGGATGAGGGGAAAATAGTACATACCATCTACCTTGACCTGACCAAGGCATTTGAGACAATTCTCCACTCAGATATTATAAATAAACTCACAAAACTGGGCATGAATTCTTAGATCATCAGATGGCTAGCCAATTGGCTCACAAACTGGGCACATGCTGTTAAAGTGGGTGAATCCACATCCAGCAAGAGGCTAGTTATTAGTGGTGTACCATAGGGTTCAGTGCTGGGACTACTCCTGTTAAGAATATACTTCTCTGAAGTCATGGCTAATGTGGAAGACTTCTGGATTACACAGTCTGCAGATTACTGCAAGCTGGGGCAACCACTGAACCCCACAGTGATACAGATATCCTTCAGGAGGGTGTAGATGAGACAAATGACTGGTGCCAGAACTATGGCTTAAAACAAGATGTGAAAAAATACATTATCATCATACCCTTTGGGAAGTCAAATAACCCTGCAAATTACAATATCAACAGCAAACCCCTAAGTGTAGACTCAGAGGTGAGAGATCTATGCACACAGATAGTAGCCTGATCTTTTACCACCATGTGTCCACAGTGGTGAGGAAGTCCTTCTGTGTGGCACAACTTATAAGTAAAGGTATGGCATCCAGATCTGAAGAATTTATAGTCCCACTGTACTCAGCCCTAATTAGACCAATAATACAGTACAATGCACCATTTGGCATGTACTTGACTAATCACTTACTACAGCTGGAGCAACCTCAGAGGTTCCTCATACAGAAAATGCAGGGTGCAAACAGCATTTCTTATGTGGCTACATTAAAAGCCTTTCCCTTTACTCCGTCTCCAAACGACTACTAAAGGGTGACCTATGCCTGATCTACAAGACACACACAAATCTAGCCCTGATGGGGTTGCTACACATCTGTAAGTCAAACAACATGAATGTCACCTGATCTAGAGATCTAAACTTAGTAAGCTACTCAAATAAAACATACTGGAGAGACAGATACTTGTCTCAGAGATTGCCCCTTTTCTGGGACAGGTTTCCTATTCATGTTAAGCAGAGCTCTTCCCTGGTCTTCTTCAAATGTGATATGGATAAATGGATGGGCAATTGCAAATTCACACCTGGGGTAGCGCCTACGTCCCTTACTGATAGGGGCAATCTGTACGACACTCAATGCATAGACAGAAATCCATGCCATTCTCTTGCCCCTAGGGGTCATATATTAGTTAAAATAGGGTTATATTGGCTAAGCTTGTATGGGCTCTAAAGCTGTTAGCCCAGTAATCTCTTATGAACCTAAGAAAGGCTGTGTAAAGTGTTAGCTCAAAAACTGAAGTCCAGGCTGAAATTAAAGAAAAATTGTCAATATGGGGCAGCTGAAGTTACCAATTATTTGCATCAAGTTTACAACCTGACTTTGAAAAAATAAAGACAGTAGAGGAGATGTGTTCACCAAAGGGCAAAACAGACATGTAAAGAATGTTATGTCATCTGAGTGGGGAAATTATTTGAAATCTGTCAGTAAAAGCAACAGTCCTGAAAAGTCCGCATGAAATTGGAAATATGTGGCAACAGGAGCCAAACAAATTAGTGAATGTGTCACTGGATATATCAAAACATGGCTTTAAAGCAGTATTGCTTCAAAAACATGACTCTCGGTGGTTTTCAGTGACTTATTCATCATGTATAACTATTTTGGCTGAAACCAAATATGTTAAAACACAAACAGATACTGGGTGCAAAGTTTTTGTTTTGAGATATTTGACAAGCAGGTGAATGAAAGACCTACAGTGGTTGAGATTTGCAGCTAACTACAGTTTCAACATTGCATTATAAGATGTGCAAATGCATATGTGCTGCCTACTATTACATGTCGAGAAATATGACTTGACTTAAGAATAAAGTCCAAGCACATACCTGGGTAGTAGCAGACACTTAAACAATAAAAGAGATGTATTTGCCTCATTGGGAAGTACAGGGACTACATTAAGGCATTGGTTCCTATGTATACAGAAATGGGCACAAATTGCAAAAGAAACATCAAGTAACAGACAGCTGCTATAAATCATAAATCCATTCACCCAAGAAGCTTTCCCATCTATACTGTTTACTAAATGGCACTTGTGTGTGAAGGACAGGTTCGAATGAATGAAAGGTGTGTGAAAGAACATAGTGGAGCTTCCAAGAAGCAACACCCAAAACGGTCATAGGAGGAGGGCAATGAAAAACGGCAACCATTTCAAAGTGTGACTTTGCATTAAATCATGTCTGAATGCAGGTTGTGTCTTAATGGAAAACACCACCATCTACTACAGTTTAACTCAATCCTTAGTTTGTTCTTCTCCCACAATATGAATCCAGTATTGTGTAGGTAAATGAAACCTGCTTGTACTTTATAAAACTTTTATTTCTTTGGCTTGGAATCAAAGGAAGGGAAAGCCCACCTACATTATTTTATTATTTATTTATTGACATTTGGTAACCAGGAAAGTCTGCTGGGTCAGAAACCCATTTTCAGTGGAGGCCCGGAAAGAAAAGCTCCAAGAAAGGTTACAAAACATCACATCATATGAGCAGTTATATACAGAGTATAAGGAACATCACTTGCAGTTACAATTTTACATCAGTCATCAGTTACCAGTTCAAGTAAACATCATACATATCAACAAGTATTTAGAGAAATTTAAGGTAGTTACAAGTATGGAAACTATAGCAGTTTTGTACAGGCATGTATAAACAACATTCACATATCTCTCACTCTCTTTTTTTTGGTCCATAAAGCTGCTGCAAGAGCAGAGTAAAGTAGCATGTAGAATATAGGCTCTAGAGGTATAGTAAAAGAAATATTTAGGGACCAAAAACAAAGGTGTGTGAGTTAAAGGGCATTATGTGATGGAGACTAGTGACAGAGACAGTGACCTATTTAAGGAGGTTTAGGTGAGTTGTTACAGGAATATGTTTGATTATTGAGGTAATGGGAATTTAATGCAGTTTTGAATGCTTTTAAGGAGTATATATGAGTAATGGAAGAGGGTAGTGAATTCCAAGCTTTGGCAATGATGAAGGAATAAAGGCTTTGTCCACCGAGTTTGTTGGGCTTGGATATGCTTAGGAGCTGTTTGCTTGAGGACCTAAGATTACGTGCAGGGGTGTATGTATGTAGCATCGTCTGAAGAGAGGAGCAAAAGTTGGGGTTATACAGTAGTTTGTGGGTAAGTGATGGTTGGGTGTATGTTAGATAGGAGAAGTTGAGCCAGTTTATATTTTTTAAGGCAAGATAATGATGGGTTCGAGTTGGCATGTTACAGGCAAATTTTGCTATTTTTATAGTAGCAGGACTGTAATTTATTTTTAAGAGTTGGTTGTATGTTGGTAAAAATAGGGCTACCATAAAGAGGGGTGGGGAGGAGAAGACAGCTTGGCAGTTTTAACTTGGGTATTTTCATAAAATATTTATGCGGGTATGGTTTACCAAGTTTAAAATAGGTTTTCTTGATTACATTATGAATGTGATTATCGAAGGAGAGTTTGTCATCAATTGTGATGCCCAGAAGTTTTGATGGTTTTACTTGTTCTATTTTGGTATTAATTTATGAGATTATTTTGAAGTCCTGATTGAAGGGTTTGGATGAAAATATTAGGAGTTTAGTTTTTTTTTTTGGGTTGAGTAGAAGTTGGGCATTATTTAGCCAGGATTCAATTGAAGTGAAAGCTTTTTGTGTTAGATATTGAAGGTCAGTCAGGTTCTTGGCAGAGGAGATTATTGTAGAACTGTCTGCATATTGGATTAGAAGCTTTGTGGAGGTTATTGATAGGTTCATAGGTAAGTACTAGGCTATTGGCCCTAGGGCCTATATAAGCCTAGCCAAAAAGGTACCCTGGCTTTCGCCCCCAAGAAAATTATTTTCCTGTGCCCACATCGAGCAGAGCCACAGAGGTGATCCACGGGGTGAATTTCCTATCTCCCATCCAATCATCAAGATTTTTCTTGAAGAGTGCTAATGAGGAGCTTTGTTTGATATAGATACGTAGTTGTTCTGAGTACAGGAAGTCTCTGGGACAGGAATCTATCCCTCCAGCATGTTCTGTTTATTGTAGTGACAAGGTATAGGTCCCTAGAGCGTGTAGCTCAGAGGGATTGGGATTTCTTTAAGTGGAGCATGTGATTTCTTTAAGTGGAGCATGTCCAACAGCTCTGGGTTTGACATAGCTTTGTATGTTAGGCAGAGATGGTGTCTGAGTAGGCGAAATGTAATGGAGTAAAGCTGGAGTTTTTTGAGACAGTTTGCGTAGGGCATCTGTTTGAGGTCAGTAATCTTCTTTGTGAGGTATTTCTGCGGCCTTTCCAGTTGTTGTAGATGTCTTGTGAGGTACATACCAAAAGGGGCGTTGTACTCTATAATGGGTCTAATGAGTGACGAGTAGAGGGGAACAATGACCTCTTTTTTCCTGGATGAGAAACCTTTTGTGATGAGGTGTGCCACGTAGAAGGATTGAATGACTACTGTTGGGATGTGATTATCAAAGGAGAGACTACTGTCCACCTGTGTCCCAAGGTCTTTTATCACACTTTCGATGTTAAGCAGACTACCACCTATGTGGTAGCTCATGGGTACAGAGTTTTTACCAAATGGGATGACAATGGACATTTTGGCATTGAGCTTGAGGCCATGGCTTTGACACCACGCATCTATCTCCGTGAGGCCCTTTTGTAGGATGTCCACATCATTAGGAGTTTCGATTATGGCTCATAGTTTGCAGTCATCTGCAATCTTTGTTAGCCAAAGACCTTCTGTGCTAGCCTGTACTTCAGAAAAGTAGATACCAAACAGGAGAGGACCCAGGACTGAACCCTGTGGTACTCCATTTGTCACTGGTCTGAAGTCGGATTTGGAGACTGCTATTTTCACATTGTGGGTTCTGTCAGTGTGCCAGTTTGCAACTCATCCTATGACACAGGGATTTATACCTAGTTTAGTGAGTTTAGGATGGAGTCAAAAGCCTTGGCGAGATCTAGACAAGCTGTGTGAACCACCTTACCCTCGTCTACGGCTTTGGTGACAGCTTCAAATCAGGTTTAGGAGACATGATCTGACTTTTACAAAACCGAACTGGGTGGGGTCCAGAGTTTGGAGATTACCAATATCTTTGTGTATAAGATCCATGATGATGCTTTCCATGGCCTTGCAGACAGGCTCATTAGGCTAATGGGGTGGTAGTTCCCGGGGTCCGTGGTGGCTCCCCCTTTGTGGAGTGGGATAACCGTCGCTGTGCATCATTCAGTGGGCACAAAGCCTGAGGTGAGGCTATGTGCTTAGGTGGGGTGCCAGTTCATTATGAAGTTCATGCAGAACGCAGCCTGGGATGTTGTCAGGTCCCATGGATGCTGTGTTCCTGGTTTTGGAGAGTGTGTTTTATACTTGTGCAGGCATGATTACAGGAACTTTGCATTCTTCCGGTATAGAGATGGGCCCTTTAGGGGGTGAGAGGGGGGTAAAGTTAGTACTGAACCTATCTGTCAGGATGTTGGCAATATCAGTTGCTTCTGTATATTTAGTGCCATTGTGCTGTAACTCAGAGCAAATTTGAGTGTTGCCATTGAGATTCTTGACATAGCTATAGAATGCTTTGTGGTTGCCTTTAGAATCAGTGGCAATTTTGTTTTCGTAACTAGCTTTGGAGGATTTTATGAAGGATCTCAGCTTCTTACTGAGGCTGACCAGGGACTTCCTCCAATCATCGGATTTTACTCTTTTTTGCAACCATTTCTTTCTTCTGTTGTAGAGTTTGTTTATGGCAGGGGACCACCAGATTGGCTTCCTTTTTTTGAGGATAGCATCTTGGTTCTGTTAGGGATAGCATGATCCATGCACTCGTATAAGTGCTTATAAAGTGCATTTGTGTAGGATTCAGAAGTCGTACCTCTACTTTCCATCTGCATGGGTGTCGTGAAGTTTGCCACTTCTGTCTTAAGAAGCATGAAGTTGGCTTTGGAGAAGTTTTTTACTGTGGTTAGTATAGTATAGTATAGGGCATCTGCTTTAGGCCTGTGATTCTTTTAATGCGGTATTTCTGCGGTCTTTCTAGCTGTTGCAGATGTCTTGTGAAGTACATACCAAACGGAGCACTGTACTCTATAATGGGTCTAATGCGGGATGACTACAGTGGGACAATGACCTCCTTTTTCTGGATGAAAAGCCCCTTAGTGATGAGGTGTGCCACATAGAAGGATTTCCTGACTGTTGTGGCAATGTGGTTATCGAAGGTGAGACCACTGTATACCTGTGTCCCTAAGTCTCTCATCATACTTTCGGTGTTTAGTGTACTGCCACTTATGTGGTAATTTATGGGTACATGTTTTTTCCCAAAGGGGATAACTATACATTTCTTGGCATTAAGTTTGAGCCCATGGCTCTGGCACCAAGCATCTGTTTCTGTAAGGCCCTTTTATAGAATATCCACATAATTTGGGGATTCAATAATGGCTCCCGGTTTGCAGTCATCTGTGAACTTTGTTAGCCAGAGTCCCTTAGTGTTGGCCTGTACTTCAGAGAAGTAGATGCCAAACAAGAGCGGTCCCAGGACTGAACCTTGAGGTAGTCCACTTGTCACTTGTCTAGAGCTGGATTTGGAGTCGGCTACTTTTACATTGTGAGTTCTGTCAGTAAGCCAGCTGGCAACCCATCAAGTAACGTAGGGATTTATGCTCAGCTTAGTACGTTTATCTATGATTCCAGAGTGGGAGATGGTGTCGAAGGCCTTGGCGAGGTCCAGATAAGCTGTGTGGACTGCCTTACCCTCGTCCACAGCTCTGGAGACTGATTTGAAGAAGTCAATCAGGTTCAGGAGACAAGATCGGCCCTTCTTGAACCCAAACTGGGTGGGGTTCAATGTTTTAAGGTTGCCAATGTCTTTGTTTATAAGTTCCATGATAATGTGTTCCATGCCCTAGCAGATCAGGCTCGTCGGACTGAAGGGACGCTAGTTCCCAGGATCCAAGGTGGATCCCCCCTTGTGTACTGGGATAACTGTAGCTATGCGTTACTCAGTGGGCACGAAGCCTGAGGTAAGGCTATAATTAAACATGACACTTAGGTGAGGTGCCAGTTCATTTTGTAGTTCATGTAGTACACAGCCCGGGTGTCATCTGGTCCCATGGATGCTGTATTCTTAGCTTTGGAGCGGTTTCTACCTGTGTGGCCATGACTACCAGAATCAGCTTTGGAGCGGTTTCTACCTGTGTGGCCATGACTACCAGAATCTGGCAATCTTTTGGTATTGAGATGTGCCCTTTACCAGGTGAGAGGAGGGTGACGTTGACAATAAATCGATCTGCCAGGATATTGGCAATATCCTTGGAAACAGTACATTTAATGCCATTCTGTTGTAGCTCAGAGCATATCTGAGCATTAACATTTAGATTCTTGACATAACTACAGAATGCCTTGTGGTTGTTTTTGGAATCTTTGGCAATTTTATTTTCATAACTAGCTTTGGAGGATTTTATGAGGGATCTCAGCTTCTTACTGAGGCTGGTAAGGGAATTTTTTGCATCCTGGGATTTTCCTCTTTTCTGCAACAGTTTCTTTCTTCTGTTGTATAGTTTGTTTATGGCAGGGGACCACGAGATTGGCTTCCTTTTTTTGAAGGAGTGTGTCTTGGTTCTATTTGGGATGGCACAATTCATGCACTAGTGGATGTGCTCGTACAGTGCCTTAGTGCAGGATTCAGCAGTTGAATTTTCAGCTCCTGTCTGCATGGTTGTCATGAAGTTTGTCACTTCTGACTTGAGTACCATGAAGTTAGCTTTGGAGAAGTTTTTTACAGAGGTTTCCTCATTGGGGGTGGGGGTGGGATGTGGATGCCAAGGGTGATTTGCTTATGGTCAGACCTGACCAATGAGGGAGTGACTGCTGGTGTGGAGTATCTATCTCCCATGCTGGTAATGATCAGGTCTAGGATATTGAAGCCCCTGGTAGGACAATGGATTAGTTGATCCAGGGCGTTGGAATTCATGAATTCCAAGAACCGTTGGGAAAAGGTGTTGGTACCCGAGTAGTTTTCCCAGTTAATGGCAGGGTAGTTGAAATCACTCAGTATTAGGGTGTTTGGTTGTATCTTAATATTTTCCAGTATGTTTAGAAAGGTGTAGTGAGAATCTTGGGGCATGGTGGGGGATCTGCAGCAAGCTACAATTTGGATTGCAGTCTTACCTAGTATTAGTTGCACCTGGAGAATTTCAGATGCATTGTGTTGGGCAACTAGCCTGAAGGTGTGAATATCCTTGGTGAATATGGACACTCCTCCACCTTTAATGTTTCAGTCTTGGTTTGGTGGCCGAAAAGTGTGGTAAGAGCTGTAGCCTGGTATTGTAGAGGTGCTTTCTGGAGCCTTGAACCAGGTCTCAGTTACTGCACAGTTACCGATGTTCTCCATTTTTAGGAGTGCCTCGAGAGAGTTCATTTTGAGTTTTAGACTTCTAGCATTGAGTAGCATTACCTTCAGATTTTGCATGCTTGTATCTGTTACAGTGGTGGTTTTGTCCTTTGAACCTTGCCTAAAAAAGGCACAACAGGCGTGGCAAGAGCTTTAGCCACCTGAATCCCAGGGGAGACAGGAGCAGACCATCTCTGGCAAAGCATTGTGGTTTGTCAATCATGTCGTCCCAGGCAGAGAGATACTGGATCCCCTGTGAATGACACCAGAAGCTTAGCCAATTGTTGAAGTCAATCAGTTTGTCCTTATACTGTGGTATCATTCTGGGCAAAGGCAATATGCTATTCAGGGCTAGGGTCATTCCTGCCTGGGCCACATGATCCAAGAGCTCTTCCATGTCTCTTTTCATGTAGTCCAGGGAGGTAGGTTTCAAGTCATCCTTCTTCTTCTTTATTTACATACAAAACAGGTCTGTTTTATTTCATCCATTGTTTTACGCCACTGAATTCTACTTACATCTTTATTAACAAATTTTACACCTAGCACATAAATTTCTTTCACTGTAAAATATATACCACCAATGCTTGCTGCATCACCTAAGCCTTTACTTTTCTCTTTATTTAAAGCCATCCCTATCATCTCTAAACATTCATTTGTGCAAATTATTACTTCTTTTATTGAACTTTTTTGCAATTATTATGTCATCTGCATATGTTAACAGAACTGGAATTCTTAACTCTTCAGGTGTTATATACCCCGCCTCCTTCATTTTGCAATTTATTTCACATACTACCACATTCATAGCTAATACAGAGAACATACAACTCATTGGACATCTCTGTTTTTTAATTGTCTTCCATCTTTCTTCTTCTTCCATATGAATTTAAGTATTCTACTACATAATTATTTATACATAAAACTTTAATTGAACTATTCTTTCAAAATCTTTAAAAAATATAATTTTTTGCCAGCCCCTTAAATTTTTATACATTTTATACCCTATTCTATGTGGTCCTGCATCCAAATCTATATTTACTTGTCCTAATACTTTATCTAGCTTGCTTAAAGAAATATCCTTTTCCAACTATATATTCTATTTTCTGAACTTTTTAACTTTCCATGTTTTTTTCACTACCTTCTTTTTTGTTTAAACATTTCATATACATACTGTACTACAATGTTCACAAATTTTTCCTGAGTTCTTTCTATTTATCCTTTTATATGTTTTACTTCTCTCAATACACTATTTTCCCTTAGTAATCTGCTTAAGTAATTTGAAACTTCTTCTCTTATACCTTGTCAAAATATATTTGCTTATATATAACAATTCTTGTATTTTGTTTCTTGATTTCTTTCATACAATTCTTTTTCTTTGTCAAAGTACTTTCTATCATTATGTTCTAAATCTTCCAATGCATTGTTACATGTTCTTTTATATTTTTCTTTCGCTACTTTTCTCACATGAAATTGCCACTGTAAATAACACTTTTTATATTTTTCCTTAAATATCATCCATCATTCAGACCAATTTTTATAAAATGTTTTCATAGTAACATGATCTTAGCATAAATGTACTAGTAATCTCTTTCCTTCTTCATTCCATGCTTTCTTGTTTATCTGTTTTATTCCATTGTCTATGTTTATATATGACTTGTTTTCCTTTATCTATAACTATATTGGAAGATTATCAGAAAAACCTGTTTCAAGTACCACCCCTCCTCCTATAAATGTTTTGACATTATAAAATAGTCTATTTCTGTTCTATACATGCCCATTTTGTAAGTCCATGAATTTTTGTCCCAAGTTTTAACTTACTGCATCTTACGACTTCTAACATTTTTCTTATATAATTTTCTTTTTAATAGGAACCGACTAAAGGCACTTGTGAAGAATCAGGCAAACCAGAACCAGGCAGAATTGTCAGTTTTATTCATAAACTTAAAAATACATAAATGCTTAACCAATTCAACGTGTTTTCATCCCAACAAGACATCATTAGACGAGTGCTTAAACCTACTAACACTGTTTAAATATTTTTCCTCTGATATTTGATCTGTTAATACAAATTCCATTAATTACCATTAATTACTAAATTAAAACAAACTGAACTCATACAAACATATTACCTAAAACCAGTAAGACTATTTGTTAGTAAATGTAAAAAACAAACTTGTAAAAACTATTAAATATGTTAAATATGTAAAAACATTGTTAAAAGCTTTGTAGAACAATCTGAAATGTAAAAATCTGAGTGATGAATAAATATTCCAGGGTTTTTAATAACAAAATCAATATTGCTTATAAGAAAATAGACTGTGTTGAAAGAGCTGCTAGAAGAGGGGATGGTTGACACAGAGACTTATGAATATTTGCTTCCTTCTTTACCACATACCTGTAGAAACAAACAAAGCACAGCACAACAACTGAAGATTACAAACTTTAATGGCAGTTAAGCACTTTCTTCCCACTTCATAGGGACTTCCTCAGAACAACTCATTCAACCCCACCCAGCCATAAACACTTAATTTATACAATTATCCAATTATTTAATAAAACAAGCCACAATTAATTGACATAATTTAAAAAACATAATACATTAAAATGTGTTTAAATCAATAAATGATATATATAAACTATATATATATATATATATATATATATATATATATATCTATATATATATATATATATATATATATATATATTGTACATTATATATCTATCTATATATATATATATATATATATATATATATATATATATATATATATAAATATAAACACAGATATATATATATATATATATATTCTATCCTATAAAATTCTTCAATTTTAAAATACATATAATAGCAGTGGCCTCATTAATGCCCGGGTATTCCGTTGCATTCAAATGCAATTGCCATTTTAACTCACATATGTCTAGGTGTATATCCAGACTTCTTCCCTGAGAATCTTTGACAATTTGCTGAATTACCAAAAACTTGAAATCATGGTCCGCATTTTCTCTAATATGCCTGCTTAAGGCATTAGTCATCCTACCATGTCTATTGTCAAGTAAATGTTCAGCAATTCTGTTCTTAAAATACCTACTAGTTTTCCCTACATAAAATGTAGGACATTACTGACACTTTGCAACATACACTACATTAAGGCTACAACAATTATAATGCCCATTTATAAATATAGGTATATCATTTAACTTATAACAGTCACCTGTTTCCAATATATATGGACAGAATGTACACATTCTACACTTAAAATTCCATTTACTTCTGTGATTGTACACATTGCTTACATACCCAACTGCCTCCAAAATGTTCTTAAATGATCTATCCTTCTTGTAATCTATCTTGGGCAATTTTCATACTCTCTGTCCAACATTTTGGTCATAATTTAGAATTTCTCAATTATTTTGAATAATATCTACTACATTACAGGTGTCCAGGTTAAATGTTGTAATAAAACTCAAAGAATAATTATTATTCATGCCACCTTCTCTTACAGTATGTGATATTACACTTAAACCATTTCTACCTGCCAAAATTGCCTTATACAAGCCTATCTTATGCTTTTGTTTAACTTCATCACTTATTTTGCTCAACAATTCATGTGGATACCCTCTCTTACTAAAAAGCTGTTTGATGAAGTGCAACAATTCATGTGAATACCCTCTCTTACTAAAAAGCTGTTTGATGAAGTGCAATTCATTAACAAATTCATCATCAATGGTAACCATCCTGGCAGCCCGTACCATCTGCCGTTTCACATTTGATTTTTTCTGATGGGCCGGTTGTCAGCTATTATATTCCAAATAGGAATTTGAGAAGGTGGGCTTTCTATAAATGGCCGACTTCAGCTTTCTTTCCCCCTTATTGAATGTCAAGTCTACATCTAAATAAGTAATGTGTGTTCCACTGTAACTGTATGTGAATTTTAAAAAATCCACTGTAGTGTTTATATACTCAAAAAATTGTTTTACCTCAAATTCATTACCCTTCCATACAACAAACAGGTCATCCAAGAACCTAGTATAATACTGAATCTTACTTGAATACACCCCTTCCATTATATAGTGCTGTTCCCAAAAGGACATAACATAGATAGCAAACATGGGGGAACATGCTTCCCCCATTGCAACTCATGTTAGCTGTTTATAATATTGTCCTTCAAAATAAATGTAGTTGTTTTTTTAGGACAACCGCCATAAAGGTGACAAACGATTATATCATCTTGATCATATACACCTGTCTTAACTGGGTCTCAAACCATTCACATCTTTCTTGATGGGGTATAACAGAAAATAAATTAAAAATGTCAATAGTGACCATAATAATGTTGTCATCTAATATTAACTTATCCAGCCTTTCTAAAAATTGCCATGAATCTCTAGTTGTATAGGGGAAGCCCATCATCCCATTTTGTAAATGAAAATCCAGAAATTTGCTGATAAAACAATTTTTGGAATGCTTTCCGTCCACTATGGGTCTAAACTTAGGGTTGTTAAGTCCTTTATGGATCTTGGGTATCCCAAATATATTAGATACCATAGGATGTTGGTTTGTCATATACCTATGTTCATCTTCATTTATCTGTCCTTGATATAACATATCATCCAAACACAGGTCTATTTTTTATAAGATATATGTATTTCATTCAAGGATACTTCCTCATATGTTCCATCCATTAATGGTTAAAATGCCAGGTTTTTGTGATATAAAAAATGAGACCACAATAAATCCCTTCAAAATTTTCCCCACTTTTAATGTGACCTACAATCTGTACAATTCAATTGAAAAACAAATCTGTTAGGAGAAAAAATATAAAAAAATAAAAAAAACATACAATAAGCTGGTTGCATAAGTGTGCACACCATTAAACTAATACTTTGTTGAAGCACCTTTTGATTTAATTACAGTATTCAATCTTAGGTTACATACCCACCATCTAACCCCAAATAAAGTTCAGCTGTCCTAGTAGGATTTTCTTGATATTTACTCAGTAGCCTGCTACAGCAAACGTCATGGTTCGCAGAGAGCTTGCAAAGCATCAAAGGGATCTCATTATCAGTCAGGAGAAGGGTACAAAAATATTTCCACAGCATTGGATATACCATGGAACACAGTGAAGACATTCGTCAAAAAAGTGGAGAAAACTTGGGATAACAGTGACATTGCAAAGAACTGGATGTCCCTCCAAAATTGATGAAAAGACAAGACAAAAACTGGTCAGGGAGGCTGCCAAGAGACCTACAACAACACTGAAGGAGCTGCAGGAATTTCTGGCAACTACTGGTTGTGTACTACATGTGACAACAACCTCCAGTATTGTCCACATGTTTGGGCTATGGGGTAGGGGTTGCAAGAAGGAAGCCTTTTCTTACACAGAAAAACATCCAGGCCTGCCTAAAATTTTCAAAACAATACAGCAACTCTCCCAAAACCATGTGGAAAAATGTGTTATGGTCTGATGAGACCAAGGTTGAACTTTTTGGCCACAATTCCAAAAGGTAGGTTTGGCGCAAAAACAACACTTCGCATCACCAAAAGAACACCATCCCCACAGTGAAGCATGGTGGTGGCAGTATCATGCTTTGGGGTTGCTTTTCTTCAGCTGGAACTGGGGTTTTAGTCAAGGTGGAGGGAATTATGAACAGTTCCAAATACCAGTCACTTTTGGCCCAAAACCTTCAGGCATCTGCTATAAAGCTGAAGATGAAGAGGAATTTCACCTTTCAACATGACAATGACCCCAAGCATACATCCAAATCAACAAAAGAATGGCTTCAACAAAAGAAAATTGAAGTTTTGGAATGGCTCAGTCAGAGCACAGACCTAAATCCAAGAGAAAATCTGTGGGTTGACCTGAAGAGGACTGTGCACAAGAGATGCCCTCGCAATCTGACAGACTTACAGCACTTTTACAAGGAAGAGTGGGCAAATATTGCCAAGTCAAGATGTGATATTTTGATAGACTCCTACCCAAAAAGACTGAATGCTGTAATTAAATCAAAAGGTGTTTCAAGAAACTATTAGTTTAATTAAGGATGTGCACACTTATGCAACCAGCTTATTGTACTTTTTTTTCCCCTAGCAGTTTTGTTTTTCAATTGAATTGCACAGGTTATAGGTCACATTAAAGGTGGGAAAAGTTTTGAAATGATTTAGTGTGGTCTCATTTTTTTATATCACAAAAACCTGGCATTTTAACAGGGGTGTGTACACTTTTTATATCCACTGTATATTAGTAATACTACTACTGACTTTTTAAGACTTACCCACAAAATAACATATGACAGTATGAACTACGTGATGTCACCATACACAAAAATAATGTGACTAATAATTTTCAGCTGGCATTATGCCTTTAAAACCATCCATAGTATGTAAACTATACTTCCTTTGAAACTGTAATTATCACTACATATCATTTTTGTAAAATGTTTTTATTGTTGTATAATTATTTTTCATCTTTGTAAAATGTTTTTCTATTTTCATTTGTATTTTCATTGTTATACTTTGTGGAGCTTTTCTCCCTGGGCCTCTGCTGAAAATGGATTCCCAACCCAGTCGGACGTTCATGGTCAACAAATGTCAAATAAATAAATAAAATGTAGGGATATTCACATTGGGAGAAGAAGTATAGTAATTGTAATAGTGCTGGATTAATATATATAATATATAATATATATATAATATATATATATATATATATATATATATATATATATAATATATATATAATATACAATATATAATATAATATATATATATATATATATATATATATATATATATATATATCATATATACGAGCACATCCACTCATGCATGAATCGTGCCATCCCAAATAGAACCAAAATTTTCTCATCCAAAAAAGGAAGCCAATCTGGTGGTCCCCTGCCATAAACAAACTTTACAACAAAAGGAAGAAACTTTTGCAGAAAAGAGGAAAATCCCAGGATGCAAAAAACTCCCTTACTAGCCTCAGTAAGAAACTGAGATGCCTCATAAAATCCTCCAAAGCTAGTTACGAAAATAAAATTGCCAAAGATTCCAAAGACAACCACAAAGCATTCTATAACTATGTCAAGAATCTAAATGGCAATGCTCAGATCTGCTCTGAGCAGAATGGCATTAAATATACTGATCCAAAGGATATTGCCAATATCCTGGCAGATCGATTCAGTGCCAACTTCACCCCCCTCTCACCCCTAAATGGCCCATCTCAATACCGGAAGATTGCCAAATTCCAGTAATAACGGCCACACAGGTACAAAACGCACTCTCTAAAGCCAAGAATACAGCATCCATGGGACCAGATGACATCCCGGGCTGTGTACTACATGAACTACAATATGAACTGGCACCTCACCTAAGTGTCATGTTTAATCATAGCCTCACCTCAGGTTTCGTGCCCACTGAGTGGCGCAGAGCTACAGTTATCCCAATCCACAAGGGGGGATCCACCTTGGATCCCGTAAACTACCGTCCCATCAGTCTGACAAGCCTTATCTGCAAGGCCATGGAGCGTATTATCATGGAACTTATAAACAAAGACATTGGCAACCTTCAAACACTGGACCCTACCCAGTTTGGGTTTGTGAAGGGCCGATCTTGTCTCCTGAACCTGATTGACTTCTTTGAATCAGTCTCCAGAGCCATGGACACGGGTAAGGTGGTCCACACAGCCTATCTAGACCTTGCCAAGGCCTTTGATACCATCCCCCACTCTGGAATCATAGATAAACTTACTAAGTTGGGCATTAATCCCTATGTCACCCAATGGGTTGCTAAATGGCTTACTGATAGAACCCACACTGTAAAAGTAGCCGACTCCAAATCCAGCTCCAGACAAGTGACAAGTGGAGTACCTCAGGGTTCAGTCCTGGGGCCGCTCTTGTTTGGCATCTACTTCTCTGAAGTACAGGTCAACACTAAGGGAATCTGGCTAACAGAGTTTGCAGATGACTGCAAACTGGGAGCCATTATTGAATCCCCAAATGATGTGGATACTCTACAAAAGGGCCTTACAGAAACAGATGCTTGGTGCCAGAGCCATGGGCTCAAGCTCAATGCCAAGAAATGTATTGTTATCCCCTTTGGGAAAAAACATGTATCCATGAATTACCATATAGGTGGCAGTACACTAAACACAGAAAGTGTGATAAGAGACTTAGGGACACAGGTGGACAGTGGTCTCACCTTCGATAACCACATCGCCACAACAGTCAGGAAATCTTTCTATGTGGCACACCTCATCACGAAGGGATTTTCATCCAGAAAAAAGGAGGTCATTGTCCCACTGTACTCATCCCTCATTAGACCCATTATAGAATACAACGCCCCATTTGGTATGTACCTCTCAAGACATCTGCAACAACTGGAAAAGCCTCAGAAATACCTTACTAAAAGAATCACAGGCCTAAAGCAGATGCCCTACGCTGACCGCCTTAAAAAACTCCAGCTATACTCTGTCGCATATCGTCTACTCAGAGGTGATCTCTGCTTAACATACAAGGCCATGTCTAACCCAGAGCTGTTGGACATGCTACACTTAAAGAAATCCCAATCCCTCAAAGCTACACGCTCCAGGGATCTAAACCTTGTCATCACAATAAACAAAACATGCTGGAGGGATAGGTTCCTGACCCAGAGACTCCCCAGACTCTGGAATAGATTGCCCATACATGTCAAGCACAGTGCCTCTTTGGACCTCTTCAAGAGGAACCTTGACGATTGGATGGGAGAAAGAAAATTCACCCCAGGGATCACATCAGTCGCCCTGCTAGACAAGGGTCCAGGAAAGTAAATAATGTGGGAAGAAATAGCCAGGGAATTGTTATGGCTAGGCTTGTATAGGCCCTAGGGCTGATAGCCTAGTACCAACCTATGAACCTATTGGTATGTGATTGTGAGGCATTTTATATAGGGAAGACTGAGTGCAGGCTAAAAAGGAGAATATTACTTATGCTATTAGGTCTAAGGATGAGAAAATGCCTTATACAAACATACTCTTAGTTGTAGAGTATCTAAGTTTACATTTGTTGTACTATAAGAAGTGCCCATAGACCCTAGAGGTGGGCCATGGGAAACAAAGATTGAATACACAGAAGTATACTGGCAACTCATTTTGGAAGCTAATAGAGCACCTGGGTTGAAAGAAAATTTTCCCTAGTCCTAGTTTTAAAGTGGAGGGCAGCCATCTCCTGAAACTTCATATATGTTTGTATACTTAGAGTTTTAGCAGTGTAAATTAATGTCAAAACTTTTGTTATGACTTTTGGACACTTGATGGTTTGGTATGGGCTGGCTGCCTTTGTGAGACATTTTGAGACTGGCTGGTTGCCTCCTGTAAGAACTGAACCCCTGCACTTGTTTTTTGTGGGGTAAATACCTTGACCATTAGGCTAATCTCTCTTTTTACATTTTCTAAGTGCATTTAACATTTCAGATTGCTTTACAAAGCTTTTAACAATGTTTTTACATATTTAATAATCTTTTACATTTACTAACAAGTACTCTTAGTGGTTTTAGGTAATATGCTTGCATAAGTTTAAATTGTTTTAATTTGGTAATTAATTGAACTTGCATTAATTGATCAAGTATTGGGGGAAAAGTATTTAAACAGTGCTAGTAGGTTTAAGCACTCATCCAATGAAGTCTTGTTGGTATGAAAATGCTGTGAATCAGTTAAGTGTTTATGTGTTTTTAAGTTTATGAATAAAAGTGACAATTCTGCCTAGTTCTGGTTTGCCTGGTTCTTCACAAGTGCCTTTAGTCAGTTGCTGGTTACTGCACTTTGGTTAGGTTGGCACTGGACTGTCGACAGTTTATTTTTTGGATCCTTTCTTTTTACGCTTGCCTCTTAAATCGCAATTAAAGTCTCCTGTTATTATAAAATTCATATTTATCATTATATAGTCTACAATCTGATGAAATAAGCTTTTCCTTTCTTTACAATTACTACAAGCATATAATGTTATATATAATTCCACATACTTGTTCTTTCCATTTTAAATGTACAATGGTTAATCTTCTTGTTTTTGCTAAAGTTACAGCTAATATCTTTACTGTATTTCTACAGACTATGGCTATTCCAGAATAATTTCCCAAATTCTAGATTTATCTTTAAATACTGTCTTCTAATATAATTACATCTGCATCACATGTATTACACCACTCCAAAATTCCTAGTCTTCTTACCATTTTCTTAATAGTATTCACATTTACAGAAAGCATTCAAGTCTTCATTTCCCCTTTTCCTTAAATTTGTGGTTTCATAAGTTCATAGCTAATTAGTAGGCTAGCTTTCTTAATAGGCCATTCTAAGCCTGGCTGTTTTCCTTTCCCAAGGTGAAAATCAAACACTGTACCTTGTGTGTCTGTGAGCCAAATGCCTTAGCCATTATAGCAGGCCCCAATCATTAGCTGTATATATTCTTTTTCATCCAGTTCCTTTCTTTTTTCTTTTGTATTTATCACTTTATATTTTCTGTCTTTTACCCTTTCACCAACAGAATTCTTTTTGCCCCATTGTACTACTTCCCAATTTGTGCCTTCTTTACTACTTATATCAGAAATTTCTTCTATGTCCTCTTTTATTTTTTTCTCATCTATTTTTCTTCTATTTCTACGGCTTCTATTTTTTATCTTTGCCCATTTTCTTCTATTTCCATTTTTTTACTCTTATTTTCATTTCTGCAATCCATCTGTAAATGTCCAAGTTTGTTACATTTATAACATTTCAGTTCACATTTTTTGCATCATGACCCATTCCCCTACAAATATAACATTTCCTTCTCTCACAGTTACTTATCAAATGTCCTTCTTTTCCACAAACAAAAAAAAAACATGTTTTGAGTTGTCTCCTATTACCCTCCACATTTATCATGCTTGGTATATGAATATATTTTCTATTTTTGACACAATATTACAATCCCAGCCACTAGTCCACAAACCCCTTTAGTCATAAACTTTTGCAATGTCCAGTACTTCTTTACATAAAGCTTTCAAATGTCCTTTCAAAGTCTATCTTTTTACCTCTGTTTAAAATTGTACATGGATTTTCTTCTTTGCTTCCATGTTAAATGCTTTTATCACATAAAGATTCCATGGGTTACAGTCTTTCTTTTTTTCATATTCTCCAAGAAAATATTCCCATGAAAAAACAGTCAAATACACTGTCACAAAATATTTCTTTGTTAAATAAGAATAAATGCTGTAACCTCATGCGTTTTTACACCCAAAGGGTATTAAAGTGCCCCAAACTTCATACCTGTCTATTTCTTTGTCTTTTTACTTTGAATCCTTACCAGGTACTTCTGTTTTCCATTGTATTCTGACTTATTTTCTGCTACTTCACTTTGGCCTTCTTTTACTTTCTCTGCATATGTTTTCTTTTCCATCTCACCACCATTCTTCAGAATTGTCTCTTCATCCTCCTTTTGCATTTTCTCCATAATGCCCCCCCCAAGAAACATCTACTTCATTTTCTGGCTCACTCTGCATCACCACTTCTTTAAATAAATTATCCCACAATCCTTCCAACTGGAGGGTTCTAATTATACATCCATCATTTGCTGACTCGTCTCCATCAAACAGGTTTCTTTGAAACATTTCCTCAGAATCCTGCACACATTGTCCAGTCTCAATATTTATTTCTCCCTCATTTCTTTTACCACTCCCTCATGTCCTTCTCTCTCCATCTGTCTTTTTGTTTCTCCAGGCTGCCTCTGCTCTTGAAACAGGAAGTGCTCCTCCAAAATGAGTCCCACTCACAACAATCATGAGCATGGGAAGTTCCCCGATGCCCTGGACAAATTTCCCCTAGCAGTATAAATACTAACTCGGGTCTCCCCTGAAAAGAGGCTACTAGCACTGATGGTCATGTGAAAGGAAAATGGTACTTAGTGTTGACTTGCTAAAGGTGGTGATGGGAATGGAGAAGCTTTCACAGGGCTTGTTGTGAACATTATATCCCTTACAACGGGATATAGCCAGTTTTGAGACCCATGTACTTTACATGATTAGACAGGGCTATAAGGGTGATCAAGGAATTCAAGATTACAGCAATTTAACAAGAGCGGAAAATATTATTTTGAAGGAACTACAGGGCAATAACAAAATTAGAATTATGAAGCCTGATAAGGGGGGTGGTGTAGTCCTGATGGACTTGTGGGACTACACTCAGAAAATGCTTGACATCTTAAGTAAAAGGGACAGATATCGAATTGCGTCCAGAAACGAAATGAACATCTGTTACAATAAAATTGATTATTGGTTGGACGACAATTTTTTACAGGGTCTTATAGATCTTGACCTATATAATTATTTTAAAGTCCCTAAACCTGTGATTCCTGAAATATTCGGAATTCCGAAAATTCATAAAGATGTTCATAACCCCCCTTTCAGGCCAATTGTGACCTCGCAATGTTCCAAAACACAACCTCTTGCTATTTTCGTTGATATGAAATTGAAGAATTTTCATTTAAACTACAAACACATACTCATTGACTCGTGGGATTTTCTTACTAAATTTAATGAGGTCCCTTTTGATGAAAATTATATTTTTGTAACTATTGACGTTCGTGATCTATTCTCTGTTATACCACATGATATTGGGTTATCCTGGTTTGAGCAGATGTTGGTTGAATTTAATTTATTTAATGCAACCGACTTCAGGTTAATCCTAGAAAATATGGAATTGGTATTGAAAAATAATTTTTTATTCTTCCAAGGGGACATATACCATCAATTGGGAGGTGTGGCTATGGGTTCGGCTTGTGCCCCGACCTATGCCAATATCATTATGCTGTTTTGGGAACTTGAACATGTCTTTAAATCAGACTTTTGGACAAATGTCATTACATATCTTAGGTTTTTGGACGATATTTTTATGGTTTGGAAAGGGACTATTGAGGAGGTGAAAAGTTTTATTGAATATCTACATACAACCACCTCCTTTTTAGAGTTCACCTTCCAATACAGTACAGACCATATAGATTATTTGGATGTGACCATCACAAAGAATACAGGGAGTAATAGATACGAGTCCAAGGTCTTTAGAAAAGAATGTTTTTCCAATTCTTATGTTCAGTGACCATCCTTTATACCTTAGGAAAAATATAGTTAAGGGACAGATGATCAGGGCCTCACGTATGACAAGTGATGATGGTTTATGCAGCAAGGAAATGGACTTAATACAGGGGTTTTTTAGAGATAGAGGCTACCCACGATCATTGATTAGGAATGTCAAACGTGAGGTTCTGAGAAAAAGAAACATTCAATACAGGCCATTGTTGACACACAACCTATGTGTGAATGTACAAACCATGGCAGTTCCTAATAGACCTATGATTAAAAATACAGACAATAACAACATACCCCGTTTAATGTTGACCTACCATAAAAGTATACACTGGATACAAAGGGGTTTAAATGAAGTGTGGCATATGTTCTCCCACATTAGTAGTGATGTCTCTATCTTTCAGCAACCATTAAGATTTGGTTATAGGAAAAATGACAATTTTAAGAATTTATTTGAGAGAAAGAGATTTTCCCATGGAGGTGATACACAGAGAAAACCTACAAATGTGGTAGATGCGGTCAATGTACTTTTATAATGGGAGAGAAAATTCTCTGGCTTAGTAAATTGAATTTGAAAATAAGAAGTAAGGGCTACCACACTTGCAACACAAAGGGGTGGTTTACTTGGCTCTATGTTTAACCTGTGGAAATTATTATATCGGTAAAACAAGTTAAAACAAAGGGTATATGAACATATGAGAGACATAAATACAAGGAATATTAACAACGCCCTTTATAGACACACAGGGATGTGTGAAAAAACCAATTTCAAGTTCTGGGTGTTGGAGGAGGTTAAAAGGAACGAGAGGGGTGGTGATTGGGAATACAGGGAAATGATTTGGCAGCTTAGGCTGGATGCCTGTGGCCCATACGGAATGAATGACCATCTTTCCATAAAACCAGCTCTTAAAATCTTATCCAACAACCCTAAATTAAATTAAACAACAATATTTGAGCTGTCATGGTAGCCAGATAACATATTTCCTACCATTAGTAGTATGCACGATTTTTTTGGTATGAACTAACAGTTCATTATTATTTTTTAACACCACAACAACTAATTGTGAAAACAGTTAGTGTAGTTCACACACATATAGTTAATAGCAGGGTTCTTATTTTATTTGGGTTTGATTTTGGATGATTCCTGGAGCAAATACATTTATGTTATTACAAGATGTATTTACAATACAATTGTTATTAGATATCTAAAGTTTTATGCATTATTTCATTTTATTTTAAATGTGGAATTATTATTATATATAAATTTTATTATTTATTTATTTTTTGTGTTTGAGCAATATATACTTATTCATGGCTCACTTTTACATTTTGTACTGTCTATGTTGATTAATAATATATTACCCATGGTCATTGTTGTATATTATCTTTGTATATAATATTTATTGTTCATATAATTGGATACACATTTTGTCAATTATCCAATTAAGTGGAAATGTATTTAAGGACAGTTTATTTGGTATTTGATGGATTCTGATGAAGTCTGAATGTGATAGATGAAAGCGCGCTCAATCCCACTGTGCTTGTTTTACTGTTTGGTGTTTTAATAAATCAATTCATATCTTATTCGTGATCCAGCATTTTTGTGGAACGATAAGTACTAACAGTTTTTTGGAGGAGACCCTTCATGGTACATGCTTGCGGAGGTGTGTTTTTTCCTGTGGTTTAACATTATCTCATGTTCATTAAAAATGTGCTCCCTCACCTGTAAGGACAGATCCAACCAGGCAAACAGTCTAACATTGAATGCCTGGGGTCTGTCTTGCAACCCTTGGTGGTTCTGAAGGCCCCAGCAAGCCATCCCTGAGTAGGCTGGTGAGCCCTGCTTGGCTTAGATGGGAAGATTCAGAGCGTTTTTTCCTGAGTACTACCACTGAGTATGTACCTGGTGATTCTAGGGACTACTCCTTCACTGTAGCCTGGCTGCATGTAAGCTCCTGCTGCTTGTCTAGTGGATGGATGTTGCTGATTCCTTAAGTCAATTCCCTAATGCATTTTCTGGGTATGCAACTCTTGTGGTCCTCTCATCATTCTCTGAAGCACACAATGAGTGCAAGCTTGACCCCTTACTAGGTGCGCAGGAGCTAGTGACATGAAAGGATGCATGACACTGTCCTGGGGATGAATTTATCCTCTGGAAAGTGTAGTCACTGGCTGCTCTTCTCATCCTTCACCCTGAGACTGGTCTGGTATCATAAGGACTCCTTCTACTGACACCTGAGCAAGTACCTTAACTGTCTAATTTCTGTCAGTTTTGCAAAATGCAAGTAGAACTTCACGCTACTGTTTTTTTTTTTTTTTTTTTGGTTAGCTGGATAAGGATGCTAGCCCTTAACAGCAGTGTCAGATATGCCCTTCCCCCAAACAGTTGCAGCAATGTTGATGCAGGCTTTGACTCACAATTGGGCAACAACATAAACACTTAAGTGACTTGTACTTTCCAGTTCTCAAGCACAAGAACATATCCATGATGAACATTGGAGTTGAGAGAGGAACTGTGTAAATGGCAGAAAAGAAATGAGAGGCACAAGGGCTGAATATGCTCTCTTTTCCTAGTGCATGACACTATGCCAACAGAAAGCATCTAGCTCCCTGGGAAATGAATCACAACACAGGGAAAAAAAACTATGCTATGGACTTACTATAAGCACTATATCTCAACAATTAACTTACTGCAGGAGACTTCTAATAACATATTAAAAGAAAACATGATAGCATACAGTAAAGCCAAGTTAAAAAGTAACAGTAATACAAAAAATATTTAATATAAATGAAATTATTGCTTTTTTATCTGAGAACATGATGCTCAATGACACACTCTACTGCATTCTCAGTTAACATTTTGGGGTTCTCTGTGCTCCCATCCTAATCCTACCCTTCCATTATGACTGTGAGAAAGACATGTTGACATTAAGAACGGTGAGTGCAACTGAAAAAAAGTTGAACGTTATTACTACTTTTTTATATCCACCAATGCATGAGATCATACAATGTCCTATGACATGGGGAACAAAGCAGTCTCTTTGGAACAATCAAATTCCTTGGTCTACTATAAAGATCACTGTGGAGACAAAATAATACAGACGTTAGCTATCTGTCTCCCATGTCCAGACTTTGGAAAATTCTCCAAAACTCAGGCTGCTAATAACGGAATACAGTATACGTTCCCTGGGCTGATGAATAACTTTCAAATACTGTTAAATACAAAAATGCATACTCAGAGACCAACAATATACAATATAATCTAAGAATAACACAATGTCTACTGCAGTCCTAGCTGACAAAAACACAGAAAATTTTACCTTTGCTTCTGTTGCCAGTAAAACTGTGCCATCAGTGCGTATAATTGGTTGTTGAATATTTACTAACATGCCGGGATCCAGAAGACTTGAATGCCTGCCAAAGTATAACATATCTTGAGTAAACAAAATGTAACCAGAACAGTTATGAAGGCAGACTTGTTGACATTTTCTGCACATAACCTGAAGGACCATTATTTCCTTTACCTCTCCTCTTGATGCTTATCCCTTTCTCTAAGGACAACAATACCATCTTTCAGTAAATGCACAGTTTTCAATGACCTTCCTTCTCCTAATATTTACACTCAACAAAAGACTGCCATCTAAACTGTTGCCCTTTGAAGGGTTCCCTAGTTTTGTCAAACACATTCTGTACATACCGCATCTACAGAGTTAATACCTTTTTGTTACTTGCATGTTATGTTTGTTAACAAATATTCAACTTGTACCAGCATTTGTTCTCCTGGCTTTTCAGTGATTCCTGCATTTTGAAATGAAGCCTCTGAAAATTAGACTAAATAATTTTCAATCCACATAATTTGCTTGAAAGCCATTTGTCAAACAAACTTGTGACTGAAAAACAGCTGCATCCTTTGCACTATTTGAAAAACTCTAGGGATGCTACACCTGAGGGATGAAATAACCCTGTAAAACCCCTGCTTTCATCAAATTTCTACTCTTTTTCAATGAATTGCACAAAATACCATTCAGTGAAGTGTATATAACCAGCAAGTAGCATATTTCCAATTGTTCAAAAATTTCAGCAATTTTTTCTGAAACAGTGACATACATGCTACTATGCAGCATAAAAAAGAAGTTATGTCCTTACCATAACGTTCCATGTGGAGTGTTCATCTCGCCTTTGTTCTTACACATGGGTTCGGAGCCGATCCTCGCCTCCGAGTCGGCCGCTTAGCAAAGCTCTGCATCGAGAAGAAGCTCGAGACCAACCTATCTCCCACAATTCCCTCTGCCCTTACCTCAGATCTAGTTTGCAAAACAACACCAGATCCAGCAACAATACTGTAAACATACATACATACAAGGGGCGTAACTGAAACCAGCAGCACAACAGAGAGAAACCAGTAGCGGGAGAACCAGACCAGACCTCTAAACCAGACGTTCTTCCTGACCTCAGGGTGGGAGGGTGGGAATGTAAGAACAAAGGCGAGATGAACACTCCACATGGAACGTTATGGTAAGGACATAACTTCTTTATGTGAGAGTGTTCAATCTCGCCGTTTGTTCTTACACATGGGTAGCGTCCCTAGCTCCGTGACCCTGAGAGACTCACGGAAGAACGTTCCTGAGCACAGTGGAACCAAAGGTTGCCCTGTCCCTGGAAATCCTATCCACTTTGTAATGAGTGATGAATGTATGTGGTTTAGACCAAGTGGCGGCCGCACAAATAGTATCCAAAGGTAGGCGGGCCGCATGAGCCAAAGATGTGGAAACTGATCTAGTAGAATGTCCTTTTGGTTTGGTGGGCAAACTTTGATCAGTAGCAGTATAAACAAAGGTAATACAATCAGATAGCCATTTGGATAGAGTACGCTTCGTCACTGCCATGCCCTTTTAGTTGTCTGCAAAGGCTATAAAGAGCTGGTCTGCTTTTCTATGATCTTTCGTTCTATCTAGATAGAATCTGAGTTGTCTATGAACATCCAACTTGTGCAACATATATTCCAGCTTATTGGAATGGTTTTTGAAAAACGTGGGGAGTTCAATGGATTGATTAATGTTGTTGACTGAACAAACCTTGGGGAGGAAAGAGGGGTTGGTGCGTAAAGATACCCTATCCGGGTGAAAAATTAAATATGGGTGTTTAATGGAAAGAGCTTGGAGTTCCGACATTCGTCTGGCTGAAGTGATAGCTACTAGAAAGAGAGTTTTCCAGGACAAGAACTTTAAGGAACAGGAAGAGGCTGGTTCAAAGGGTGGTAGCATTAGCTGGGATAAAAGAAGGTTTAGATTCCACGGAGCTGTAGGAAACCTGACTGGTGGTCTAAGATGAAAGGATCCTTTTAAAAAGGCTTTACAAAGCCTATGAGCCATAATAGGTGCTCCATTCTCCCCCACATGAAAGTTAGAAATAGCAGCCAACTGAACCCTCAAGGTGGCCGTAGAAGCTCCTTGGTGAAATAGCATGGATAGGAACTCTAAAACTTTGTTTAGTGGGGCTATTAAGGGATCTAAGTGTTGTGCAGTTGCCCAGTATACAAAACGTTTCCACTTACTAGTGTAAATTTTTGTAGTGGAAGCCTTATGAGAGGCTATTAGAATGTTCTGAACCTCCGGAGAAAGAAGATCAGACCTGGCTAAGAAGGGAAGTGGAGCAGCCAAGCTGCTAATCTGAGGGACAGGAGAGACGGGTGGGGAGCTCCTGACAAATGAGTCAGTAGATCTGGCACCGGGTCCAGGATCCAGGGCTCCCGTATTTGGTGTGCTTGAAGAAAGGGAAACCAAATTTGACGAAGCCAGAATGGGGCAATGAGAATTACAGTCCTTTCCGGATCCTTGGCTTTCTGGAGAAATCTCGGTATCAGAGGTATAGGGGGAAAGGCGTTTAGGAGACCCGGGGGCCAATCGTGAGCCAGAGTGTCCCTGGGGACATCCCCTGGCGGGGGTAATAGGGCAAAGTAGCTTCTGCATTTGGCGTTCATTGGAGACGCAAACAGATCGCAGCAAGGCTGGCCCCACTTGCGGAATATCATGTCCGCTACTGTCTGGTTGAGGGACCACTCGTGAGGTAACAGGATGGCTCTGCTCAACCTGTCCGCTATGACGTTGGATAACCCCGGGATGTGCGTTGCTATCAGAAAGTGACCCGTGGACTCTGCCCATTGCCAAATTCTCATGGCCTCTCTGCATAACTGGTAAGATTTGGTTCCCCCCTGTTTGTTTATGTACCAAACTATGGACATGTTGTCCGTTTGAACTGCAATGGTCCCTAGAGGTAGAAGGGAGGAAAAGTGTTGCAACGCTAGAAACACTGCCCTCATCTCCAGGACATTGATGTGCAGGTTGTACTCTAGATTAGTCCATTCGCCTTGGACTGTCTGTCCCTGAAAGATGCCTCCCCACCCTATCAGGGAAGCGTCCGTGGTCACTGTATCTGTTGGTGTGGGTAACACAAACGGTCGGCCGCCGATGAGATTGCAATTCTGTAACCACCAAGACAGGTGTGTTTTGCAGGTGTTTGTAATGTGAATTTCGTGTGTCAGCGGTAACTGTTGGAACGACCATTGTGCGAACAGCAGCCATTGAAGAACTCTCATGTGTAGTCTTCTCAAGGGAACTGCAATGAGGGAAGCTGACATGAGTCCCAAGACTTTCAGAACCAGTTTGGCTGGGGATTTTTTGAACAACAGAAGTAGAGATATGTGTTTTTGTAGGGAAGCTATTCTTTCTGGGGGAAGTCTTAGAAGCAAGGAACGGGTATCCAAATCTGCCCCTATGAATTAGATATGCTGTGATGGTTGTAAGGCAGATTTTTCAAAATTTATCAAAATCCCTAGCTGAACACAAAGGTCGAGTGTGTAGTCCCTGGCCTGTATCAGTCGACACTCGGTGGTGGCAGTAAGGAGCCAGTCATCCAGATACGGAAACACCCGGAATCCTAGGCGTCTCAAGTGAGACGCTACCACTGCCATGCATTTGGTGAAAACCCTGGGGGCTGAGGTTAGACCAAAGGGCAGGGCCCGAAACTGAAAGTGGCTGGCTCCCAGCCGGAAGCGCAGGTGATCTCTGGACGCTCTGGCCATTTTGATGTGGTAGTATGCGTCCTTGAGATCTATTGAGCACATCCAGTCATCCTTCTGTAAGAATGGAAGGATCGATTGAAGCGTGACCATCCGGAACTTTTCTTTCTTCACAAAGGTATTGAGCTTGCTTAGGTCCAGAATTGGCCACAAGTCCCCTGTCTTTTTTGGAACTAAAAAGAACCTTGAGTAAGTTCCGAATCCTCTTTGGTCCGCCGGGACTGGTTGGATGACTCTTTTTTTTCTAGCAGCCTTGAAATTTCTATGGCTGCAGATTCTCGCAGATGGGGCGGTACATCTGGGAATCTTTTCTGTGGTAACGGGGGAAATAGAAATGGAATTTTGTAACCTCTGGTAATAATGCTTTTTACCCATCTGTCTGAGGTAAGACTTTGCCAGCCCTGAGGGTATAAAGCTAAGCGACCCCCGACTGCCTCCAGAGCAGGACAGTCGGGCCTCCCTTCAGGAGTGCTGGAAAGGCTTCCCAGGGACAGTATCCCTGTCGCCTTGGTTCTGCGGACCCCCTCTGCCGCCAGGGCGACGTCTTCCACTTCTGCCCCCCCTCTGCCTCTGGAGGGGGCATCACCCTGTGTGCTTGGGAAAGAACCCTGGGGTTTACGAAACTACATTTTTCCACCTTGTTGCCCTTTGGGGTACGGTCTGGATGGGGTGGAAAAACGGACTCCGACAGCAGACAGAGTCTTTCCCTCTTGCTCACACCGGGTAAGGGTCTCCTTTACTTTGGGGCCAAAAAGAGTGGCACCATCAAAAGGGGCGTTAGTAAAGGAAGACTTGAAGGCTTCCGCAAAGGAGCATAGGCGCATCCAGGATTGTCTACGGAGAGCAATCGCTGAAGTCGCAGCCCTACTCGACCCTTCGGCTGCATACAAGATGAGCCTCATGGACGAGTTTACAATAGATGTAAGGGTATTGAGCTGTGCTGTAACCTTATCCGCGACAGCAGCATCTGTAGTACCCTGGAGGGTATCTCCCAACTCTTTGACTAGATCCCTCTGTAAACGTGTGAAATGTGTCAAATAGTTCAGTGATCGCATGGAAAAAGTCGCTGAACTGAAAATGCGCTTCCCATATCTGTCCATGGTCCTAGAATCTCTGTTAGGCGGATGGACAGATGAGGAAGATTCAGACATCTCCTTCTTAGTGGCCGCTGCCACCACCATAGCATCCACTGGAGCTCCCTTTGTGAGGTATGCCTTATCCTGAGGGGCCGTAATATACTTATTAGGCTTTCTGGGAACTGGCTCCACTGTGTCAGGTGTCTCCCATGCCCTTCGAGCAATCAATTTCATTAACTCGTCGAAGAGCGGAGTGACCCAGGAGGAAGAAGGGCGAGCACCAAATGCCTTCAGCAAAACTGACTCATCCTCAGAAGGGGGTAAGGCTTGCCAATCACCTCTCTGTTTTAGGATCTCCAGGATGTCAGAGAAGGAGACATCCTCTGAAGGTGATTTCGGGGACCCTTCTGACTCATCTAAGTCAGTGTCTGATGTTAAGGACTCTTGTGGAGAATCCAAGTGCCTCCTCTTACACAATCTTTTCCTCGGGATTTCCTCGGGGGGGGGCATCCGATGAAGCCTCCGAGGAAGAGGGGGCTCCCTCTGGGAGCGGTTGAGACACTGGTGCTTGACGCTTTTGAGTAGTCGTAGGTGCAGAAGAGGACAACGGGCCTTTATGGGAGGGAGACGTTGCTTCTGCTGAAGTAGTTGTCTGGGAAGACAATACCTTCCTCATAAGATCGAAGGCCCCCGGACCCCGAGCCGAAGAATCCCCCGGTTCCAAAGAATGCGGAGGAATCTCCAACGCAGAAGCCAAGGGCACCGACCCCGAGGACGGGCCGAGGCGATCCGTGCCGAGGTGCCGAGAGGGAGAGTCAGCACCGAAACATCAGTTCGACTCTCGGTCCCGGAACCAAGGATAGATCGTCGGCTCCGCGAGTCCGGGAGTGGTTCCGACGGAGTCGAGGTCAACGGTGCCGACCGAGAAAGAGATGGTTCCGGCACCAAGGGCTCTACTATCAACAGATCAGCTTCTCCCGGCTCCGAGGGCTGAGTAGGCCTCGGAGGAGGACCAGATGGAGACAAGGGAAGGCCTTTGAGTCTCGACACCAACTGAGAGGAGACTGCAATGAGTTTGGACAGGGCCGTGTTCTCCATCAGCTTCTGCACCACACGATCTACGTCGGTGTCGGAGAGGGGCCTGAAAGACCGCGTTGAAGGAATCGAGGATGGTGCCGACCTCAAAAGAGCAGGAGGTGGCAGTTCCGTCACCGGTTCCAAGACTCGAGGCTCGGTGACAGACACTAGTTCGATACTCGGCCCCGAAGTCTGTGGAACCGGTGAATGAACTTTAAAAGAAGAACTTGGAGCCGATGACGTAGGCTCCGAAGTCTTCGACTCCTTCGAAGATTTAGAAGTCTGGTCTGACTTATCTAAAGCCTCCTGAAAAGCAGGCTTCAGAAGACCCCTGTCCATAAGCTTCCTGCGCCTATCTGTCATGACCCTTCCACTAAATGAGTGACATATGGAGCAGTCCTCCTGAAGATGGAGAGGGCCAAGACAGTAGACACAGGAGCTATGGTTGTCTGTGACAGACATCTTCTGTCCGCACCGACATCTTTTAAAGCCTGACTTAACCTTCTCAGACATGTCAAATTCAAAAAATGTCACAATAACCAGTGAAATAACAATCACTACACTTAATCTTAGCCAAAGGCCGAGAAGTAATAATATGAAGTGATTAGTACAACTTTAGCAGTCGAATCCGATATTTAGTAAGTGCGGTAGGCCCTAGGAATCCTAACTAAATAAAACTGTTTTCAAACACTAATAATTTAGTCAATCGGAACCATAGACCATACACACACGCACACACTAACAAGTCTCACAATCTAAGAATTTTAGAACAAAATTCTATTAGAAAAAAAAGCTATATCTTATCTGAAGTTGGCTCAGAGCTCTTCAAACGATGTGATCAGTTGCAGCGGCAAACTAGATCTGAGGTAAGGGCAGAGGGAATTGTGGGAGATAGGTTGGTCTCGAGCTTCTTCTCGATGCAGAGCTTTGCTAAGCGGCCGACTCGGAGCCGAGGATCAGCTCCGAACCCATGTGTAAGAACAAACGGCGAGATTGAACACTCTCACATCTGGTTTTAATGCAAAATGCTTCTTTCCTCAGCACATCAGAAATCAGAAGAGTAAGAGTGTTGTATATGATTAGTGATTCAAACACTATAATGCAACTATTGACTAGTTATTAAATTAAACTAATTTGTACAAGCATATTTTAACTTAAAAAAATAGGGTGTTAATTAAAACTCAAGACTTCCAAGTTTGAAAATTCTTATGTTAAGAGTATGTCATAGTTTACAGTTCAAAATGCCTCTAGAAAATTACATTCAGGCATTTTCATTAGGTGTTATAAGAGACAGCACATGGAATAAAATCCTGCAGTAAAAATGTCACCAGAAATAAACCACTATTACTGATGTACGTCTTTCACGTTGATTATGACTAATAAAGGACAAACATACTGGCATATTAACTTAAGATGTGAATATTTTTCCAGGGTGACAGATGACTCTGGTGTTGACAGAAATACAGAAAATTGTCTGACTACTCAAATCCCAGAAGCCTTGGCAACATGAATTTGGACAAGGTAAGAAAGATAGAACATAATGATTACAACACGGTGGCGGTTTGAAAACACAACTTAAATAAGACCATTAACAACATACAGCTGTGAATTACTATAACAACAGATGCTCGAGTCCAGGGATCAGTGTTGAAGTAGTATTCATAAACCATAAGAATTAGCTGCAAACATACTTCAGTGGGACTGGCCAGACTCCCAGACATCCAACAGCAGGCTGGTCTCTTCCTCATGCTGCTGATGTCAGACTGATGCTGGGTAGAAAGAAGACAGCAGCCCATACCATCATTCATTCTTTTTGGTGAGCTTCAAGACAAACTAATATCAAAAAATGTGACTGAGATACGTGTTCATAAGAGGGTCAAGTCTGATCATTCTGGGCTAAAGAATAACCTCCTGATCTGTAAACCTTAGTAAAAAAATAGCCAGGGAGATGCATGTGGATCTCCCTTGTCACATCTTTCTTGTAGGCTGCAAATTATTGTAGCTTTTCTTTTTGGAGTGGGGGGAGGTGTAAAGGAAACCCTACTGTGGCAATAGTCCTTGCACTTGAATATCTACTGCTATGGTAGGCCAGAGCTATACTATATTAATCATAAGGATCACTACTACTACAGCAGTATTCATAAACCATAGAACAGGTACTAATGCAGCATTTGCCCTATTAGTCAGTCAGTCAGTCCTAATAGTGGGGGTACTAGAAGATCCTGTAAGATGGCAGCAGTAAAACCTGCTTTGCCCCTGCAGAGCACTTCCAATTTACAGTATCTAAAAAAAAAATTGTATGACTGGAGGTCCAAGTAGCCATCTCACATATGTGTTGAGAAGAAGCATTCCTAATAAAGGTTGCAAATGTAGCTGTTGCTCTAGCAGAATGAGCTTCTTCTTTATAACTCAGAAAGTTGCTTCAATGTTCATAACAAAACATAATGCAGTTAGCTAACTATTTAGATAAGGTCTATGCTGATATTCTGAACTTGACGTGTCTGAAAGAAATAAACAATTGAACATACTTTCTTTTTTTGGTCCTTGTCAAGTAAATCTCAACTGTCTGTGTATATCAAATGAACATAAAAGCCTTTCTCTTTATTATGAGGTACTGGGAAGAACACTGGAAATTGTATAGTCTGATTTACAGGCATGAAAGATGGGTTTGTTCTCAAGGCCACTCTATCCCAATAAAAGATTATACAAGTTTCTGATGCCATAACTGTTTGAAGTTCAGAGACTCTCCTAACAGAAGTACGACACATGGAAAATGGCCTTTCAAGAAAGCAATTTTATAGCATAGTCTGCAGCCAGTTCAGATGTCTCCAGCAGGTGCCACACTACCCTTCTGGTTGGCCTTAACTGAAGAATACTCTCAAGGAAAAGTCTGGCTAACAGAACAGTAGTCAGATAGGAATCTATAGAAAGGCATGACAAGACAGCTGAAAAAAAAAGTTATGTACATTACATATAACATTCCATCTGTGTTTTCCACTTTCATTCTTCCTCAGCTGTTGAATTTGGATCTGATCCTTGGATCCAGCTTGGCGCTTCTTCCAGCTCTCACTGAAACTCTCAAGTTCCTCCCTTTACTTATAATGTCCTAGTCACCTAACATATCTCAGATCTTGTTTGCTGCTCCTTATACCTGCAGACCAGAAGGAAATGATAAAATAACAGAATCTTGGACTCAAAGGAACAACAGTTCCTCCAGCATCTTTCGAGCCTTTCAAGAGTCAAACAAGGAGAGGGTTGGTGAGAGGGAAGATGAGGAAAAATTAAAATGGATAACCCTGATGAATCATTATGGTGAGTACATAACTTTATATCTGATGTTTTCATTTTCATTCATTCCTCAACTGTTGGGACTGAGTCCCCAGCTACCTAAATCCTGAGAGGACTCTAAGGAAGGATATCCCTGAGAATCCACTGAGCCAAAGGCCAATTTGTAATGAGCAATAAATGCACGATAATTAGCCCAAGTTCCGGCAAATATCATCCAATGAAGATATAGATAAAAAGGCTGACGAAATTGCCAAAGACCTGGTGGAACAAGCTTTGGGTGGTTTTGGTAAAGCAATTTTTCGTAAACAAAGGTAATACAATCAGATAACCATTTCTCTACAGTCACTTTAGAAACTGGTTTGCTTAATTTTGATTCTGAAAAAGAATCAAATAAGTGTTCTAAAACTATAATCGTCTGTGAACATCCAAAAGGTGTAACATATACTCTACTTTATTTGAGCAATTTAAAAATAAGACTGGAAGGCTGACAGTTTGATTAATATTGGATTCTGACACCAACTTAGGAAGAAAGGAAGAATTGGTCCATAAGGATACTCTGTCCTTATGAAAAGTCAAATAAGGAGGTTTAGATGAAAGGGCCTGTAATTCTGATACTCTTCTAGTATACGTAATAGCCACCAAAAAGTACTAAAGTTTGCAAAACAATGTTCAAATCCCAAGGAGGAGTGGGATCTTTTAATGGAGGTTTAAGTAGGAAAGATCCTCTTAGAAAGGCTTTGCAAAGTTTTGAGGATGCTAAAGTTGAGTTATTTACTCCTAATGGAAATTGAAAATGGCAGCTAACTGTACTTTTACCAAGCATCTTCAATGAAAATTGTAGCTAAAAATTCAAGAACCACAGGAATCGTTACTGAAAATGGATTTAAATTCTTTTCCTGCACCCAAACAAATCATTTCCATTTACTTCTGTAAAGTTTCCTGGTGGAAGCTTTGTGGGATAATAAAAGAATGCGACTGACTGGGGAGGAGAGTCTGGGCTGTCAAGATCCAGGAAGGATGAGGATGATGAGGCCAAAGGAAGGGAAACCAAATCTGACAAGGCCAGTATGGGGCAAATGAGGATAAAAAGAAGTTATGTACTCACCATAACATTCCATTTCAGTTGTTCATCTCGCCTTCATTCTTACAGATGGGTTCGGAGCTGATCCTCAGCTCCGAGTCGGCCTATTACAAAGCTCGAGGTCTTCAGGCAGCTCGAGGCAAAGTCCTTATCCCATGATGCACCTAGAGTTACCTCAGATCTTGTTTGCTGCATATAATAATACCATGTGCCATTCTATCACTCTTTAGGAGAAAACCCATAGAAAGATTGAGCAACCAGGATAAAACTAGTATCTTGGTCCTTGAAAAACCCTGGAGAAGGTAGGAGGGAGGCAAGCAAAAATGAAGGCGAGATGAAAAACTCACATGGAACATTATGGTGAGCACATAACTTCTTTATGTGAAGTTGTTCTATCTCGCCGTTCATTCTTACAGATGGGTAGCGTTCCAAGCACCATCTTTCTCGGGTGGCTCATGGGAGTATGTTTTTCAGGACAGTAGACTCAAAGGAGGCCCTGTCCCTGAAGGCCTTGTCAACTTTGTAATGAGTGATAAAGGTATGAAGTCTTGACCAAGTGGCTGCTGCACAAATGTTGTCTATAGGAAGCCTAGCAGAAAAAGCAGAAGTGGACACTGCTCTAGTAGAATGAGCCTTAATTTTGTGTTGTAAAGGTAGATTAGTAGCTGAATAAGTAAATGTGATACAATCAGATAACCATTTAGACTGTTGTTTTTGCCACTGGCATACCTTTTCTGGTGTCTGAAAAGGAAACGAAAAGCTGTTCTGATTTTCTGAACTCTTTTGTTCTATCGAGGTAAAATCTGAGCTGTCTATGAACATCAAACTTGTGCAGCATATACTCTTAAGTTGTTGGTGTGTTTGGGAAAGAACACTGGCAAATCTATTATCTGGTTAAGGTTAGCATCAGTACAAACTTTGGGTAAAAATGAAGGATTTATTCGCAGGGACACTCTGTCAGCATGAAAAATCAAATAAGGAGGCTTTATGGAGAAGGCCTGTAGCTCTGACACTCTACAGGCAAAAGTGATGGCTACTAAAAAGATAGTCTTCCATGAGAAATATTTCAGATCACATGATGAAGCTGTTTCGAAAGGTGGGAGAATAATGCATGAAAGCATAAAATTTAGATTCCATGGGGTATAAGGGGATTTCACAGGTGGTCTGAGATGAAAGGTCCCTTTGGGACAGGCTTTAGATAGCTTGTGAGACATTATGTTAAATCCTTCAAAGCCAAGGTGAAAATTAGAGATAGAGGCAAGTTGTACCTAAACTGTTGCTACTGCAGTTCCTTTACTGAAAAGCATAGTCAAAAACTCTAATATGGAGGAAATAAAGGCTTGGTAGGGATCAATGTCATTTTGAGAAGCCCACATAGAAAATCTTCTCCATTTGCTAAGGTATAGCTTCCTAGTAGATGACTTATGAGAAGATAGCAATATATGCTGCATTTAATTCGAGAGGTTATGGAACCTGGCTATGTTGGGAATTGGAGCAGTCACGCTGTCAGTTTCAGGGACTGAAGAGAGGGATGAAGAGCCCCCGACGAATGCGTCAAAAGATCTGAAACTGGGTCCAGAATCCAAGGCTCTTCCAACAGATGAAGTTGAGGGAAGGGGAACCAAATCTGATGAGGCCAATAAGGGGCTATTAGAATGATGGCCCTTCCCAGGGCTTTTGCTTTCTGCAATACTTTGGGTTATCAAGGGAATTGGTGGGAATGGATAGAGGAGACCTGGAGGCCAATCATGTACGAGTGCATCCCTTGGGGCTCCTCCCGGAGGGGGAATTAGGGTAAAGTAGCTTCTGCATTTTGTGTTCATGTGGTTGGCAAAAAGGTTGCAGCAAGACTGGCCCCACCTGTGGAAAATTATCTCCGCTATCTCTTTCTTGAGGGACCATTCGTGAGGCAACAAAATTGCCCTGCTCAGTTTGCCTGCTATCACGTTGGATTTCCCCGGGATGTGCGTTGCTAACAGAAAGTGCTGGGTGGATGTAGCCCACTGCCATACCCTTAGGGCCTCGCGACAAAGGGGATAGGA
Organism: Protopterus annectens; assembly: GCF_019279795.1. NCBI lineage: Eukaryota > Metazoa > Chordata > Ceratodontiformes > Protopteridae > Protopterus > Protopterus annectens. The sequence goes on along the minus strand of NC_056740.1, from coordinate 165,963,973 downwards.
CCTGGTTCTTCCTTGTTTGTTCAAGTACCAGACCACCGACATGTTGTCTGTCTGAATTGCAATTGTTCTCAGAGAAAGAGAGTCCTGGAAGTACTGCAATGCCAAAAGTACCGCTCTCATCTCCAGGACATTGACATGCAGATGTGTCGCCTGTTCGGTCCATGTGCCTTGGGCTGTTCTTCACTGAAAATGCCCTCCCCACCCTAATAGGGAAGCGTCCATGGTCACATTGGCTGCTGGTAGGGGTAGGACAAAAGGATGACCTATTGTTACATGAAGAGAGGTCAACCACCACTGAAGATCCTTTTTGCATGTGTTTGTGATCATTATGAGATGAGACACTGGGAGCTCTTTGTAAGACCACTGAGTGAATAACAGCCATTGCAGAATCCGATGGTATCGCTAATATTGCAGCTGACCATCATGCCTAACAATTTTAGCACTTCTGATGCTGGAGCCTTGTCTTTGGATATAATATTGTGGACCTGCTGACAAAGTAGTAACACTCTTTCTGCTGGAAGTCACAAAGTGGTGGTGGTGGTGTCCAATTCTGCTCCGATAAAAATGATATGTTGCGATGGCAACAAGGCAGATTTTTCTGAATTTACTGTAATGCCCAGATGACTGCAGAGTGTAAGAGTGGTGTCCCTGGCTTGTATCAGCTGATGCCTGGTGGTGGCGGTGAGGAGCCAATCATCTAAGTACGGAAACAACTGGAATCCTAAATGCCTCAGGTGAGCCGTGACTATTGCCATACATTTGGTGAACACTCTGGTGGCTGTAGTGAGACCAAAGGGGAGGGCTCAAAACTGGTAATGACTGGCTCCCAGCTGAAAGCACAGATGATCCCTGGATGGTCTGGCCATTTTTATATGGTAGTACACATCCTGTAGATGTATCGAGCACATCCAATTGTCTTTCCCTAAAAAGGGAAGTATCGACTGAAGCGTGACCATCCGGAAGTTCTCTTTCTTGACAGATCTGTTTGGTTTGCTGAAATCCAAAATAGATCTCCAGTCCCCTGTCTTTTTTGGAGCTAAAAAGAATCTTGAGTAAGTTCCGGATCCTGTCTGGTTGAATGACTCTTTTTCTTAGCAACGTTTGGACCTCTACTGTTGCTTGTTCCCTGTAACTGGGTGGAATGTCCGGGATTTTTGTTGTCAATGGACAGGAGTGGCGAAAGAAATGAAATATCCTCTGGAAACTATACTTTGTACCCAGTTGTCGTTTGTTATTTTGAGCCAGGCATCTAGATACAAAGATAAGCGACCCCCGACTGCCTCCATAGTAGGACAGTCGGGCCTCCTTTCAGGAGTGATGGTAGGCTTCCCAAAGAACTGGTCTCTGTTGCCCTGGTTTTGCGGACCTTCTCTGCCGAGAAGGTGGCGTTTTCCATTATTGCCCCCTTCTCTGCCCCTGGAGGGGGGGTTCACCATGTGTATCCAGAAAGGCTCTGTGGGCTTTTCAGAACCACATCTTTCCTCCCTTTTAATCCTTGGGGTAGGGTTTGGTAGGAGTGGAAAAAAGGACTCTGACGGCAAACAAAGTCTTTCCTTCCTGCTCACACCTGGTCAAAGTTTCCTTAACTTTGGGCTCGAAAAGGGACAAGCCATCGACAGAGGTGTTGACAAAGGATGACTTAAAGGGCTTCGCAAAGGAACACAAGCGCATCCAGGAATGTCTCCTGAGAGCAATTCCTGTACCCGCTGCCCTGCTCGTGCCATCAACTGCATATGAAATGAGATGTATGGATGAGTTCACTATGGAATTGAGGGTAGCAAGCTGAGAGGTGACTTTGTCTGAAGCTCCTGCAGCTACTGTGCACTGAAGAGCATCTCCAAGCTCTTTCAGGAGATCTCTTTGCAGTCTCGTAAAATGTGTGAGATAGTTCAGTGAACGCATGGCAAAAATTGCTGACCTGTATGTGCGCTTCCCGTATCTATCCATGATCCTAGAATCTCTGTTGGGAGGTTGGATAGAGGAAGTTTCCGACATTTCCTTCTTGGTGGCTGCCGCCATCACCATGGCATCAACTGGCACTCCCTTGGTAAGGAAAGACTTTTCGTGGGGGGCAGAAAAAAATGTATTAGGCCTCCTAGGGACAGGCTCCATGGTGTCCGGAGACTCCCATGCCCTTCGTGAGACCAACTCCATGAGTTATCAAAAATTCTAGAAAGAGTTGTCCACTTGCAACTAATGCAATATCTTCAACAAAATAAACTACTATCCAACTCCCAACATGGCTTCAGACCCTCCCACAGCACAACCACTGCCCTTCTATCCTATACCAATACAGTCAATCACTTTAGAAACCAAGGTCTTTTCGTATCTTCCATCTTCCTCGACTTATCAAAAGCCTTTGACATGGTTAACCACAATCTGCTCCTCAATACTCTATCTAGTCTCAATATTTGCCCCTCCACCATACTCTGGTTCAGCAGCTATTTATCAGAACGCCAACAAGCAGTTCTCTGGCAAGAAAAGCTGTCCCTCTCTTACCAGTTTCCATAGGAGTCCCTCAGGGATCAATCCTTGGTCCACTGCTATTCTCCCTCTTCACTAACGACATTTCTTCTTCACTACCCACTGCTACAGTAGTTCAATATGCTGATGACACCACCATAACCTGTGCTGCCACCAGCATTAAGGAACTACACACCATCAACCAATACAACTTTACCCTAGCAGAAACCTGGTTTACTAAAATACAACTTCTTCTCAACCCAAAGAAAACCAAACTAATACTATTCACCCCTGGCAGATCATCCAACTCTGACTATAACCTCACTATATGCTCCAAAAACAATACTCAAATCACACCAACCAACCACACCAAACTACTAGGAGTTGACATTGATAACCACCTAAAGTATGATATCCATATAGCACAAACCATCAAAAGGTCAACCGAAAACTGGGTCTACTCTATAGAAATAAAAGTTCATGACTATTCAGACCAAAGCCACTATTGCAAGAAGCCATCTCCTCTCTATCCTTCTCTATGCTTCCCTATCTTAACTAACCTTCACGGACCGAACTTCACAAAATGGAATCATGCTACAACAAAATTGCCAAATTTGCAACAGACTCCTCAAATAGATCCCATCACTGTCTTTCCCTAATGCAACTCAAGTGGCTGGAACTTCCTCAGCTACTTAGACTCAATCAAGCCATAGTTGCACATAAACTCTACTACTACCCTGAAAAACACCTGCCCTCCAACAACTAATTAAGCCCTACACCACCACTAGAGCCCTGAGATCTAGCAACCAAAATCTCATTCAAGTAATTAGACATAAAAATGAAGCAGGTAAATCTCTCTTTGCCTGCACAACAGCACAAACCTCGAACTCACTCCCAAACAATATAACCAGCACTACTTCTTGCACCCATTTCAAACACCTCTTGAAATCCTACTATTCTAACATCTGGCTCTGCTCTTGCTATACCCCAGGGTAGCAACATCTATGCTCCAGTTGCATGGACTATGCTACACTACAACATTTTCCTTTACTGAGCTCTTCTGCTATCCCACAGATTCATCCTAACAGTTCATCAATCTATAAGCAGTAAACATTCCAACACTTGTACTATTCTGTACCATATCCCTTACCTGAAAAACACTCTAATCTGTTTCTAGACTAACACAATACCTAACAGAGATTATCTTACTCTCATCCTACCTATACCTTTACCCTATTTTATGCCACTATGGGCATTTATTTACTTCTCAGTTATACTAAAGCATAAATGTATTACAACTTTATATTTACTAATATTCTGAAGGGGAAAAAAAAAAAAAAAAAATATTTATATATATTTGTATTATTTGTACTACTTGTATATTATACTAGAGTACTGACTGTATATTCTTCTAGTTATCACATGCCATGTAAATGGTCCTCTGTACTACTTATAAATGTTAAGAATTGCTTTGTACTGTTTTCATCTAATATTGTATTGTATCATGGAGCTTTTCTCCCCGGGCCTCCGCTGAAAATGGACCTGTGTCCAGTCGGACTTTCCCGGTTAACAAAAATAAAATAAAAATAAAAAAAATAAAAAAAAATGAGCTCATCGAAGGGCAGAGACACCCAAAAGGTGGAGGGTTGAAACCTGAAAGCCTTCAGGAGAACTGACTCATCTTCAGTAGGGTTGGTGGACTTCCAGCCACCCCTCTGGTTAAGGATTTCTAATATCTCAGCAAATAAGATATCCTCAGAGGGGGGCCATGGGGAACCTTCTGATTCATCCAAGTTGGTATCGGATGTGAGAGACTCCTGTGGGGAGTCTAGGTGCTTCCTCTTACAGATTCTCTTCCTGGGAACCTCATCAGTGGGAATTTCTGGTGAGGTCTCGGAAGAGCAGGAGCCACCCAATGGGGCTTCCTGAGGCTCAGGATCTCTATGCTTTGAAAGGATGTGTGAAGCAGACGTGGACACAGGCACATTTGGGGAAAAGGTAGTTGGATTGGAAGTTGTAGATGTCTTAGGAGACATCACTCTCCTCATAGCTTTGAAGGCACCTATGTTCCGATGAGAAGGGACCATGGGATCAGAAGAAACCACCGATCCCCTCGGCACTGACACAGTGGGCTCCAAACCAGAAGTAGGAGCCGAGTTCATTCGAGCCGAGGCCCCAAGAGGCAAAGTCGGAACCGATATGTTGATCCGACTATCCTCCCTGGACCTGACCGGTCAGTGTCAGCTCCTAGACTCCTTGATCGGCGCCAAGGAAGTCCAAGTAAATGGAACCGATGGCACTGGGACAGGTGCCGGTTCCAAAGGCTGAACAAGCATGAGATCCGACTCCTCTAGCTTTGAAGGACCGGTATGGCTTGGAGGAGGAAAAGAAGTCAATGGCATAACAGTTTTAGGCTCTGAAATCACCTGGGTCGAGCCAACAAAAATTTAGCGAATGCTGGTGCCTGTAGCAACTTCTGCACCACACTATCCACATCCAAATTGGAAAGGCTGATCAAGGACTGAGATGAATGGATGGATGGAGGCACTGACTGTAGAATAGTTGATTTTAGAACTTCGGACACCGTTTCCAGGACTGGGGACCGGCTCCAAAAAGACAAGACGCTTGGCTCTGAGGGCTGTGGAGCTGGCGTTGACTCTTTTTTTAGACTTTTTTTCCTTCCAAAGAAGAAGAAGCCTTAGAAGACTTTGAAGACTTACTAGATGTACCCTGGTCACTCAAAGCTTCCTGAAATGATGGTTTAAGAAGTCCTCTATCTATGAGTTTTCTTTTTTGCTCCTGAAGAACTCTAGATGAAAAAGAATGACAAATGGAGCAGCTTTCCTGTAAGTGCAAGGCTCCAAGGCAATACACACAATTTACGTGACTGTCACAGACATTTTCTGTCCACATTTTGGACACTTTTTAAATCCCGACTTAGGATGCCTATCCTTATCCTGGTCAGCCACACCCGAGAATACAGTATACAAACAACAATCTACTGTACTTTAAAGAGACACACCCAAACAATTAGCAAAGTTAAACTATTAAGCTAAGTTATACAAAAAAGCCCTAAATAACAAATGGGCTGAATAACAATGTACTAAACTATTTAAAAATACACACACACTCACTAACTACTTAATTAGCTACAAGCTATATAATGATTTAAAAGCACACCAAAGGGAAAGGGAATCTTAGAGGCCAAAAAAGAGAAGAAATATCTCTACTAACGAGCTATAAAGACTATAACTATTAAAGATTATCAAAAACTAACTCTAAATATCTTTAGAACAATTTTTTTAAATAAAAATTTTCCTAAACAGTTTGAGAAAAGAATTATACTGGCCTGAGCTGTACAAGGAACCTCCGATCTATTGCAGCGGCAAACTAGATCTGAGGTAACTCTAGGTGCATCATGGGATAGGGACTTGGCCTCAAGCTGTCTGAAGACCTCGAGCTTTGTAGTAGGCCGACTCGGAGCCAAGGACCCATCTGTAAGAATGAACGGCAAGACAGAACAACTTCACATCTGTGCTCTTCGCTTTCTGAAGAAATTTGGGGATTAGGAGTTATGGGGGAGGTTAGTCGTCAAGGAGACTGGCAGGGCAATTGTGAAGTAGAGCATCCCTCGGTGACTCTACCATAGGGGGGATCAAGGCAAAGAACCTGCTGCACCTGTTGTTAAGGGGAGATGCAAACAGGTAGCAGCATGTTTGGCCCCATCGATGTTAAATCCTTTGTGCAACCTTCATATTGAGGGACTACTAATGAGGCATTAGAACAGACCTGCTTAACTTGCCTGCAGTCATGCTGGACTTCCACTGAATGTGCATGGCTATCAGGAAGCAATTGGATGAGATCTCCCGTTGCCATACTATCATAGCTTCTCAACAAAGGAGGGGAAGATTTGGTTCTTCCTTGTTTGCTGATGTACCAGACCACCAACATGTTTTCCATCTGAATTGCAACAGTTCAGTTGAGAAGTCTGTCTTATAGGTTTCATAGGTAGGTACTAGGCTATTGGCCCTGGGGCCTATATAAGCCTAGCCAAAAAGGTTCCCTGGCTTTCGCCACCCAAGAAAATTATTTTCCTGTCAAGCGGTGCCGCAGAAGTGATCCCCTGGGTGAATTTTCTATTTCCCATCCAGTTGTCAAAGTTTTTCTAAAAGAGGGCCAATAAGGAGCTTTGCTTGACATGAATGGGTAGTTTGTTCCAAAGTATAGGAAGACTCTGGGACAGGAATATATCCCTCCAGCATGTTCTGTTTATTGTGGTGACAAGGTTTAGGTCCCTGAAGTGTGTGGTTCGGACAGATTGGGATTTCTCTAAGTGTAGCATGTCAAACAGCTCTGGGTTTGACATAGCTTTGTCTGTTAGGCAGAGATCGCCTCTGAGTAGGCGATATGCGACAGAGTAGAGCTGGAGATTTTTGAGAAGGTCTATGTATGGCATCTGTTTGAGGAAGGTAATCCTCTTAGTGGGGTATTTCTGTGACCTTTCCAATTGTTGTAGGTGTCTTGTGAGATACATGCCAAATGGGGCATTGTACTCTATAATGGGTCTGATGAGGGATGAGTAGAGAGGAACAATGACCTCCTTTTTTCTAGAGAACACTTTTGTGATGAGGTGTACCACATAGAAGGATTTCCTGACTACTGTGGCGATGTGGTTATCAGAGGAGAGACTACTGTCCACCTGTGTCCCGAGGTCTCTTATCACACTTTCAGTGTTTAGTGAACTACCGCCTATGTGGTAGTTCATGGGTACCAAGTTTTTCCCAAGGGGATGACAATGCACTTCTTGGCATTAAGCTTGAGGCCATGACTTTGACACCAAGAATCTGTCTCTGTGAGGCCCTTTTGTAGAATGTCTACATCATTATGCGATTCTAGTATGGCTCCCAGTTTACAGTCATCTGCGAACTTGTTAGCCAAAGACCTTCTGTGTTGGCCTGCACTTTAGAGAAGTAGATGCCGAACAGCAAAGGACCCAGGACCGAACCCTGTAGTACTCCACTCGTCACTGGTCTGAAGACGGACTTGCAGTCTGCTACTTTTACTGTGTGGGTTCGGTCAGTAAGCCAGTTGGCCACCCATCTTGTGACATATGGATTTATGCCCAGTTTAGTGAGTTTATCTATAATTCCAGAGTGGAAGATGATATCAAAAGCCTTGGAGAGGTCAAGACAGGCTGTGTGCACTACCTTGCCCTCGTCTACGGCTCTAGTGACTGCTTCAAAGAAGTCAGTGAGGTTTAGTAGTCATGATCTACCTTTTACAAACCCACACTGTGTGGCATCCAAGGTTTGGTGGTTATCTATGTCTTTGTTTACAAACTCCAAGATGATACGTTCCATGGCCTTGCAGACCAGGCTCTTCAGGCTAATGGGGCAGTAGTTTCCAGGGTCCGTGGTAGCACCCCCTTTGTGGAGTGGGATAACCGTCACTGTGCACCATTCATTAGGCACACAGGCTGAGGTGAGGCTATGATTGAACATGGTACTTAGGTGGGGTGCCAGTTCGTTCTGTAGTTCATGCAGTATGCAGCTTGGGATGTTATCTGGTCCCATAGATGCTGTGTTCTTGGCTTTGGAGAGTGTGGTCTTTACTTGTTCATCCATGATTACAGGGGCTTTGCATTATTCCGGTATTAAGATGGGCCCTTTGGAGGGTGAGAGGGGGGGGTAAAGTCAGCACTGAACCTATCTGCCAGGATGTTGGCAATATCGGTTGGTTCTGTATATTTAGTGCCATTGTGCTGTAGCTCAGAGCAGATCTGAGTGTTGTCATTGAGATTCTTGACATAGCTGTAGAATGCTTTGTGGATATCTTTGGAATCAGTGGCGATTTTATTTTCATAACTGGCTTTGGAGGATTTTATGAGGGATCTCGGCATCTTGCTGAGGCTGACCAGGGAGTTCCTCCAATCTTGGGATTTTACTCTTTTTTGCAACAACTTCTTCCTTCTGTTGTAGAGTTTGTTTATGGCAGGGGACCACCAGATTGGCTTCCTTTTTTTGGAGGATAGCGGCATGGTTCTGTTGGGGATGACATGATCCATGCACTCGTGTATGTGCTTATACAGTGCATTTGTGTAAGATTCAGCAGTGGTACCTCTATTTTCCGTCTGCATGGGTGTCGTGATGTTTGTCACTTCTGTCTTAAGAAGCATGAAGTTGGCTTTGCCACAGTTTTTGATGGTGGTTTCCTTAATGGGGGATGGGGTGGGATATGGATGTCTAGGGTGAGTAGCTTGTGGTCGGATCTGACCAGCGAGGAATTGACCTCTGGTGTGGAACATCGGTTACCCATATTGGTAATGACCAGGTCCAGGATATTGCTGCCCCTGTTGGGGGTGTGGACAAGCTGATCCAAGGCGTTGGAATTTATGAATTCCAGAAAACGTTGCGTGAATGAGTTGGTACATGAGTAGTTTTCCCCGTTGCTGATGGGGTAGTTGAAATCGCCCATAACTAAGGTATTGGGTTGTACCTTAATATTTTCCAGTATCTTAAGAAATGAAGAGTGGGAATCCTGGGGCATGGTGGGGGACCTGTAACAAGCTACAACCTGGATTGCAGTCTTGCCCAGTATTAGTTGCACTTGGATAATTTCGGATGCATTATGTTGAGCAACTAGCCTGGAGGTGTGGATATCCTTAATGAATATTGATATGCCTCCCCTTTAGTCTTTCGGTCCAGGTTAGGTGGCCAAAAGGTGTAGTATGAATTATAGCCTGGTAATGCAGGGCTGCTCTCTGGAGCCTTGAACCAGGTCTCTGTCACTGCACAAATGTCGATGTTCTCCATTTTAAGGAGTGCCTCGAGTGAGTGTATTTTAAGGTTTAGACTTCTAGCACTGAGTAGCATTACCTTCAGAGTTTGCTTGCTTGCTTCTACCTGTTACAGTGGTGAATTTAGCATTTGAACCTTGCCTAAAAAAGGCACTATAGGGGTGGCAAGAGCCTTAGCCAGTATCCGGAATCCCAGGGGCGACAGGTGCAGGCCATCTCTGGCAAAGCATCGTGGTCTGTCAACCATGCCATCCCAGACAGACAGATACTGGATCCCCTTAGAATGACACCAGAAGATTAGCCAATTGTTGAAGTCAATCATTTTGTCCTTGTACTGTGGTATCATTCTGGGTGATGTCAGGTTGCTACTCAGGGCAAGGGTCATACCTGCATGGGCTACAAGATCCGAGAGCTCCTCCATGTCTCTTTTCATGTAGTCCAGGGAGGTACGTCTTAGGTCATTCACACCAACATGGACAATGACAGAGCCATATTTGTACTTGTTGTGAAGTGACCTGAGTGCATGTGTTATGTGGCGGATCCTGGCAGCTGACAGTAACTTTCTTCTTATTTAGCATGGTGAGTGGAACATCAGTGAGCCTGACAATAGAGTCACCTATGATTAGTGTGTTGGGTATGTTGTTTTGCCTTTTGGGCTGAGGTTGAGTGGCAGACTGATTTTGTGAGCTATGTGTTATTTGGGTAGTGCTGGGGGTTGGTGGATGTATGCGTTTCAGCTTGGGAGGTCTCTGTTGCTTGGGCAGATTTTTATTGAGAGCCTCCGTGAATGTGGGTGTGTGCTTTGTGTTTCTATGTGTGGGTTTTGCTTGTGTGAGTTTTGAAGGACTATGTGTTGAGTGTGGTGTGGTGCAGGTGTTAACCTTCTCTTCTTGACTGTCTAGTCCAGTCTTGGCTGGAGAGAGCTTGGCTTCCAATTTGGCTATATAAGTGCATCTTTCACAGGTTGTAGTGTTGGGTGGTAGGAGGAGAGGGTTGTCTGTGTACATGAGGCAATTGTTACATTGCTCCAAGATGCCCAGATTCATCAAGTGGACAGGAGAAAACACCGGGAGCTGACCCATGGACATGCCTGGATAGGTGCTTATTACTTTAAGAACTGTTTTCCACTTGACAAGGGCTGTAGTAATTTGTAGTTTATTTAGTGCTTACAGTGAGTTCTGAGCAAGTGCTGAGCACAATGAAACAGTTTTGAGTGCTGAAACTAAAAAACTGGCTAGTTCTAGCTAAAACTAGCTAGCTTTAGCACCAATCCCAAGAAGAGAAGCAGGCCACGGCCTGTTTGGTGATCCACATTCTTCTCCCTGATGATGCAAGGGTCTGCAGGCTTGTAGCCTTTTTCTGGTAGATGCCTCGAACAGCAACCAGACCAATCAGGTATGTTAAGCACAGACACTCGCTCTCCAACCAGAAAGAGTCAGGAATCAATGCACTCTGCTTCTACTCTCACCAGAATCAGAATATACGCACAGATTCTAAGCTGTCACCTATAAAGCAGTTATTAAGCTTTCTGGTGATCAGCAGTCTCCAGGAAATAATGTAACTGCACTCCTTCTCTCACCAGGAGAAAACAGAAGCACTAATCTAACGCCCAAGTGAGAACTGCTCTCTCCAAAGCAAAAAACACAGCATCCATGGGACCTGATGGTGTCCCCGGCTGTGTGCTCCACGAACTCAACGAGGATTTAAACCCACAGCTAGGACAGCTGTTTAATCATAGTCTCACCTCTGGATACGTACCCAGGGAGTGGCGCACTGCGACAGTAGTCCCACTTCATAAAGGCGGTGCCTCCACCGACCCTGGAAATTACCGGCCCATTAGCTTGACAAGCCTTATCTGCAAAGCCATGGAGAGGATCATAATGGATCTCATAAATAAAGACATAGGGAATTTGCAGACTTTGGATCCAACCCAGTTTGGCTTTGTCAAAGGCAGATCATGCCTTTTAAACTTGGTTGACTTTCGAAACAGTCACCAAAGCCATTGATGAGGGAAAGGCAGTCCATACAGCCTACCTCGATCTGGCGAAAGCCTTCGATACAATACCCCACTCGGGTATCATTGAAAAACTCATCAGCTTAAATGTTAACCCATACATCACAAGATGGGTTGCAAACTGGCTGAGTGACAGAACCCACAGGGTCAGAGTTGCTGGCGCCATGTCAGACTCAAAGCCTGTCACAAGTGGTGTCCCACAGGGCTCAGTCCTGGGCCCACTCTTGTTTGGCATCTACTTTTCCCAAGTACAAGCAAACACAGGAGGGTTATGGCTGACAAAGTTTGCAGATGACTGCAAACTGGGCCGTAGTCGAAAACACATCTGACACAGATATCCTTCAGAAGGGTCTCACAGAAACGGGTAACTGGTGCCAGAGCCATGGCCTAAAGTTAAATGCCAAAAAATGCATAGTCATACCCTTCGGGAAAAACAAGGTTACCCCTAGCTACCATATAGGTGGCAATCCACTGAGCACAGAAGAAGTTATTAGGGACCTGGGGACCCAGGTTGACAGTAGCCTGTCATTCGACACCCATGTAGCTAAAGTAGTTAGGAAGACCTTCTACATTGCCCACCTTATCATGAAGGGATTCACATCTAGATCAAGGGAGGTCATAGTTTCCCTATACTCATCACTCATCAGACCAATGATTGAGTACAATGCCCCATTCGGAATGTATCTGACCCGACATTTGCAGCAGCTGGAGAGGCCACAAAAGTTCCTCACCAAAAGGATAAAGGGTCTCAGAAATCTGTCCTATGCTGCCCGACTGAAAGAACTTCAGCTCTATTCAGTCGCTTACCGCTTGCTCAGAGGTGACCTGTGCCTGACATACAAGGCCATGTCAAACCCAGATTTGATGAATATGCTTCACCTCAAAAAATCTAGATCCGTCAGAGCCACAAGGGCGGGAGACTTAAACCTCGACACGGCTATTAATAGAACGTGCTGGAGGGATAGATTCATCATCCAAAGACTCCCTATGCTGTGGAACAAAATCCCGGTATATGTGAGGCAGAGCACCTCGCTGGCCTTGTTCAAGAGAAATCTTGACCAATGGATGGGAGATCGCAGATATACCCCAGGGATTACCTCAGTGTCACTGCTCGACAGAGGCACAGCAAAATAATGGGTATAGTTCCCAATACTAAAGGGGTGGCGTAAGCCACAAAACTATGGGCTAGGCTTGTAAATGCCCTCGGGCAGATAGCCTAGTATAAACCTATGAACCTATAATCCCAAGATGACTACTGAGAGGCAGAATGTGGGCTCTATAATAACTGGTGGTCTTGCAATAGATGCTTAAAGGTAAGATGAAAAAAAATGCAACCTTAGGAGGACAGCTATCATTTCCAGGACACTGATAAGTATGTTGGCCTTTTTGGGGGACTGCATGCCTTGGGCTGTTTTTCCCAAGAAGTGCCCCCACCCGATCTGGGAGGCATCCATGGTCATTATGTCCTTGGGTTGGGGAAGAACAAAGGGACTACCTTCTTGTACTATACACCATAGAAGATAGTTGTTGAACGCTTGTGTTAATTTGATCTGACTGGATAATGGCTGAGGAAGAAAGGCCATTGAGTTGCAAGTATTCACTGAGGAACTGTCATATGGTACCTTGCTAAAAGTACCAGAATGATTGCTGCTGACATGGATCCCAAAGCTTGGAGAATCAGTCGAGCTGAAAGAGAAGAACTCTGAATGATGTTTTTGACTTGAACTGAATAGAATGAGCTCTGGACAGGGGGAGAGAAGTTATTCAAATAACGATCCATGTCAAGTAAGGCACTGATGAATTCCAATATCTGTGTTGGTTCAAGATGAGATTTGTTGTGACTGATTGAAATCCCCAGGTGAGACTACAACTGGAGTATGCAATCTTGATGCTGAATCAGATGCCTGGTCAGGGTGATTATGAGCTATTCTTCCAAATATAGAAACACCTGGAATCCCTGCAGTCTGAAGTGATATGCTACTACTGCCATATACTTGGTAAACACCCTGGGGGCTACGGTGAGACCAAAGAGCAGAACTCTGAATTGGTAATGACTGACTCCCAACCAGAAGTATAGATATTTTCTAGACTGTCTGCTCATTTTTATGTGACAGTATGCATCCTGAAGATCTATTAAGCAAATCCAGTCGTCCTTGTGCAGAAAAGGCAGAATGGACTGAACCATGACCATCTGGAACTTTGTAACCGATCAATTTACATTGCTGATATACAAAACTGGTCTCCAGTCCCCTGTTTTCTTTGGCACTAAAACATAATCTTGAGTAGGTTCTGGATTTTTTCTGGTCTGAGGATACCTCTTGGATGACTCTTTTTCTAGCAGCTTGTTTATTTCTATTGGTGCTGCTTCCCTCTGACTGGGTGGAACATCATAGCTTTTGTTTATTATTAGTAGGGGTGGGTGGGGGGAAAGGTATTGTCTAAAATCTGGATATTATCCTCCACACCCATGAATCTTTTGTAATCTCTTGCTAGGCTCCATGGTGTAGGGATAAATGACCCCTGACTGCCTCCAGAGATAGACAGGCAGGCCTCCTTTCAGGAATGCTGATAGGACTTGTCAGAGAAAGTATCTCTGGATCCCTGGTTATGCAGACCACCTTTGCTGCGGGGAAGGCATCTTCCATTACAGCTCCCCCCTCTGCCCCTGGTGGAACTGGCTCCAAGCGGATATTGGAAGGGACCCAGGGATTTTTTTTGAACCACATTTTCCATCCACCTTATTGGTTCCCAGAGAAAGAACTTTGAGGAGTTGAAAAATGTGGGCCCACAGCAGACACGGCTTTTCCTTCCTGCTTACACCTAGCAATTCTGTCTTTTACTTTGGGGTCAAATAAGGAACTTCTGTCAAAAGGAGCACTAACGAAGGAAGACTTGAAGGGTTCTGCAAAGTCACACAAGCACATCCTGGCATGTCTTCTGATAGAAATGCCTGAACCCACCGCTCGTGAGGTACCTTCAGCTGAATGGGAGATGAGCCTCATGGACGAGTTTGAAATGAACTGAAGGGTAGCCGAATGCAAGGCAAAAGTGCTGTCTGCCTCAGAGGATATGGTTCTAGTGAGGGATTTGGCAAGTTCCTTAATCAAATCCCTCAAAAGTGTCATGAAGTGTGCTAAGTAATGCAGCCACCAAAGGGCAAAAGTTGCTGAAGTACAGACACACTTCTCAAATCTGTCCAGTGCTCTAGACTCCCTGTTAGGGGTGCGGACAGAGGAACTTTGTTCCGCTAGTTCTTCCTTCATGGCCACTGCTATGACCATAGCACCGACTGGTACTCCCTTTCTCAAATATGTTCTGTCCTTTGGTGGTGCCAGGATCTTATCTGGTCTCTTAAGAATAGGCTTGATGGTAGCAGGCTCCTTCCATGCCAGTCGGGAGACCAAATCATCAATGAGCTGAATGGCGGGCAGAGTCACCCAGGAGGTAGACAGGCCAGTTCCAAAAGCCTCCAGGAATACAGACTCCTCTTAGGAAGGGCTGTTGGGAGACCAACCACCCCTTTACTTTAGGAATTCAAGGATGTCTCCAAATTAGATGTCTTCGCGTGGTGATAGCAGGGACCCCTCCTCCTCAAAGTCAGTATCATCTGTGACAAATTCTCATGGAAAGTCCAAGTGCCTCCTTTTACACTTTCTCTTCCTGAGAATTTCTTCAGTGGGATGCTCTGGAGAAGTGTCAGAAGAGATTAGTATACCCTGCTGGGTGTTCTAGAGACTGGTTTAGGCTGGCTGTCCCAATGGATTGAGGCTCTAGACGCAGAATCAAATGGAGTTGGGTAGTTGGAGCTGAAGAGGGAAGAGAAATCAGAATTCCTGGAACAGAGAAAACTCTCTCCATTACCTTGAATGCAGAATACCTCAGAGAAAAGGAAACTGATGGATTCAATAAGGCATGCTTATGGACTTTAGACTTCCTCTATCCCAGAGGCAGATTACATGAGGAGGGAGTAGGAGCCGAACTATCTACCTCAGCACAAGAGCTTGTAGTAATTGGTTGTTTTGTACCATTTCCAGCTCTTTTGAAGTTCCCTGTTTAAAATCCGCGTTTCCGCAGCTTTGCACGATTGTGCGCATAGCGCAGCGCCGGTTAAACAAGGTTAATCTTTTTCTGGCTCCGCCAAGTCTGCTCTTCAAATTTTCCCTTAAGTAAGCTCTACTCTTAGAATTATCAGTCTACTCGCTATATTATAAGCCTAGCACTTGTTCTCAAAACCTCTCTTCTAAGTAAGCACTCTCAAACCAAAGTAAGCACTACATCCACCTACCACCCCTGTGAATACCCACTTCCCTTAAAGGCAAAGCACTCCCTTACACTATTCTAGCATGTCGAGTGGTGGATCACTGGCATACTCTCCGGTTCGGCTGGTTAATCTGAGAATCTTGAGACAATGCTACAATTGTCTCATGTACACAGACAACCCTCTCCTCCTCCCAACAAACACAAATACATGTGAGAGATGCAACTATATAGCCAAATTGGAGGCTGAACTCTCTCAACTCAGGACTGGCAAGACCAGAGAGGAGGAGAAGGTAACCACACACACAGCAAACCCAGTCCCACATAGACCTACCACAATTGCAAACCAAACACATAATAACACAAAGACATACTCGGAGGCTCTAATAAAAAACTTACCAAAACAACAGAAGCTCCCAAAGCAGACACCCAAAAATCCACCACCTCAAAACATAACACATGAAACACATACTTCAATAAAGCAGTGTGTCAAACAATCACAGCCCTTAAGGCCAAACACCATGCCTGATACACGAGTAATTGGTGACTCTATAGTCAGACACACTGACGTTCCGCTTACCAGGCTGAACAAGGAGAGGGTAACGGTGAGCTGCCTGTCGGGAGCTAGGATCTGCCACATAATACATGCACTCAAGTCACTCCAAAGCAAGTACAAACATGACTCCATCATTGTCCATGCCGGCGTTAATGACCTGAGACGTACCTCCCTGGACTACATGAAAAGAGACATAGAGGAGCTCTCTGATTATGTAGCCCAGGCTGGTATGACCCTGACCCTGAGCAGCATCTTGCCCTCACCAAGAATGATGCCACAATACAAGGACAAGATGATCAGCTTTAATAATTGGCTCAATTACTGGTGTCATTCGAGGGGGATCCAATGTCTGTCTGCTTGGGATGACATGCTGGACAAGCCACGCTGCTTCGCAAGGAACGGCTTGCACCTGTCACCACTGGGCTTCCGGATATTGGCTAAGGCTCTTGCCACCCCCATAGTGCCTTTTTTAGGCAAGGCTCAAAGGACAAACCCACCTCCTTAGAAAACAAAAATGGAAAAAAACTAAGGGTAATGCTGCTCAACGCCAGAAGTCTAAATCTCAAGATGCAGGCTCTCGAAGCATTCCTCAGTATGGAGAGCATCGATGTCTGTGCAGTAACTGAAACCTGGTTCAAGACTCCTGAGAGCACCCCAGCTCTACCAGGCTTTACCTCGTATCATGCATTTCAGCCCCAGAACTCGGGCCGAACCACAAAGGGAGGGGGAGTGTCCATATTCATCAAGGACACCCACACCTCCAGGTTAGTGGCAACACATGAAGCATCAGAGACCATCCAGGTGCTACTAACAGTAGGCAAAACTGGTAGCATGTTACAGACCACCCTTCCCAATCTCAGGAACCCCATTCAGCCTTCCTGAAGACATTGGAGGATATGAATGTCTCACCAAATACCATCATATTGGGAGACTTCAACTACCCTAACATAGACTGGGTGCATTATTCTAGCCCTAACACCCTAGCCCAAAAGTTCCTGGAATTCATTAACTCGAATGCAATGGAACAGCTAGTCACCTCTCCCACAAGGGGAGAAATTATACTAGACCTGATCATCACAAACATGGGGACACAATGCTCCACACCGGAAGTATAGCCCTCACTAGTGAGATCTGACCACAAACTAATCACCCTGGATATTCATATCCCACCCCCACCCCCAGCACAAAAGACTACAGTGAGAAACTTCTCAAAGGCCGACTTTACACTTCTCAAGACTGAGATGGTATCCTTTAAGCCCCCTGGACCAGAGGAAACCACATCCCACAATGCTGAATCCTTCACAAATGCTTTCTACAGACATCTCCAAGAATGCATGGATCATGCAATCCCAAATAAAACCAAGACCCTCTCCACCAAGGGCAGGCGTCCTGTCTGGTGGACCCCAGCCATAAACAAACTGTATAACAAAAGAAGGAAGCTACTGCAAGACAGAGCAAAATCCCATAAAGGGAAGGCATCTCTGACCAGCACTAGCAAAAAACTACATTCACTCAAAAACATCCAAGGCCAACTTTGAGAGAAAAATCACTAAGGACACTAAAGATAACCATAAGGCCTTCTTCAGCTATGTTAAAAACCTGGGCGGAAACCCTCAGATATGCTCAGAGTTAGTTCATAACGACAACAAATACACTGAACCCACAGATATTGCCAACATACTGGCAGACAGGTTCAGTGCAAACTTCTCCCCTCCCTCACCCCCAAAAGAAGAAATAGTTATCCCAGCTGAATGTAACCTCCCTGTCATCTCAGATGTCCAGGTGAGAGCCGCTCTCAGCAAAGCTAAAAACACAGCATCTATGGGACCTGACGGTATCCCGGCTTGCGTGCTACCTAATCTCCAAGAGGAGCTAAACCCGCACATAAAAATGCTGTTTAACCTTAGCCTTACTACAGGATATGTACCTGAACACTGGCGTACAGCAACAGTGGTCCCACTCCACAAAGGAGGCTCCTCTACAGACCCTGGAAACTACCGCCCCATAAGCTTAACCAGCCTGGTCTGCAAAACTATGGAAAGAATCATTATGGAACTCATAAACAGAGACATCGGGGACCTACAGACACTTGATCCTATCCAGTTCGGCTTTGTAAAGGGCAGATCCTGCCTTTTGAACCTGGTTGACTTTTTTCAAACAGTCACTAGAGCCATTGATGAGGGCAAAGCAGTCCATACAGCCTACCTGGACTTGGCTAAAGCCTTCAACACAATACCCCACTCAGGCATCATAGACAAGCTCAACAGCTTAAATGTAAACCCATATGTCACAAGATGGGTTGCAAACTGGCTAAAGGACAGAACCCATAAAGTCAAAATCGCTGGAGCTATGTCAGACTCAAAGCCAGTCACAAGTGGTGTCCCACAGGGCTCTGTCCTGGGACCCCTATTGTTCGGCATTTATTTCTCAGATGTGAAAGCAAACACGGGAGGGTTGTGGCTGACAAAGTTCACAGATGACTGCAAACTAGGCGCCATAGTCGATACACCAGCTGACACATGCATCCTACAGAAAGGCCTTACTGAGACGGACAACTGGTGCCGAAGTCATGGCCTTAAACTAAATGCCAAAAAATGTATAGTCATCCCCTTTGGGAAAAACAAAGTACCCACAAATTATCACATAGGCAGTAACCCATTTAGTACAGAAAAAGTAATCAGACACATGGGGACCCAAGTTGACAGTGACCTCTCATTCGACACCCACGTTGTCAAAGTGGTTAGAAAGACCTTCTACCTTGCCCACCTTATCATGAAGTGATTCACATCCAGATCAAAGAAGGTCATTGTACCCCTATACTCCTCCCTTATCAGGCCCATGATTGAGTACAATGCCCTATTTGGTATGTACCTCACCCGGCACCTGCAGCAGCTGGAGAGACCCCAAAAGTACCTCACCAAGAGGATCAAGGGTCTCCAACATATGTCATATGCTGCCAGACTAAAGAAACTCCAGCTCTATTCAGTAGCATACCGCCTACTCAGAGGTGATCTATGCCTGACATTCAAGGCCATATCAGGAATTGATGGACATGCTCCATCTCAAAAAATCCAAATCCATCAGAACCACGAGAGCTAAAGATCTAAACCTCAACATAAATATGAATAGGACATGCTGGAGGGACAGATTCATAACTCAGAGGCTTCCCACACTCTGGAACAGGATCCCAGTTCATGTTAGGCAGAGCCCCTCACTGACTCTCTTCAAGAGAAATCTTGACGAGTGGATGGGAGATCGTAGGTTTACCCCGGGGGTCATCTCTGTGTCACTACTAGACAGAGAAACAGTAAACTAAATCTATACTTTTGTACCATTACATGGGGTGGCGAAAGCCACATACACTATGGCTAGGCTTATAAATGCCCTAGGGCAGATAGCCTAGTACTAAACTATGAAACTATGAAGCTCCATGGGGCAGAAACGGCTAAGACAGCTTTGGAGTCAACTCCAAAACCCCAGATTTAGTGCCAACACTATGGCTCCAAGAGTCATCCATCTCTGAAGTGCTCACTGCCAGGCCACTCAGAGATGCCACTGAAGTCGAAGGTACCAGCAATTTTGGATCTGAGGCAGATGACTCTAGGATTTTTGGATCTGATGGCTCCAAAACCAAAGGTCAAAATCAGACAGAGAGAGAGAGAGAGACAATAATGGGGGAGTAGTACTGACAAGGGTCTCTGGACCTGAAGGCATTGGTTGTGAAACAACTCCCATTTGAATCTGCGTTGAGAGGAATTTCCTCATCATCTGACCACATTGGCTTTGGTCAGATTCTTGGATGATCATACAGATGACGCTGTGGAAGATGGTCTAGAATGTTGTCTCTGTGACCGTTCCAAAAAAGGGAAAGGGAGCCGAGCCAAGATAGAATCCAGTACCAGCTGCAGTGATCGGATCTGAAGGGATTTCTCCTACTGAGATTTTGGACCTGAAACCTCATAAAATGAATGTGTTCTTTCTGTCTATCAGTGCTCTTGGACTGAAGGCCTTACAAATGTCACAGTCTGAATCAAGGTGAGCTGGGCCTAAACAGTACATGCATTTTGAATGAATGTCTAAAATAGGAATCTTATGGATGCAGGCTACACACTTTCTGAAACCAGAAGGTTTCTCTGACTTGATTATAAGGCTAAAGTAATGGAAAAAAGACTAACAAGAGAAAGATTTTTTTTTTAAAGAAGGGAGGAGAGTATTAAGAAATACTAACAATGGTAATAATAGAAACACCTTTAAACGTCAAAGAAATACAAACAATGGTATTTAAAGAATACTAGAAAAACAAGTATATAGAAGTTTTCTACACAGAAGAAATAGGGAAAAATGTAAAGATAATAAAATATTATAAAAGATTATATAATAGGAGGATTGCGCAAGATAGATTACAGAAAGAAAATTAACTTTCACTAATCAAAAATAATATGCTCACTCAAGATTAAGCACTGATGTCTTTTGAACACTTAGGTTGCAAAAGAGATCTGAAGTATGTTAGTTGACTACTGTATTATGGGTAATGGGAGAAGCTCAAGAGTTTCTGTGTTCTACAAGTCAGAAGAAGCAGCCAAGTCAGATCTGAGGAGTGGATCTGAACCCAACAGTTGAGGAATGAAGGAAAATGACCACATGAGATGCAGATTTTAATGGAATAAAACAAAGAACAAAGTAGCTAAGACTTTGCTGTACCAAAGCTGCTAGAAGGTCAGTCTGGTTAGCCAATACCAGACACAAAATCTTTTCCATTTTTCTAAACACAATTTTCTTATGGTAGGTTTCCTGGCTTCTTTTAAAGCAAACTATATCTAGTTCAAGGCTTTCACAATTTGGGATCATGAGCATATACTCAATGCAGTCAAAAACTATTTGACTGGCTTTGGATACACCAGTATGCCCTGTTGTTAATACAGTGCAAAACTTGTGGACAATCATATTTTCATTTTTGCAGATGTAGGAAAAGACCTGGTTTCATGGGTTAGAAAAGATCTGTTAAGATGATGTTGGCCCAGTCTTCCATGGTCTTCTCCGGTACTCTTGGTATGACAGGGATTTTTTTTAACTGGGTACAAACTGATCTATCACTGCAACATAAAGAACTGGTCTGCAGGAACTAGAGGTGCTCTCATTAAAGGGGAGAAGGTTTGAAACTCTTTGTAGGCTGAAGATATTACTTTTCTTACTTAGTTTGATATCAGGGTGAGCTTTAGGCTTCTGAATAATTTAATTTTCCATCTGTGATTTTAGAAGGGGGAGGAGGAAAAGGTGAGTCTTTCAGTCACAAATAGGCAATAAATTCCTGGGAAAGAGGATTCCATTCACCCTTCTTTTACTTTGTCATATCCCCACACCAGTCACTTCATCTACTCCAAATGCCCTTTTTAAAGGCCTTCTTTTCTTTAGCCTTACCAGCCAGCCCTGGTTAGCTTTCTCTGCAAGGGGTAGTTCTTAGTGAGGTAACTTATGCTGCATTTTGGTATAACTGGATGAAAAAAAATGCTCCCATCATTTGCACAGTCTTAACATTTTCTTCTGCCTCCTAAAGACATCTTTTTTTTCAAAACACCTTTACTGAATTATCACTTGTGACATTGGCAAATTTATATTCATATAAAAGTAATCAAACTATATTAACATAATAAACATTATACTTCACATATACTGCTATATTTTGTATAACCTAAGCAACATTACATAAATTATTGAATTCCTGCCTTAATTTTTAAATAAGAAACATCTTTAGTAAACCATCACTTACTAAACAGGCAATCATACATTTACTTAAATGAAACAAATCACACCGACACAATCTTAGTTTCAAGCATTTTACATCACAAACCATACGGACACACTACCAGGTGCAAACATTATACATCACTTATAATCTACCCAATCTTTCTCACTCAAACATTACATAGCTTGTTTAAGTCCTGCCACCTTTTAAACCTCATTCCTCCCTTGTATGTGCTGTTCCCACAATTCCCATTTTTCCTATGTAGTTTGCTCCTACCCTTTTCTAAAGATTTCAATTCCAGTTGTTTTTATCTCTGTTACTATATTCACTACTTCCAGTATAGCTGGTTTAGATTTTGATTTCCATTTTCTAGTAGTTGCTTTTTTGACAGCCACCATTATTAGACACAGCAAGACCTTACCATGTCTAGGCAATTCTGATTCTGTATCACAGCTCAGAAAAATCATCTCCCTCATCAGGGCAATCTACTCACCCAGCATCTCCAATATTACATCCTGCAGGGAATCCTTAAAGTCTGCCAACTAACAGCACTACCAGAAAATATGCTCCCAATTACCTCCTCCTTCCCCTTCACACCTCCAACATTTGCTGTCTGCCTGAGGAAAAATTCTCTGGAGTCTACTTGGGGTATAACAATATCTATGTAAACATTTCCAGGCAAGAATCCTAAATCTTTTATATTTTGTTGTATATTTGGGAGACCTGCATATATCCTCCCATTATTTCTTTGTGAATTGCTTTTCCAATCTCTCTGGCCCAATCCTTTCTAACCTCCTCTGATTGATTCTTATTTTTATCATGCAATATTTTACATACTCTACTAATTATTCATTTCTTAATGGCAACTTTAGTTCTAGAGTCTACTAAAACCTCTACCAGTGCTAGTCTTTCATTTAGAACCCCTCAATTTCTTTCTCTTTGTCTATAGTCTGCTATCAATCTGTGATAGGGAAGGCAGTCTCTAACCTGCAGTCCAAATAAATTCTTGGTGACTTCCCATTCTATTATCTTTCCCTCTCTAGTTATTTGCTCCCAATACATTGGTTCCTTTGACAGTTTTCTCCAATAACTTCCATCTCCCTCTTGCCTACAGTCTGCATCCCTAATTGCAGTCATCCCTACAGGCAGAATCTCCTTTCTCCATTCTCATGTTAGTTTAGTTCTTAGAATACTTTCTGCTATTGTAAGGATATAATATTCTGTATGATTATTATTCTTCTTAAAAGCCTGCATCCCAAATCCCAGTCTCGCCTTGCTTCTTGAGCCCCCCCCCCTTCATCATCATCCCTTTCCACTTTGACTTATAGTTTTCGGCTTATGCAATGTATAGGAGCCTTAAATGTGTAGCTTTGAAATACCCCTTCAAACTGAGTAATTCCAATCCGCCCTGTTCTACTGAAAGAATCAAGCTCATCCCACTTGACTCTTGCCATCTTTCCCTCACAGATAAAGTCCTTCAGCTCTTAATTGCTATCCACAACTTCTCTGGTTGATAAAAATATGCCTGACCTGTGTATAAGACTAAAGGGAGTAAAACATTTTAATTGCTTATATCGTACTAGCCATATAACAAAGCTTCTATTTTCTAGGTTTTTGTATTATCTTTTGTTTAGTCTCTTCCCACATATCCTTAGCTGCCACACTAGAATCATTTTTAATCCATACTCCTAAATACTTCATTTTATCATGTCCCCATAAATATGGATATTCCTGAATCAGTTCATATGTAAGTACATGACTTACCCCTCCTCCTAAAGACATCTTAAGCAGGAGGGTAGAAGAGTCAAGATATGTTAAGGGGAGCATCTAAAATTTGTCATTTGACATCCACATGTAGGGCCTAAATCCTGAGCCAAGCATTCCTCCTTGAAACTATTATACTGGCAAATTCCCTAACACATATAACTAGGACATCATAGCCATACTCATCAGCTTACCCACCTTCTGGTTTGTCTGAATAGGTCTAGAAATCTTCAGTTTTTGAGTGAAATCCACAAGGGTTTTACCATTTTCCCCATTTTAGAATATTCCTCTAATGCTGCAAATAAATGTGTCTGGCAGCTAATATCCAAGATACTCAAAGTTGCAGAAGTATATGATTTTTGCCAAAATGGTCTAATATTGTTACCTCGTCTTTCTTTCATTTGACAGTGCATTTTTGGTTAGGTACCAGTCTTGAAACCCTCCTCACATCTAGTGAGACAACAAGCAGTTCTGTTACCAGGCTTTTATTATTTATTTACTGATATTTGATTACCATGAAGGTCTGACTGGGTAGGTGCTTATTTTCATCAGATGCCCTGAGAGGAAAGCTGCAAAGTTTTTCAAAAGCATTTTAAAACAATAATGTGACAACATTGCTTAGAAATAGATACAACTTTTATATAATTGAATATTTCAAAAATTTTAGCCAATTTAGAGAAATTAAAGTTAGTATAATATGAACAGGAACTGCAATGAGAAGTGATAGAAAAAAAATAGGATTATGTCATGTTTAGACAGATAATCAGGAGAGAGAACATGATTAAAGTTAAGAAGGGGAAGTCAATTTCAAAGGTGTCTGGAGGTATGACATTAAGTTTAGGTTGCTCAAAGACCAGCAAATGCATATACCTTTTGTGGGAGCCCAGAGGCTCCTTTGACACCCCCCAGTTAAAATATTATCTCATAAGGCTGAGCATCTTTTCAAAAGGAGATATTTTTGGGAGGGGAGCCAAATGACAGAGACTCGTTTTCACCTATTTCATTTCTCAGTGGTAGAACATTTGAAAGGTAAATGCTAATTTGGCACCTCTATCCTTAAAACATCAGCGTTTAACATCAGTTGCAGCAAAGGAGCTCTCTTAATTTGTACTGGAATCTGAAGGCCTGAACTGCTGGGCCCAGTTGTTGCGGGAAAGGGAAATATTACGCTTTCACGCTACAATTTACTCCTTGGCAAATTTTTAGATATCAAAAAAGGCCTGGGCAGATGGCAACTTGGACCTGACCCCCCTTCCCAATTGGCCAAGCCATGAAAATCTTGGGGGAGTGGTCATCTTGAGGATACAGAAATAGTAGCAACTGGGTCTCGCCAACAAAAATGAGGGAGACACCTTCCACTGCAATTGCACTGTCTGCACAGTCAGATGCTGGGCCATCTGTCAGTGGCTGGAGATGATCACTTAAGTGTAGTACAGTAAAAGGAAGGGTTGTGGCCTGAAAAAACTGAAGAAGACATTACTTGTACCTTCAAGGAACCAGAGTCCTCCAGCTTATATTGATCTAGTGGGAGCTACAAAGACTTTGCATACCCTATCTGTTTCTAAGGTAGTTGGGGTTTTCCATTTTCCTCTTTTGCATTCATTTCTTTTGAATGCCTGCACCACAGGAAGGCCCAGATGATTTTGAATGGGCAAGAGCCCCTTAGCCTAGGGTTAAGAGTTCTTGGTGCTCTAGGTAAGTCTTAAATGATTTGGTATAACTTCTCCAGATTTTGCTTCTAAAATAAAAACACTGTCTGCATATTTCAACTGACGGATCTGGAGACAGACAAAAAAAGTCACTGAAGGTGGGAGACCTTTACAGGTATTTGCTTACCACATTCACATTTCTTGGTAATTTTTCTTGAGGCTTCATGGGCTTTAAAAAAATATAACAAAAATATATTTCAAAAAATACCAACACCATAGCAATACAAAGCAACACAATAAGGTAATTACACAAAAAGTTCCCAAATAGGCACTGATCATGGAGTATAGAAGCTGGAAGCCCTGATTCTTTCACAAGTGTTATTGTCAAGTGAGTGAAGACCTGGATTACAGCAAAAGAACTGAAGATGTCATGGGCTGCTCTCTCTCTTCTCTACCAAGTTATGGCATCAAATGTTAAATTTTTTCAGATTTAATTTGAGACTGTTGTCCTTACAACAATTCACATAGAAAAAATTGCGGAGCCCTTAAATGGTGGTAAAATGAAGTAAAAACACCAAAGAAGAGAATCTATGCAGACGTTTATTGTTAAACACTCTTGGCAACTCTTGCCTTTATCAGAACATAAACGTACATAAAATACAGGTGTTGAAATACCTTACAAAACACAATTTCATGTCACAAGATTCAATTAAACAATGAACAAATACTTACAAAAAGTTTTTTTATATAAAAACAGACTGCAATCTACCATAACTGAATGAAATTAAAAAATGCTACTTACACTTGTGACTGTGTTAATATTTAGTCAAAACCATATTATAATTTTCATGACTATTTAAGTCCTGGTGGACTGTAAGCATGGAATAAAATTTGCCATCTAAGTTCCCTACCACCACTAAAATCTTGTGGAACGTGATCAATGACACAGAAAACAAACTTGTTGAAAAAACAACATTCCATAAAATGTTTGGCTAAAGCATTTGCTTTGTTCTTTTAGAAATGGTATTTTGGTGTTCATAAAATCTTTTTTTTAATCTCTATTTGTCTTTCCTATATAAAATGCGTCACATGTGCAACAATTGGCCATGTAAACCACATATTTCGCTCTACATATGAAAAACCCTGGAAATGGATATATTCTGTCATTTCTAAGGTTGACATATTAAGACCTTTCCTTAATGTATGAACACTGGGTACAACTAAGGCACATATAAATCCCGCTCTTGCCTACAACCTGATGTTTGTTCTCTTCCTTTACAAGTACTTTTTAAATGTTGATTTGCTTTTTTATTAATAAAAAATGGTTTATTATCCACAACTCTGATGACCTCCTCAAAGATTTCTAAAATTCTTCAGTTGTTTGTGGATAACCCCTTTAGTAGCAGCACTGTCCAAGGAGTAAACTAATGGCATGGAAAAAGACCATCCTTTTGTGTTACTGTTGATAACCCTTTCTGTGTTGGTATTGCTACCTACTTGTTCAATTATGCTCTGCAAAAACAAAAACAAAGATAGGCAGCTGTAGAATGCTCTGCACCATTTCAGCCGGGTACCCCAACATACAAAACTGTCCCTTGAAAATGTTGTGTTTGATGTATGGGGGATGCATACTGGAATGGAGGTGTGCATTGCTCAATACGTTTTTGCAACAAATCCCAGTTCTCAACCTTTTTTCTTTTGAGTCTTTTTGTACCTCTAAGTCCAAGAAACAAATCTTTGTTGAGTCGTCTTTCTTCATGCCATTGGTTTACTCCTTGGAAATGTGCAGCTATCAAAGGGGTTATCCACAATAATTGGGGAATTTTATATATCAGTGAGGAAGTCATCCAAGTTGTGGGCAATAAACCATTTTTTATCAATAAAAAAAACATTAAAAAGTACTTGGAAAAGGAGGAGAACAAACATCAGGTTGTAAGCAAGAGGGGGATTTATAAGTGCCACAGTTGTACCCAGTGTAGCTACATCACGGAAAGTTCTTACTCTATCAACCTTAGAACTGACAGAATATATCCATTTCCAGGATTGTTCACATGTAGAGCCACTATGTGGTTTACATGGCCATTCTTTGCACCTGTGAGGCATTTTATATAGGGAAGACGAACAGAGATTAAAAAAAAAAGGATTTATGAACACCAATATGCCATTTCTACAAAGAACAATTTACCAAACATTCTACAGAATGTTTTTTCCACAAGTTTGTTTTCTGTGTCATTAATCACGTTTCACAAGATTTTAATGGTGATAGAGACAATGAAGTGGAATATAGGGAACTTAGATAGCAAATTTTATTTCATGCTTACAGTACAGTGGGACTTAATAGTCATGTAAACTAGAAGGTGGTTTTAACTAAATATCAACACCTTACAATTGGTAACATGGTCTAACTCATACTGAAGTAATAAAGAGTCAGTGAAAGACCGAATAACAACATCCAATTTACAGTCTTCTGCAAACTTAGATAATGATGGGGCAGGAGTGCTGACCTGAAGTTTCGAGAAACAGATGCCAGACAGGAAATGGTCCAACACTATGTACTGTGACACATCACTATTTTATTTTCAGAAATGGCATCTTTGACTCTAATCACATGGATTCTGTCACACAACTAGTTAACTGTCCATCACACAGCATGAGGATTTATATTCTGATTTACAAGTCTGTCTATAATGCCTGCATGGGTAATAATGCACAGGCCTTGGCTAGGTCCAGTTAAGCTGTACGTACTGCATAACTGCTATCCATCTTTTTTCAAAGAAATCAGTGAGGTTAAGGAGACAGGAAAGCCAAACTGATAAAGATTCATTTTCTGTGAAATACTCCCTGAATGCTAAAACAAGCAAGTTACAAAATGAAAAAAAAATTAGTGATTTTGCAGTCTTCAAAAACAGCTAAACTTTCACGTAAAGCAGTCAATGTGACTGCTTCTGGGGTTCTAATTTCTACAACCTTTTAGCCTCTTACCTCTCCTTCTGCATTTTTCTTAATTGCTCATGTAACTTTCCTTTAAGCCTCAGTCACTGGGGTTCTTCACAATTTATTTCCTACATATGAACATTAGCATTAAGTAATACTCAGCTTAGTAACAGTAATGGAATTCTTGTACTTCAATTCTATGTCATATTTCACTTACCTCTATAAATATCATTTGCTAACATTTCTTTCAGTTTCCTCTACAACAACAATTCTTACTCTGCTACTTTGCCAATTTAATGCTGTGGCTATTATTACTTTGCCACTGCACTCAGGTTATACCGCCATTGTGTATTCTCTTAAGCAATACCTTCTGTTTTCTTATGCTTTTACTAATTACATTCATGACTAATCTTTTTTTCTCGTTTCAAAGCTTTTCATTTTTATTACTGAAAGTTTCTTTTTTGTGGGGGGGGGTGTATATTGCTACTGCTGTTTACTATTCTCTCTCCATTTTGTCTGGGTGATTCATAACCCTCATAACTTCTCTATCAACAACTTATTTTCATTATTGTAAATTATCAGTATTAGCTTAGGTTTGTTTGTGTCTTTCGGCTTTTCCCGGTTAGGGGTCGCCACAGCGGAACTCCGGTCCGCTAATGACTGGTAGTTGATTTTTACGTGCCGAGTTACCAGCCCTGACGCACAGCCTTCAACGAAGGTACGCCCACTCACGCATGTCTCCACGCGGAAGACGCTCTAGCTGAGAATCGAACCGGGCAGCGTCTTACTATGTATATCATTATCTCTGTAATGTACATTGTACATAGTGAGTGAATGCCTCTTATATTACTTCTGTAGGCATGATGTACTACACATACTATATGTTTGCCTTTTTTTCTTCCCATTAATATTGTATTACTCTTCTGATTATTTTTAAATGTATTGTATACAACATATACTGTTTGCCTTTTCTACTTCTTTATTTTTACTACACATATCTTAATTTTAATCTGTAATTTTTTTTTAAATTTTTTTGCCATTTTGTCAAGAATGTTTTGTATTCGTGCCCTATGGCCTGCGTCATGGCTGTAAATTGTGCTTGGACGTAGTTCATTCACACAGTTAACAAATGTAAAAAAATAAAATAAATAACTACCTGACCATTCCAGCAAGAATGCATTGTTATTTTTAACTAAACTGTATCTTCAGGGAAATAAACGACAAATCCTACAACATTCTTTCTCTGGTGGTTTTGTTTCAAAGATTCTTGACAAGATCTTTTTTTGGGAAACGTTGTTTGTACAAAAGGGATGGACTACATCTAAATGATGGAAGTATTTGTACAAATGCTGTTAAACTGTCTTCAGAAATGGAACCTTCATTAAGAAAATGGAGCACTTAATAAACAATTTGGGATGAAAGGAAGAAAAGGCAGCACTTAAAATAGGTTATACAATCAATGGGAGGGTGGCCTAATGGTTAAGGTGTTTGCCTTACAAACGCAAGGTGCAGGTTTTGAGTCTCACAAGAGATAATTGGCTAAGCTTAAAATGGCTCGCAAGGGCAGTTAGCCTAGTACTAACCTATGAGCCTATAAATGGTCAAAAATCTTACACTGTGACAATGTTAAGGAATAATACTAATGAGTGGAGTTTTTTTTTCAAGGGATGTCTACAAATATTACATCTTAATAAGATCTGATAATCACCATTAATCTTGGAGAATTGTGTAACTGTTCAAAATTCCTTGCTTAGGGGCAATGTAAACACCTTACAATGTAGACTCAAACACATAGTAATGGATTTTCTATATTACTTGATAAGGGCTCAATAACTTTAATAGCTTTTTAACACCCCTCTAAACTGATGGAATTTATTTCTATTCAGTACTAGAATGAATTTCTGATTTTATTGGGAGATTTCCCATCTTTAGAGTAGCATAACCCCAAAGAGTTCAAACTCACCACAATATAAACAGAAGATGACTGACAAAAAATACAATTTCAAACAAACTTTACAATCAACAAAGACAGATTAACATCCTTGCCATCTGTTTGACACATCTTCAAGAAAAGTGGAGGGCTAGAGTCTTTACTCCAACTAGTGAAAGTTAAAACTATTGCTTACTACATAATCTTTATACCAATGCTCCTTGTTTGATATACAGGCAATATTCAGGTTAAAAAAATCCAAACTAAAACTTAGAAACTATTATGTCATATCCCAAACTGTTCAGGATATGATTAGTTTCTCAACATCAGTTTTCTAAAATTTGCTAATGAGGCATTACATGATGGTATTAATAGTAATACAGTCAACAATAGGGCTTAATAAGGTCTGTAACATTTCTTTTAATCAAAAGTGTTCAGTGTCTGGTTCAGCAAAAAGGTGTATTACAAAATGGTTCAAATTAAATGAGCTCAGATAGGATTTTTTATTTAAGCAAGCTCAATATACTACAGCAAATGCACCTACTATATGACTAAAGAAGCTCAATGTAATTTAAGGAAGGTCTTCATTTTTGTCAAACAGGAGTATGCCATTGCATAAAATGTAAAACATGATAAAACAATAATATTTAAAGTTTTGAGACAGGAAAGAAATGACAGGATTCAGTCAATCCTACAGCTAAAATGGGTTGGACAGCTCCTCAGGTAACCATGTTTCTGCAAATGTATTTAAGATTCAAGTAGAATCTACAAAACATGTGGTAAATGTCTCTCAAAAATAGTGTGCTATCTCCAAAACTTGCTATCAGTAAAAATGAAGTTACAAACCTGAAAGTAAATAAAGCTAATGGTCCTGAATTTGCCATCAGATCTGGCTCACTAATTTTTTACATATTAAAGACACAATTTCTAAGAGGCACGGTCCAAAGCAACTGAGAGACAGCTCATGAAATTCCAGTGTATAAGGGTAACTCAAATTTCAAAACCACAGAATAACCATTCCTCTAAATAATACTGCTATTTAATGGAATACTGGGATTTAGACCTTCTGGGAGACTGTTTTCCCCAGACTCACATAAAAACAAGCCTAGAATCTGCCACTAGATCCTTTTGCTGCTCTAAATAAGGAACACGAGGTTAGATAATTTCTGCAGCTCCAAAACATTCAAACCAATACCTGCAGTTTTCCCTAGACTCACATAATAATGAGCCAATAACCTCCCACTAGATCCTTTTGCTGGCCCAAGTACGTCAGGTTGCCTAAAAGGGAGCCAATGATTTGCTCTCCTATGTGTGATTTCAACAAGCTTCAGATAGACAAATTCATAATTTTTCACTGTGGCTCTGATTTTGAAATACAAGAAACAAAGTTGTTCATGCTTGTAAATAAACTTAGATTGTACTGTCAGCAGGTAGCCTTTTACCTTCTTACTTTAGGCCTATATCAGGTTTACATCTGTAGCTTTAATCTCTACAGGAGATCACTGGTATAAAACTTAGATCCTCCATAGATGCACCTGATCAAGAGCAAAACAGAATGTCTTTAGTTTTATTGCTGACCTCATTAAAGCAAAAAGAGTACCTTAAGGAGATCAGTATCAAGTCTAACTGTTTTCTGGGATGCTTTTGGGTGATAGCTATAATGTGAACTCCACTGTTTGGTCTAACTGGTTAAAGTTGTAGACATGAACAGGTATTCCTGCCCCCCCCCCCAAAAAAAAGAGTGATTTTTTACTGTAAATCTCCTCAGCTACAAAAGCAATGAGTTAAAACTTTTAGTTATGTACTCACCATAACTTTAGATGTTTGGGATCCATCTCGCCTACATTCTGTACTGATGGGCTCGGAGCCGATCCTCGGCTCTGACTCGGCACGCTATGCTATAGAGCGAAGCCTCTTATTGGCTGAGCTATTCTCTATCCCAGGATGCACCACCACTAATCCCCCAGATCTTGTTTGTCCGCATTCATGCACACACACATAACTTGTTTATATAACATTGCCAGATGTTTCAAGATGAAACAATAGAATTCGGACCGTCCGATCTCTTCTGATCTCCAAGGCAGGGGGAAAGAGGGTGGGTTATTGGGAATGTAGGCGAGATGGATCCCAAACATCTAAAGTTATGGTGAGTACATAACTAAAAGATGTTATGTGATCCTATCTTGCCTACATTCTGTACTGATGGGACAGCGTCCCTAGCACCTAAATCCTGGGTGGCTCACTGGAAAACACTCCTGAGCACTGTGGAACCAAATGAAGCTCGCCCCCGAGATGCCACATCCAATTTGTAGTGGGAAATGAAAGTGTGCGGGGAAGACCATGTAGCCGCAGAACAAATGTCACTAATGGCAAGCTTAGAATGGAATGCTATTGAAGTAGCCATAGCTCTTGTAGAGTGAGCTTTGACAGAGGTCGTAAGCTCTTTATTAGAAGAGGAATAAGCTTGACTAATACAGTCCCTGATCCATTTGGCAATAGTGACCTTTGTGACGGCTTTTCCCAATTTATTATCCGAAAAAGGACACAAACAATTGATCTGTTTTCCTTGTTTGTTTGGTCCTGTCTAAATAAAAACGCAATTGCCTGTGGACATCCAATGTGTGGAATATGTATTCCGCTTTGTTTGAGTACTTTGGAAAGAAAACTGGAAGTTCTAATGACTGTTGTAGGCAAAAACTGGAACAAACTTTAGGGACAAAGGATGGATTAGGCCTGAGAGATACTCTATCTTTGTGAAAAACCAGGTACGGTGGTTTTACAGATAGAGCTTGAAGCTCTGAAACCCTTCTGGCAGACGTAATCGCTACCAGAAAAACAGTTTTCCAAGATAGAAATTTCAAATCACATGTTGCTGCCGGTTCGAAGGGGGAGGAGGTTAAGGCACGTAACACCACATCGAGATCCCACTGAGGAGCAGGATGAGAAATCGGAGGTCGTAAAAGCGCAGCACCTTTCATGAAAGTTTTACACAATCTGTTGCTCATTAAAGGTGGGTTTATAGATTCATGAAAATTGGAAATAGCTGCCAATTGGACCTTGATGGTAGAGACTGAAGAACCTTGATTGAATAGGGAAGTTAGAAATTTTAGAACTTCCGATACAGGAACAGTGATGGGATCCAGACCCCGGAGTTGAGCCCAAATAGCAAATCTCTTCCATTTGCTAGTATACAATTTCTTAGTGGCAGACTTGTGGGCCGAAGATAAGATATGTATGACTTCTGATTCCTGACTATAGTCGGAAGAGGAGGAGCCAAGCTGTTAACTTCAAAGTGTGAAGGGATTGGTGGAGTAGTCCCGACTGATGAATTAATAGGTCTGGGATCTGATCCAGGAACCATGGACCGTCCAGTGCATATTTCCGAAGATAGGGGAACCATACCTGACGAGGCCAGTAAGGAGCAACTAAGATCATTCTGCTCCCCAAGTGAGACGCCTTTTGTATCACTCTGGGAAGGAGGGGAACTGGGGGGAAGGCGTATAGCAAGCCGGTGGGCCAAGGATGGGCTAGTGCATCCATAAGGCTCTCCCCCGGAGCTGGAGTGAGGGAAAAGAACTTTTTGCACTTCGCGTTCAGCGGGGTTGTGAAGAGGTCGCAACAAGGAATTCCCCATTTGCTGAAAATCTGAGTTGCCACTGTATTGTTCAGAGACCACTCGTGAGGAGAGAGGATAGTTCTGCTCAGTCTGTCAGCTATCACATTGGATTTGCCAGGGATATGAGTTGCTATCAGAAAACGTCTGGTCGCCACTGCCCATTCCCATGCTCTCATGGCCTCTCTGCAAAGAGGGTAGGATCTGGTTCCTCCCTGCTTGTTCAGGTACCAGACCACTGACATGTTGTCGGAGTGAACGGCAATCATGCCCTGAGGGAGATAATCGTGGAGGGCTTGTAGAGATAGAAGCACCGCCCTCATTTCCAAAATGTTGATATGAAGAAGACTCTCTTCTGAATGCCATTTGCCTTGGACTGACCTGCCCAGGAAATGCCCCCCACCCCATCTGGGAGGCGTCCGTAGTCAAAGTGGCCATAGGAGGAGGTGGAACGAAGGGTCGACCCTGATCCAGATTGGAGGGCACCAGCCACCAGCGAAGGTCCCGTTTGCAGGTTTCCGTGATCCGTATGAGGTGACTGAGAGGGAGATCCTGAAAGGACCACTGTGTCGAAAGAAGCCACTGGAGAATTCTCATATGCAACCTTGCTAGGGGGACTAGAAGAACAGTGACCGACATAGATCCCAATAGCTGCAGGACCATTCTGGCTGGAGCTTTGGATCTGAGAAGCAAGGCTCGAACTTGAACCTGAATGTTTTGTATCCTTTCTGTAGGAAGATAGACCCGCATTCGGTTTGAGTCTATCTCTACTCCGATGAATCTTATGCGTTGAGATGGCAGCAACACAGACTTTGGCCAATTGAAGGTGATTCCAAGGGAAGTGCCCAGTGATATTGTGGCTTGTAGGTTCTGCAATAGTAGACGCCTGGAGGTGGCAGTTAGGAGCCAGTCGTCCAGATACGGAAACACCTGGAATCCTAGACTCCTCAGGTGAGCAGTCACGACCGCCAAACATTTGGTGAACACCCTGGGGGCTGTGGTGAGACCAAAGGGCAGCGCTGAACTGAAAATGACTGTCTCCTAGGCTGAAGCGCAAATGTCTCCTGGACGCCTGATCTACCATGATGTGGTAATAGGCGTCCTTGAGATCTATGGAGCACATCCAAACACCTTTCTCCAGCAGTGGGAGAATGGATTGTAAGGTGACCATTCGGAATTTGGACTTTTTGACTGAACGATTTAGAATGCTGAGATCCAAAATGGGCCTCAAGTCCCCGGTCTTTTTTGGCACCAAAAAGAATCTTGAGTAAGTCCCTAATCCGATCTGGTCTGCGGGGACCGGTTGGATGACTCCTTTTTGCAGCAGCTTTGAGACTTCTAAGGCTGCAACTTCCCGTTGACTGGGTGGCGGGTCCGGGATTTTCTTGGACGGAGGTGGAGAGTGAGAAAAGGGGATGGCGTAACCTCCGGCGATAATTCGAAGCACCCATCGGTCCTGAGTGATACCTTCCCAGGCTTTTAGGTGCCTCGAAAAACGACCCCCGACTGGCTCCGGAGCTGCACAGTCGGGCAATCCCTCAGGGATTGTGAAAGGCTGAAGAGCCACGAAAGGACTCGTGGTCTCCAGTGTTGCGGGGGCCTCTGCCGCCTCTGGGATGGCGTCTTCCAGAAAAATTTCCCCCTCCTCTGCCTCTAGAAGGGGGATCATCCTGCTGTGAGGGATAAGACTTCTGGGATCTACGGAACCACATTTTCCCTCCTCTTTTAGCCTTGGGATAAGGCCGAAAGGGAGTGGAAAATCGTGCCCCTACGGCAGTCAAAGTCTTACCTTCTTGCTCGCAGCGGGGTCAATGTGTCCTTTACCTTGGGTCCGAACAAAGAGGATCCATCAAAGGGAGCGTCGGCAAAGGAAGACTTAAAGGCTTCCACAAAATGACACAGGCGGAGCCAGGCTTGCCTCCGTAGGGCAATACCCGTACCCGCCGCTCTACTCGCCCCCTCGGCCGCATATGAAATGAGCCTCATGGACGAGTTTGATATCGATGACAGCGTAGCAAACTGAGAGCCAACTGTCTGGGCCAGCTGCTCAGGTAGGTTACCCAAGAGGGTATCTGAAAGCTCCTTGATCAGATCCCTCTGAAACCTGGTGAAGTGCGTTAAATAGTTCAGTGACCTTAAGGTAAAGGCCGCTGAACTGAGGGTGCACTTCCCATACCGATCCATGCTCCTAGACTCCTTATTAGGAGGATGGACGGACGTCGAAGCCTCTGCTACATCTTGTTGGGTAGCAGATGCCACCACCAAGGCATCTACAGCCAAACCTTTTGTCAAAAACTCCTTCTCTGGGGGTGCTGATAGGAACTTATTTGGGCGAGCAGGCACCGGTTCCACAGAGTCTGGATGTTCCCACGCCCTTCGACAGATGAAATCTAGGAGCTCGTCGAAGGGAGGAGACACCCAGGAGGCGGAGGGCTGAGCCCAGAAGGCCTTAAGGAACACCGACTCTTCAGCAGAAGGGCGTTTGGAATGCCAGCCGCCTCGTTGTTTGAGGGCTTCCAGGATGTCTGCAAAGGAGACATCATCTGAGGACGACTTAGGGGACCCCTCTGCATCATCAAGATCAGTGTCTGACGTGAGAGACTCATCGGGGGAGTCAACATGCTTCCTCTTGCACGATCTTTTCCTTGGGGGTTCCTCTGAAGAAGCTTCAGAGGGACCTCCAGGAGGAGGGGAACCCCCAGTTGGGGTGACCTCAGGCCCCGGGGCTCCGCTGTCTAAGGACAGGGGGACTGCCAAAGACCCAGTCTCCGTATGTAGGGAAGGTGCTGGTGAGACCGTGGAGGTAGCCAAAGAAGATTTGGCTAACGCACTCCTCATGGCCCTGAAGGCCGGACCACCAGAATCCTGGGAAGGTCCAACCCCCGTGGCCACAACAGTAGACGGTACCCCCGCAGCTGACGCACCGAGAGGAAGGCTTGGAACCGAAAACAACGGTCCCGAAGCATCCCCCCCCGGGGCCAACAGAGGAGGTCCGTGTACTGAACTCTGACTCAAGAGCCGGGGTTGGAGTAAGGGTCGGGGCCGACCCGAAAACCTCCATCAGCTCCACCAGCACCGGCTCCAATGGTGCCGAGGCTGTTGGAGGAGGAATCAGAACTACAGGGTGGGCCATCGGCTCCGAAGCCGAATGGGCTGGAGCCGAAACTAATTTTTGGAACACAGGAGACTGAAAAAGTCTTAGGAGCACCCTGTCGATGTCCGAATCAGACATCTTGGAGGATCTAGATGAAACCGATCGGGTCCGAACCGACTTCTCCATCGGCTTCAAAGGACCGGCTCCGAATGGACTCAACCAATATCGGTGCCGAGGGAGATCCCAAAACAATTTCCCTCGGTGCTGAGGAGGGCTTCGGCGCCGAAGGGGAAGAGTCTGAGCCGGCAACCCTCATCGGCTCCAAAATCAGTGGAGCCGATGAAGGTGACCCGCCTCTCGAAGCCCCAGTCATCGGCTCCGAAACCATAGGAGTCGAGACTGGGGGCATTGAGGCAGACCGTTCCGCCCTCGGCTCCGAAGTCTGTGGAGCCGATGGAGAAGCCTGCCTGGATTTCTTAGTAGTCGGTTCCGACAGGCTGGTCGGAGCCAACGCTTTCTTTTTCTTTTTTGGAGAGGATGAGGAAGATAAGGCCTCCTCGAAGGAGGGTTTAATCAGCCCTTTCAGGATTAATTTATTTTTCCTCTCTTGGAGGACCCTAGAGGAAAAGGCGTGACACACGCTGCAGGACTCCTGTAGTTGCTTGGCGCCTAAGCAGTATACGCACGAGGAGTGGTCATCAGTTATAGACATTTTATAACTGCACCTCGTGCACTTCTTGAACCCTTTAGACATAATGTCTCTGAAACAGTCTCTATAACAGTAAAGATCACTGTAGGACAGAAAAAACAAATACAGATTTTAAACAATAAAAGTTTTTTTTTTTTTTTTTAACGATAAATCAAAATTACTACAATTATCACGAACAGCAAAAAAAGGAGGGCCAAGAACCCTCTAACTCAAACAGGTACTTGACCTCCTTAAAAAGAAATAGAAACTGCTAATGAATAGGGGAAGGCCCCTCTAACTTAAACGGGAAACCTTTCCCTAAACAACACACAAATTTACCACAAAATTATATCCAAAAACACTCGTACAACAACAATAGCTGTTAAAACAGCTTTTTGGGTAAGAAAAGAGAATTTCCTGACAGGAAAACTTTAGAAAAAAACAGCACTTAGCTCAGCCAAGTTTGAGACCACGTCCTAGCTTGTAAGCAGCAAACGAGATCTGGGGGATTAGTGGTGGTGCATCCTGGGATAGAGAATAGCTCAGCCAATAAGAGGCTTCGCTCTATAGCATAGCGTGCCGAGTCGGAGCCGAGGATCGGCTCCGAGCCCATCAGTACAGAATGTAGGCGAGATAGGATCACATAACATCTGATGTTTGGCTGCATCTATTTTTGGATTTTTTACATTTATAGTTTGAACATTTTCATTACATTTTGATTTTGGTATTGTTATACTACAGTTTGTTGTACTTTAAACTTTGTTTTACTGCAGAGTTTTTTTTTTTGGAAGTCTTAAAACCTTTGGCTAGGGTCGGTTAGGAAACATTCCACTGAACGAACAGGAATTAGATCTAGCTAAATGGTGGGAGAAGCTGAGAAACAGTTTTCTTAAATGAGATATTCACGGTTCACCTACATCAGTGATGGCGAACCTATGACATGCATGTCAAAGGTGACATGCCACAACATTTTGGGTGACACACCACCGTTCACAAACACCTGAGTTACCAAAGAAACTGCTTTTGCATTTGTTGCTTGCGTGAAGTGCATTTAATTATTTTGTGCCAGGGGCCAATTCAACAACACTGCTGCATATGTAAGGAAGTTATTAACCTCAAAGACTATTTTGGTATACTTTCTCAACAGAGTCTGCAAAGGGCATTGTTGACATTGTTTTCTCTTCATGGTTACACTTCTGCAAAGGGCAAGTAGTCTGCATTTCCAGCAGTTTGCTGTTTTACATTCCTCTCAACTGTCTCTCTTAATCCCTTCTAAAACTGGCAACTTTTTAAACGTAATGACAAAAATTAGATTTCCAGACTAATTTTACTTCAGAAAATGTATATTAATTCACATTCATTTTAAACTTAATTCACATTCATTTTTTTTGTCAGTGTCTCAAATTAATAGTACTAGTAGTTTTAAACTGCCATTGTCTCTTATTTCTAGATTTGCCCCTGATTCTGTTGAGATTTATCCCTGATGAATTGACAGCCATACCGTTGTATTTATTTATTTATTTATTTTATTTTACTTTTTTTTGTTTGTTTGGGAGGGTGACATGCAAGCAGAGTCAAGTTAGGCATTTTCTGAATTTCTGACATGCCGAACACAAAAGATTTGCCATCACTGGCCTACATTCCTCTTCAGCTACAAGAGCTCTGAGTTTAAAACTGTTGTTTGACCGCATTGACTTTTGGATTTTTCACACCCACCCTCCCACTCAACTGTTGTTGTGCTTTTATACTTGATGCCTTTTTAGCTGCCCACCCCTACTGTGCATTAGAGCTTGCAAGCCTCTCTCAGTGCTATTTCTACTGTACATTGATAATTCAAACTGATACTGCATTCCTGTTAGACTCTTAAAACTCGAGTTAGCCTCTTTTTCATATAATCCCATTTCAACAATGCACCCTGCGATATTAACAGTGTTAATCTGAATTATGTATTGTTTTTTTCTGCATTTTCCTTCTTTTAATCGAAAGTCAGCAGTTTGCATTTTAACTTGGTCTGGGACCTTAATCTTGTAGTACCTGTCACAGTGGTGGGAGAATTGTGGATTGCTGCAGGATGTGAGCCTCATTTATTACATTTCTACTGCATTTTTCTGTTTGCATTTTACTTGGTCTGAGAACCTTAGTCTTGTATTATCACTCACAATAGTGATAACTGTGAATTGCTGCAGGATATGACACTGACACACACACACACACACACACACACACACACACACACACACACACACACACATGTATATATACATACACACACTTACACTGCATTTTTACTGTTTAGTGATTGGATTCCTCTCTAACTTAGCTTAGCTGTGGTTTGCATAGAGGAAGGCACCTAGGGTTGTAATTTTCCATATAAAACTTCCTCTGCTAATTTATAAAATATCTAGTTGAATGTACAGCAGCATTACCCCAAGAGTGTTGTTTTAGATCAATCTTAGATCTCTCCTCCCAGCCCAAAAACTATAATCCCCAACTGCACCACCCTTTACAGATAACAGAAAAACAGGATCCTCAGCTATGGATGTGCATTTTCCTACTATCTCTGTAGCCAGCCTAGTGGAAATGGGCATCTCATGTTTACTGACAACTACCACATTCTTAAGCAGACTGACACAGTATGTGAGAGATGTAATTACACTATTCCTTTGGGGAGCAAAGCTCTCGTGTTAAGAGACTTATCTCCAAACAGGTTGCCAGTAACATACATGAAAGCTACTATGGATCAGACACAAACTCACATATGCTGAGGCTCTTAAATGTAATCTACCCAAAACAAATGCCTCCCATATGCTGCCCCCCGCAACTTCCCAAACACTCTACAAAGACAACAATCGCCAGGACACACACAACCAAACTTAATAACATCTCAATCACTAAGCCATTAAGGCAAACACACAACCCAAAATATTTGTCACTCGATACTTTACTGTGAGACACTGATACTCCCCTCACCAGGCTAAGCAAGGAGGCAGTCACTATCAGCTGCCAATCAGGAGCAAGGATCCATAAGATCACACATGCACTCAGGACAGACACTGAACCACAAGCAACAGTATGACTCTGTCATAGTCCATGTGGGTATTAAAGACCTGAGCCATATCTCCCTGGACTATTGTCCTGAGATGTACCTTCCTGGACTATATGAAGAGACACATGATGGAGCTTTACAATTTTGTGTCCCTGGCAGGTAGTAGCCTAGCACTGAGCAGTATTCTACCTTTTCCAAGGGTTATACCACAATATAAACAGACGATGATTGACTAACAATTGGCTTAGTTACTGGTGTCATTCCAAAGGGTCCAACTTTTGTCATCTTGGGAGGACATGATCAACAGAACACGCTGCTTTACTAGGATTGGTCTGCACCTGTCCCCACTAGGCTTTCAGATATTGGCCAAAGTATTATCTACCCCTATACTGCCTTTTATAGGCAATATCAGTCTGATAAATCTTCTAACACAGTAAATTTTATGAAAGATAAACTAAAGGTGTTACTGCTCAATGCTTGGAATCTGAACAAGAAGCTCCACACCTTGGAAGCACTCCTCACCGTGCAGATTGTTGATATCTGTGCAGTTACTGAGACATGGTTTAAAACTGTGTAAGGCACTCCGGCAGTACAAAGCTATAATGCCTTCCACATATTTAGACCAACTACCACATAAGAAGGGACAAGAGGGAGAAGTGTATTAATCTACAGAAAATTTTAGTTTTTTTGTATTTTTTTTTTGAGTGATAGTGATATTAGTCTGGATATGTTGTTTTGATTATTTAATTATAATTAAATTGCAATTATTAATTTTAATTTTTTCTGAAACAAGTATTTAAACTGAGATTTTTTTTCATTTTCATTAACATTTGAATGAAGTGTGGGTGTGCAAGCAGCTCATTTTCTGTCTCCAAATAAAAGGTCCTAAACAAAAGTGCAACTCTACAAGTGTCTTGATTGGTATTCAACATTATTGCAGTTTTTTTGATGGTCCTTTTTTGATAGCTGACTTTACACTTGTTTCCTGCATTCAGTTCCTTCTCTCTTTGGTGCGGTATCATTCAGCAGGATAGCTACCTACATATCGGTTTATAATCTACAGAAAAGGGAAGCACACCTCAAGATAGGTCAAACAATATGACATGCTTGAGCTACTCTATGTCCAACTAACCTTAGGTAAAGTCAAATACCATATTCT
The DNA here is from genome assembly GCF_019279795.1 of Protopterus annectens. NCBI lineage: Eukaryota > Metazoa > Chordata > Ceratodontiformes > Protopteridae > Protopterus > Protopterus annectens. Next base: position 165,922,267 of record NC_056740.1, on the reverse strand, counting down.
TGGTAGCTATGACCCAGGATAAGCATACCAAATACTTGAATGTACTAGAGTTGCTCACAAATCAGCTGAACACGATATTCATGGATGTTTTCAACTACCACACCATAAACTGGGATACATACTCAACCACTAACCTGCAGGCTCAAAGACTACTGGATTTTGTCAATGCAAACACCTTGGAACAGCTAGTCTGCACCACTACTAAGGGTGCAAATATCCTGAATTTGCTCACAAATATAACATAACATTATCCTCCCCTTCCTCAATGTCCTCACTGGTCAGATCAGATCACAAGGTGGTAATCCTTGAAATAAACAGAAACGCTGACCTCCCAGCAAACCCCAGAACCTTTAACAACTGTTCTACGGCTAACTACTTCCTACTAAGTGAAGGCACAGCTAAATTCCAAGCCCCCCTCCCCCCCAAACTCAGAGAACATGGCAGCATAACCGGAAGTATTTATAGAAAACCTGTACAAGCATGTAAATAACTGCATAGAAACAACAGTACCAAATCAAAATAAACTTAGGACGAACTCCAAAAACAAGCACCCTTGGTGGACCCTAAGTATAAATGGGTTGTACAACAAAAGAAAGAAAACCCTGTCCAAGAATAGGAAGGGCTATACCTAAAAGACAAAAAAAATCCCTCATGAATCTCAACAAGCAACTCAGGAGACTAATCAAGTCCACCAAAAACAATTTTGAGACAAAAATAGCCTCCCAGGTTAAGGATAACCGTACGGCATTTTTCAATTATGGATGCAACCTTAAAAAGAACACCAAAAAGTGTTCTAAACTAATAGTAAAATTGAGCTTCCTATACCAAACCAGGGGATATAGCAAATTTGTTGGCCGACAATTTCACCCCCCCATCACTCCCAGTTACCCCTCAGGAAATATCCTCTACCATTTCTCCACCAGCTATCACTAAAGAACAGGTCCACTAGAGCTAAAAACACTGAACCAATGGGTCCTGACAATATCACAGGATGACTCCTAAATAACTTGAAACATTTCTTGTCAGGCCCACTATTCAACAGACATGTTTGGTATGTTAAAATTAAATTTATGTGCTCACCAAAATTAGGTATTTGTGTTGTTCATTTTCATTCTTCCTCAACGTATGGGTTAAAGATCTGACCTCGGATCCAACTTGGTTGCATTCTACAGACTTCAGATCCATCTCTTGAACTCCTCCCTCTAAGACCAAATAAAACCGAGTATAAAGGTAAACACGGGACTACACAGAGTTACTATAAAAACAGATTAAGATTTATTGAAGCACTTTTCGTCCAGTATTTTAACATGAACTTCTTCAGGAAAACATTGCACAAACTCTTCCCTTTTTAAATACCCCTCCTGTTGTAGTCATGTGACTGTTAAAACAAATTCTTAAAGGAGCAACCATATGCATACATTAACCTAAAGATATTGTCTGCTCAAAACATTAAGGCTAAACATGCAACATAAAACATGTACATATTTACATAAAACCATCCTAATAAATTATTCTATCTTTTCAAATTCCTTAATTTTAATGAACAATAGATCAAACACATGTCATTAAGACTAGGAATAGAATATGCGTTCAACCGTATTTGCCATAGTAACTAAATATTCCAGTTACTGTTAATGGCCCTCCTCTTGGATCTATTGACACCTGTTCTATTACCCGAAATTTAAAAGTGTGGTTAGGGTTCATGTTGATATGCTTTGCTGCATTATTGAACTTACTCCTAGTAATACTGTAAATATGTTCCTAAATTCTTTCTTTGAATTTACGTTCAGTTTTTCCAACAGAGAAGGATGGACACTGTTGGCATTTAGCAAGTTAGACCACCATTTTAGAGGTACAATTACATTTGTTTTTTTGTTTTTTTTTTTTTAATTTTTACCATTAATCTCTACAGTGTCGCCTTCCTCTATGTATTTACAGTATGTACAACTGCCACACTTAAACGTTCTGGGGTATCTATTCTTAATGTTTTTCCTTTTCTAATAAGTTTTTGAAATTCATACCTAAACTATAATTTATTTTCGGGCTTGTCCCTACTTTTTCAACTAATTCACTGTCTTCATTCAGTAAATTCCAGTTTTTATTTAAAATTTTCTTAATGTTATAAGCCTCAGGGCAAAATTTTACTATACATCCAGTGCAGTAATTAATATTCCTCTCTCTGGTTATGCTTGCTATTTCTCCCTCTCCCTGTGAGTTCTCAAAAATACCCTCACCATTCAAAATAAGTTTATAATAACCATTCATTCATTTGGTTTTAATCTCCTCTATTACCTCATCTAACAGAGTTACTGGATATGCTCGTTTCAAAAACATTTGTCTCAGATTTTAACATTCATCATCGAATTCAGGTTGGATAGATACCATTCTTGCAGCTCTCAAGAGCTGTCCTTTCACCACTGATCTTTTCTGGTGGTGGGGATGTGCACTTGAATAGTGCAAAAAGGTATCCGAGTATGTTTTCTTTCTGTATATTTTTGCAACATATTTTCCCTTAGTGGTTTCTTTTCTAATGTTAACATCTAGGTAGGCAATTTCTTGGTTGTGAAAGATAGAGGTGAACTGTAACAAGTTAGTTGTGTTGTTAAAATAATTGACTATCTTAGTTGCCTCTATTACGTCACCTTTAATTATCAGGAAAATGTCGCCCAGGTAACATGTAAAAAATATAGATATAATCTGATATTTGTTCATTGGAAAAGATATATTAATTTTCCTAATACGCCATCACTAAATTGGCAAAACTTGCCCCACATGGTGATCCCATGGTCACTCCTGTTTTTTGTATATAATATTTATTCTTGAATAAAATAAAGTTATTGGTTAGTATTATATCTAATAATTCTGTAACCAAGTCTATTTCCATGGGGGGTGCCTTTTCTCATCATTATGGACACCCATTCTATCCCTTCTGCTTGGGGGATGGATGTATACAAATTTTTCACATCAGTTATGAGGAAGTTGTAATCTTCATGGTATTCTAATAAATTATTTTTTTCTAGGAATGACCATGAGTCTTTGCAGATCCGATTTTCTGTTGTTACATATTTTTTAATATACTATCTACAACCTTTGCACTTGCATATGTTATAGAATTTCTGCCGTCCGCTATTGGCCTTAGTGGGGGATTTTGCAAATCTTTGTGGACTTTGGGCACTCCAAACATCACAGGAGTAAGTGGTGCCAAGATGTTAATGTAATTTATACAAGTTTAGATCTATCCTACCTTCTATAAACAGATCATTCATATACACTCTAATGCGTTGCATAGCTATATTAAACTCATTCAATGTTACAAATTCATAAGCGTCTGTTTCATAGTCTTCGATGTCCATAAATACAAGTCCCCCACCCTTGTCCGGTTTCATTACCCTTATCTGTGCTGCTTGAACCAGATTAAAAATGTCCCAATCATCTTTACTCATGTTTCCCTTAGCCTTTTTATTTTTGTTGTTGTATACTGTACGAAAGTCAAGTTCACATACTTTCTCGAATGTCTCAAGCAAAGGGTGCAAGGGTGGGCTGAACGTGCTTGCAATTTTGAATTGACTGGGTTCAATATTCTCCACTCTCCATAATTATGTTCAAATTAAGTTTTCTTACAAATGATTTCAGGTCTAATATTGCCTTAGCCAACTCCATCCACTGTTCAGGTATAAATGCCAATCCTTTGGCTATCAGATCAACCGATTCTGGCATTACCACAAAAGAATAGTAGTTATAAATTGCAAAATCTCTATCTGTGTTTTTAATAATCACACAGTTTTGTTCTAGATTAAAGTTAGGTACACTGTTTACCTCCATCTCCTGTTGTGCGCTTTCTGACAATTGTTTTTCCTCTGTTGCTTGGCTCCAGGAAAACCCCGATTCCTTGTGTTTGCATTATTCTTGCCCTGGTACCCTCCTCATGAATCCTGTTGTTGTACGTTGACATTCGGACATTGTTGGTTGTTTCCATTACTCGTTTGTAATTGTTGGTGGTTTCTGATCCTTTCACTTCTCTGTAATTCATTATTTCCCCGCATTCTATTATTTTTTCTTCATATGTGTCTTCTAAGGAAGGGTTACCAGAAAGAGGAGAAGGGTCATTTACATCATTTTCTCTTTCGGAGTTGTTAATATTCATAAAGTAAGTGTTTCCTTGTGGGTTCCATGCTTGAGATGGCGGTGGGCATGGATAGGGCTTCTCGTTTTCATACTGAAAGCAGTCCCTCGCAAGTTTTTTTTACGTTTTATGGACCTTAATTTCAACATATGCTGATCTATACTCTGAAAGATTCTATTATATTCATACTTATATCTTTCAAATTCTATGTGGGTACGGATTTCATCATCCAATGTGTGTACATCCTTCGCTGTTTCATTAGCCATCTTATGGTAGTGTTCTGACATTAAATTAAGTAAATCCAAGCCTTGTTTATTAAATAACTGTATAAGTTCTTTATAGAAACAAGAGTCTGGTACAAGTCCCATTGAGTATTGGTATGAGCAGAGACCCTTCAGGACTATTTGTAATTGAATACATTCTCTGAAGTATTCGATTTCCAGACACAGTTTCTTATATTTCAAAAGTTTTTGATCGAACGGCACTAAATTTGTAGAAAGCGTATTACCTCCAGCCGGATGCCTCGCTGTAGAATTCACTATCGGTTCTTTAAAGTTCACTGGAGCTGCTAGCCAGTCCTTCAGAACAAGGTCTGTGTACAGTACAGCACTACAATTGAGTGAAAATAGAGGGACAACTAATATGGACAATCATGGTACTTATGGTATTAATAATGCCACCAGAATATCTCCGAGGCTTACTGAGGACCTTGTTCTGAAGGACTGGCTAGCAGCTCCAGTGAACTTTAAAGAACCAACAGTGAATTCTACAGCGAGGCATCAGGCTAGAGGTAATATGATTTCTATAAATCTAGTGCTGTTCGATCAAAAACTTTTGAAATATAAGAACCTATGTCCGAAAATCGAATATTACAGAGAATGTATTCAATTACAACTATTCCCGAAGGGTCTCTGCTCAAACCAACAGCCAACGGGACTTGTACTAGACTCTTGTTTCTATACAGAACTGCTACAGTTATTTAATAAACAAGGCTTGGATCTACTTAATTTAATGTCAGAACACTACCATAAGATGGCTAATGAAATAGCAAAGGATGTACACACATTGGATGATGAAATCCGTATCCACATTGACTTTGAAAGATATAAGTATGAATATTATAGAATCTTTCAGAGTATAGATCAGCACATGCTGAAATTAAAGTCAATAAAACTTAAAAAAAACTTGATAGGGACCACCTTTAGTATGAAAACGGGACGGCCTATCCACGCCCACCACCATCTCAAGCATGGAACCCACAAGGAATGAACTACTTATTGAACATTAACAACTCCGAAAGATGAAATGATGTAAATGACCCTTCTCCTGTTTCTGGTAACCCTTCCTTAGAAGACACATGAGAAGAAAGAAATAATGGACTTTGGGGAAATAATGAATTACGGAGAAGTGAAAGGATCAGAAACCAACAACAACAATTACAAATGAGTAATGGAAACAACCAACAACGCGCAAATGCCAACATACAACAGGATCCATGAGGAGGGTACCAGGGCCAGAATAATGCAAACATGAGGAATCAGGGTTTTCCTGGAGCCAAGCAACAGAGGAGAAACAATCATCGGAAAGCGCACAACAGGAGATGGAGGTAAACAGTGTACCTAACCTTAATCTAGAACAGAACTGTGTGATTATTAAAAACATAGATAGCGACTTTGCAATTTATAACTATTCTTCATTTGTGGTAACGCCAGAATTGGTTGACCTGTTAGCCAAAGGATTGACATTTATACCTGAACAGAGGATGGATTTGGCAAAGGCAATTTTAGACCTGAAATAATTTCTAAGAAAGCTTAATTTGAACATAATTATGGGGAGTGGAGATACTGAACTCAGTCAATTCAGAATTGCTAGCATGTTCAACCCACCCTTGTACCCCTTGCTTGAGACATTTGAGAAAGTATGTGAATGCGACTTCCATGCAGTATACAACAAAAATAAAAACCCTAAGCAAAACATGAGTAAAGAGGATTGGGACATTTTTAATCTGGTTCAAGCAGCACAGATAAGGGTAATGAAAACATACAAGGGTGGGGGACTTGTACTTATGGACATCGATGACTATGAAAACAGAGTTGAAAAAATACTGGGAACAGACGCTTATGAATGTGTAACATTGAATGAGTTTAATATAGCTATGCAACGCATTAGAGTGCATATGAATGATCTGTTTATAGAAGGTAGGACAGATCTAAACTTGTATAATTATATCAACATCTTGGCACAACTTACTCCTGTGATGTTTGGAGTGTCCAAAGTCCAAAATGATTTGCAAAATCCCCCACTTAGGCCAAGTGCGGACGGCAGAAATTCTATAACATATGCAAGTGCAAAGGTTGTAGATAGTATATAAAAAAAAAAATATGTGACAACAGAAAATCAGAGCTGTAACAACTTGTGGTCATTCCTGGAAAAAAATAAATTTATTAGAATACCATGAAGAGTACAATTTCCTCACAATGGATGTGAACGATTTGTACGCATCATCCATCCCCCAAGCAGAAGGGATAGAATGGGTATCAATAATGATGAGGAGAAAAGGGACCCCCCATGGAAATAGACTTGGTTACAGAATTATTAGATATAATACTAACCAATAACTTCATTTTATTCAATAATAAATATATACAAAAAACAGGGGTGGCCATGGGATCACCATGTGGGTCAAGTTTGCCAATCTAGTGATGGCATATTGGGAAAATGAGTATATCTTTTCCAATGAACAAATATCAGATTATATCTATTTTTTTACACGTTACCTGGATGACAGTTTCCTGATAATTAAAGGTGACATAATACAGGCAACTGAGCTAGTCAATTCTTTTAACAACACGACTAACTTTTTACAGTTCACCTCTACATTTCACGACCAAGAAATTGCCTACCTAGATGTTAACCTTAGAAAAAAAGTACTAAGGGAAAACAGGGTGCAAAAATATACAGAAAGAAAACATACTCAAATACATTTGTGCACTATTCAAGTGCACATCCCCACCACCAAAAAAAGATCAGTGGTGAAAGGACACCTCGTGAGAGCTGCGAGAATGGTATCTACCCAACCTGAATTTGATGATGAATGTTATAATATGAGACAAATGTTTTTGAAAAGAGCATATCCAGTAACTCTGCTAGATGAGTTAACCGAGGACATTAAAACCAAAATAATGAATGGTTATTATAAACCTACTATGAAAGGAGAGGGTATTTTTGAGAACTCACAGGGCGAGGTAGAAATACCAAGCATAACCAGAGCGAGGAATATTAATTACTGCACTGGATTTACAATAACATTTTGCCCGCAGGCTTATAACATTAAGAAAATTTTGAATAAAACCTGGAATTTACTGAATGAAGACAGTGAATCAGTTGGAAAAGTAGGGACAAGCCCAAAAATAATTTATAGGAGAGGTATGAATTTCAAAAACTTATTAGAAAAAGGAAAAACCATTAAGAATAGAAACCTTGGAACATTTAAGTGTGGCAGTTGTTCATACTGTAAAAACATAGAGGAAGGCAACAGTGTAGGGGTTAATGGTAAAATGTTTAAAAAACAACAACAAATATAATTGTAACTCTAAAATGGTGGTCTACCTTGCTAAATGCCAACAGTGTCCATCCCTCTATGTTGGAAAAACTGAACGTAAATTCAAAGAAAGAATTTACGAACATATTTACAGTTACTAGGAGTAAATTAGATAATGCATTAGCAAAACATATCAACATGAACCCTAACCACACTTTTAAATTTAGGGTAATAGAAAAAGTGCCAATAGATCCAAGAAGGGGGGCCATTAACAGTAACTTTGGAATATTAAGAGTTACTATGGCTAATACGGTTGAACGCATATTCTATTCCTGGTCTTAATGGCATGTGTTCGAACTACTGTTTATCAAAATTAAGAAATTTAAAAAGGTAGAATAATTTATTAGGATTGTTATATGTAGATATCTACATGTTTTATGTTGCATGTTTAGCCTTAATGTTTTGAGCGGACAATATCTTTAGGTTAATGTATGCATATGGTTGCTCCTTTAAGAATTTGTTTTAACAGTCACATGACTACAACAGCAGGGGTATTTAAAAAGGGAAGAGTTTGTGCAATATTTATCTGAAGAAGTTCATGTTAAAATACTGGACGAAAAGTGCTTCAATAAATCTTGTCTGTTTTTTTATAGTAACTCTACATAGTCCCGTTTTTGTCTTTATACTCTGTTTTATTTGGTCTTAGCTTATTTTATCATTTTATATGAGCTCCTCTCTCTACCCATAATGCCCTAGTCCATCCCCAAAACCTCAGATTGAGTTTGCTGCCTTAAAAGTCTTAGTATATAACAGTAGCAAAGAAGAGAAATTAAACTAGGGATCAAACCTGGAACTACAGGTCCAAAGATCCATCAGGTCACTCCAGAAGATGACAGGAAGAGGGAAGGTGGGAGGAGAGTTCAGGAAGAATGAAAATGGACAACACAGATGCCTAGTTATGGTGAGTACATAATGTTAATACCTGATGCTGTCCTTTTCATTCTTCCTCAACGTATGGGGCAGAGTCCCCAGCTACTCAAATCTTGGGTGGCCCTCATGGAAGGATATTCCGAAGAACTGCTGAATCAAAAGCAGCTCTACTTCTGGAAATGATGTTCAATTAGTAATGAGTAATAAACGTATGAGCATTAAACCAGGTGGCTGCCGCACCAATATCATCAGTGGAAGCTCTAGACCAGAAGGCAGATGAGGTAGCCATGGATCTAGTTGAATGGGCCTTAAGTGTTTTATGTAGGGAGAGGCCTTGCTGAGAATATATCCAGGAAATGCAATTAAATATCCATTTGGCCAATGTAACTTTGAAATTGAAGAATCCAGTCGACTAGGTGAAAAAGAGACAAACAGCTAGTCTATTTTTCTAAACTCTTTTGTTCTGTATAAGCAGAAATGTAGTTGTCTATATACATCTAAAAGATGTAGCATGTATTCTCCCTTGTTCAAAGATTTTGGAAAGAAGCCTGGTAAATGAATGGTTTGATATATACTTGATTCAGATGCCACTTTTGGTAGGAAAGAAGGTTTGATTTGTAAGGTAACCCTGTCTTTATGAAAAACAATGTAAGGAGCTTTCGATGAGAGTTTGGAGTTTGGAAATCCTTTTAGCAGAAGTAATACCAACTAAAAATGCTGTTTTCCAGGACAGGAATTTTAAGTCAGTTTTTGCTAAAGGTTCAAAGGGTTGTTGAGTTAAGCCTTGAAGTACTACTGTTAAATCTCTGAGAGGTGACAGATCTTTCAATGGGGGTCTCAGCATAAAGGTGCCTTTCAGAAAGGCCTTACATAATTTGGAAGCAGCCACGCAAGATGCATAGTCTCCTGAGTGAAAATTTGATATGGTTTCCAACTGTACTTTGATTGTGGAAAAACTAACACCTTCCTTAAAAAGAAGTAAATCAACGGCTACTGCAGGAACAAGATGAATGTAGCGTAGCTTGAACAGCAAGACCCAACATCCACAAACAATAATTCGTCGTATAAGAATCCAAACGCTCTGTCAAATATGTAGAACAGATTTCTTTTATTGTGCAAAACAACATCTGGTACCACTAGTTTAGCGCTTTCATCTGCCCACCACAGACTTCCTCAGAACTAGTGTATACCATCTTTACAAACTTATTTAAACAACCTTTGGCGCCAACATTTAAAAATTCCTTTAAAGAGACAAGCGTTTCATAAACTTGCTGTAACGAAATCATATCATTCTAAACTATTATATAACTATATACCTTCAACTAAATTCCCTTATTTACAGCAACAATGAGTGTGTGTATACTTGTTAAAATTTTATGAATGAATATAACATTTTATAAAAATTAATATAATAAAACATTGGAGAATATAACATTTTAAAATTTTAAAATCTATAGATATATTGAAATAATATGAATCTAATATCAATTATAATTGTAAGATTGTTTGAAAAATTATGAATCCATAATCAAAAAAGGTTTAATGCTAATGAATTCATTAATACCTGGACTTCTGGTGGAGTCAGTAAGCATCTGCCATTTACTTTCTTTGCAGGCTAATCTAGTTTTCCAATCACCACCATAAAGTGTATCTTTTTCCTCATCTATAATAAAAAACAAGAATATATGATCTTCCCCATATTCTCTGATGTGTCTATATAGTGCATTTTTACAATCCTGTTTTTGTATCCTGTAATAATGTTCATAAATGCGTTTTTTTAACTCCCTTTCTGTTTTGCCTATATAATAGGCTGAACATATTTTACATAGGGCTAAATACACTATATGTTTGGTACTACAATTTCCACCTATACTTCTTATCAATGTATTGTTTGTATCACCTAATATGATTTTACTGTTTGTATTAATGTACTTACATTGATTGCACCTTCCACATTTCCTGGTGAAAATTTTTTCATGTTCATTGACCACCTTCCTGTAATTTGCTCTTTCTAACAGTCTTTTTATATTAGGACCGGTCTTGTAAACTATTCTAGGCTTTTCTCCTAAGATTGTCTTGTTGGAATCTATTACAGTAATAATATCCCAATACCTCTCAAGAATGTCTTTGATTCTATAACTATATGGAGTGTATGTAATAACACAAACTCTACCCTTATATTCGTGTTGAGTATGTGTAATTTCTCTAATCTCCATTGTATGACCCAATAATGGTTTATATTTAAGTCCCCACTGAGTCATCACATATTCTATGGTATCCTTAATCATACTTATAGGATAACCTCTGTTCACAAATAATTCTTTGATAAATTCCATTTCTTTCTCCATTAATTCTTTACTAGAGGACATCCTAGCACATCGGATACATTGACCTTTAATTATATTTTTGAATATGTGTGGTGGATGTTCACTCCCAAAGTACAGATAATCATTGGAGAAAGTACTTTTACGATGCACTTTGGAAGTAAATCCATCTGAAGTTAAACTGATGTATGTATCTAAGTATGCAATACCCTGATTACTTGTATCATATGTGAACCTGAGAAATTCGGTGGTTCCGTTGATATATTCCATAAATTCTATAATTTTTTCTTTTGGTCCATTCCACAGAATAAAAATATTGTCAAGGAATCTCACATAAAAGGCAATGTAAGGATAGAATTCACAAGTGGTGATGAATTCATTTTCCCAGTCAGACATGACCAGGTTTGCAAAAATGGGGGCACAAGAGGCCCCCATAGCAACTCCCTTACACTGCCTGAAGTATTCTCCTTCGAAAGTGAGATAATTGTGGTCCAAAACCAAACCCATCATATCTATAATTAAGTTAGTTTTGTCCCAATTAATCTGTGAGAATTTCCTTAGACTATTTCCAAACCTCTCCAGGCCCTCATCTTTGGGTATACTAGAAAACAAGTCACATACATCAATGGTGATCAAAGTTAAATGTTCTGACCATATTTCAGATCTGAGTTTCCCTAGAAAGTCCCATGAATCCTTAATTATAAAGGGTATATTCTGATAAATATGTTTGGTCCATCTATCAATAGTTACTCCGATGTTAAATGTTTTTGATCTAGAACCTGATATAATAGGTCTAAAAGGAGGTTTGTTCACTGATTTGTGTACTTTGGGAATCCCTACTATGCGTGCCATAACTGGATATTCCACTTTTAAAAAATTGTATACATCTTCAGTGATTCGGTGATCTATTAAATATTCCTCCAAAATCAGGTCAATCCTTCTAAAACCTATATTAATTTGATTGATGGACACTATCTCATAATTACCAGTCTCATGTAAAATATTATGAATCTCAGCTTTGTATGCCATGTTAGAAAATATCACAGCTCCCCCACCTTTATCGGGTTTCATGATTCTCACTTCTTTGTTATTAATAATCTCATTCAAACAAATGCGTTCTTGTTTAGTAATATTGTCATCCAATGGGTATTTATTCATTCGTTGTTGTCTAGATATTTCTTTGTTTAAACAATAAACTTCCTTACATACCATTTTGTCATAAACATTCACTTGCATATTAGTAGTAGGAATAAATGAACTTTTTCTCTTTAAATCTGTAGATATATGTTTGTTACTTCCATCCTTGTTAGCTTCAAAAAACAAAGCTAGGTTAAGCCTCCTACCAAATAACTTGATTTCTTTGATATGGTCCACTAAATTGAATTTGTAAGATGGTATGAACTTCATACCTCTACTTAATAAGGAACACAATTCATCCTGAATGGGCAACTCCGTGTAATTGAAAACCTTAAAGCCTTGGTAGGTTCTAATAGAAGGCATTTCCTCACCAACAATATTATGTGAATTCTGTTCATCACTACTGAATATTATAGTATCATTCACTATGGTGGGCTCTTCTTTATTGTAAACGGTATGAAATAGAAGTTATGTTCTTACCATAACGTTCCATGTTAGTTGTCTTCTTCTCGCCTTCTTTCTTGCTGGATGGGTTCGGAGCCGACCTCGGCCCACTGCCACTCTAAAAGCTCGAGAGTTGGTTCCACCGGCTCGAGGCTCCACTTATATCCCACAATGCTAGGCGAGAGTTACCTCAGATCTCGTTTGTAAGCTAACCCCAGCTTATAATAGTATCAGAATAGCTATAAACAAAGTCCACCTCTAAAAACCAGGGAGAAAAAAGAGTGACCTAAATCCTCATCCAGGAAATATGCACAACAGCATATGCCTAATAAAAGAGGTGGGAGAAAGAGAGGTCACAATCACAACTCCTCTAGGTCTGTCCAGGCCAGGGGGAAGGAGGGTGGGACGCAAGAAAGAAGGCGAGAAGAAGACAGCTAACATGGAACGTTATGGTAAGAACATAACTTCTATATGTTAAGTTGTCTATCTCGCCTTCATTCTTGCTGGATGGGACCGCGTCCCTAGCACCTTGTCCCGGGTGGCCTAACGGAACAGACTCTTGAGAACAGTGGAACCAAAGTTAGCTCTATGTCTAGAAGCTAAATCCAACTTATAATGAGAAATGAAAGTGTGAGGAGTAGCCCAAGTAGCCGCTGCACAAATGGTGTCAATAGGCAGTCTGTCTTGAAGGCTAAAGAAGTAGCCAAAGCTCTGGTGGAATGGGCCTTAGGTTTATTAGGCAGCTTTTGGTGTCTAATTTCATATACAAGGGAAATCAAAGATGTTAGCCATCTGGATAATGATACCTTTGAAACTGAAAGTCCCTTTCTGCCTTCCGCATAGGAGACAAACAGCTGGTCAGATTTTCTGAATTGTTTTGTTCTATCCAAATAGTACCTCAATTGACGATGAACATCCAGGCAGTGTAATTTTGTTCAGACCTATTGGAATATTCTGGAAAAAGACAGGGAGGTCAATGCTTTGATTTAGATTTGACGTCGAGACTACCTTAGGCAAAAAGGACGGGTTCGTTCGTAAGGATACTCTGTCCTTATGAAACAATACATAAGGAGGTCGACAGCTGAGTGCTTGAAGCTCTGAAACTCTCCTAGCTGAAGTAATAGCTACCAGAAAGAGAGTCTTCCATGATAGCAATTTTAAAGAACAGGAGACTGCAGGTTCGAAAGGGGGAAGAATCAAAGAAGTAAGAACTAAATTTAGGTCCCAAGGAGAAGGAGGACTCCTTTCAAAAAGGCTTTGCAAAGCTTGTGGGACATTAAGGCAGATTCAGAAATACCCACATGAAAGTTAGAAATAGCTGCCAATTGAACTTTAAGAGTAGAGGGAGATGAACCTGCATGGAAGAGTTCAGCTAGAAAATCAAGGACTATTTGGATGGAAGCAGTGAAAGGATCTATGTCCCTTCCTTGAGCCCAATATGTGAAGCGTTTCCACTTACTCAAATAAATCTTCCGAGTGGAAGATTTATGGGAAGCTATCAAAATATCTCGAACGGAGTGAGATAATTGAGGAAGCCTGGCTAAGGTTGGAACTGGAGGAACCAAGCAGTGAGGTTCAGAGAGGGGAGGGAGCGATGAAACTGACCCGACTGATGGATCAAAAGATCTGGAACTAGGTCCAGATGCCAAGGTCGCTCCAATAGAAATTGATGTAGAAAGGGGAACCACACCTGTCGAGGCCAGTAAGGAGCAATGAGGATCAATGAGGCCTTCTGAGCGATAGCTTTCTGTATCACTTGAGAGATTAGTGGGAAGGGAGGAAATGCATACAGAAGTCCCCGGGGCCAAACTTGGACTAGAGCATCTCTGCTGGGTTGGCCTGGTAAAGGGAATAGAGTGAAAAATTCTCTGCACTTGCTGTTTTGGGGAGTAGCAAAAAGATCGCAGCAAGGCTGACCCCACTTGAGGAAAATTTCTCTCACAACAGAGTCTTTCAGAGACCACTCGTGAGGCATGAGGATAGCTCTGCTCAACTTGTCCGCAATTTGATTGGACTTCCCGGGGATGTGCGTTGCTATCAGAAACCGCTGAGAAGAAATCGCCCATTGCCACAATCTGAGTGCTTCCCGACACAGGGGGTATGACCTGGTTCCGCCTTGTTTGTTGATGTACCACACTACAGACATATTGTCCGTCTGGATTGCAATCGTTCCCAAGGGAAGACAGTCTTGAAGGGCTTGCAACGCTAAAAGCACTGCTCTCATCTCCAGAACATTTATGTGCAAGTGGCACTCGTTTGGTTGCCATGTGCCCTGGACCGTCCTGCCCTGATAATGCCCCCCCACCCGATCAGGGAGGCATCCGTTGTCAGAGTAGCAACCGGAGGGGGTGGAACAAAGGGTCTTCCCAACAAGAGCTGAGGGGAAGACATCCACCACATGAGATGATTTCTGCACGCCTGCGTGATCATAATGGTGTGGGACATTGGAAGTTGCTGGTATGACCATTGTGTAAAGAGCATCCATTGAAGGATCCGCATGTGAAATCTGGCTAATGGAAGCAGAGGTATGGCAGCCGCCATAATTCCCAACACTTTCAGTACCAACCTGGCTTTGATTCTGTTGTTGTTGAAAAGGAGTGAGACCAGTTTGTGAATGTCTGTTATTCTTTGATGTGTTAGTCTTGCAGACATGTCTACTGTGTCTAGATTTGCGCCTATGAAAGTAATAGTACGACAAGGCGACAAAACAGACTTTTCGCAATTTATTGAAATGCCTAACTTTTGACAAATGTGAAAAGTGTAATCCCTGGCCATCAGAAGGAGATGCTTGGTGGGAGCTGTGAGGAGCCAGTCGTCCAAATATGGAAACACCTGGAATCCTTGTCGTCTCAGGTGAGAAGCTACTACTGCCATGCATTTGGTAAACACCCGGGGGGCAGTGGTGAGACCAAAGGGCAGGGCCCTGAACTGAAAATGACTGGTTCCCAGCCTGAAGCGGAGGAATCTTCTGGAGCGCCTGTTCATTTTTATGTGATAGTACGCATCCTGAAGGTCTATAGAGCACATCCAGTTTCCTTTTCCCAATAGGGGAAGGATGGATTGCAGCGTGACCATCCGAAATCTTGTTTTCTTGACTGATCTGTTCAAGATACTGAGATCCAAAATTGGTCTCCAGTCCCCTGTTTTCTTTGGAACTAAAAAGAACCTTGAGTAGATTCCGGATCCTTGCTGGTCTGCTGGAACTGGCTGAATTGCTCTTTTTGCAAGCAGTTTTGAAATTTCCAAAACCGCTAGATCCCTTTGAGCGGTGGGACATCTGGAAGGGATCTTTTTGATTGGTTTGGAATGCGAAGAAAGGGGATAGAATAGCCTTCGGAAATGACGGACTGTACCCATTTGTCTTGAGTCAGGGATAGCCAGGCTTCTGGGTACAGTGACAATCTTCCCCCGACTGCCTCCGAAGGTGGGCAGTCGGGCAACACCTCAGGGATGCTGAAAGGGCTTATCAGAGAAAGCTTCCCGGTTGCCCTGGTTCTGGAGCCCCTGCCTCGAGGGGCGTCTACCATTGTTATTCCCGCCTCTGCCTCTGGCAGGGAAACGACTTTGTGCGTCAGGCGAAGTCCCTTGAGATTGTTTATGGAACCACATTTTCCCACTTTTCTGGCCTTTGGGGTAAGGTCTAGAAGGAGTAGAAAAACGGACTCCGACAGCAGAAAGAGTCTTGCCATCAGTCTCGCACCTAGTCAAGGTTTCTTTCACTTGAGGACCAAAGAGAGATGATCCATCAAACGGGGAGTTAGTGAAAGACGTCTTGAAGGGGTCCGCAAAATTGCATAGCCGCATCCAGGCATGCCTACGTAAGGCCACACCTGTCCCTGCGGCCCTACTCGCTCCATCAGCCGCGTAAGAAAGGAGGCGCATGGAGGAGTTGGTTATGGAGTTAAGGGTAGCCAGCTGAGTGTTCATCTTATCTTGAAACCCCGCAGCTGTAGGGTCCTTCAACATGTCACTCGCTTCTTTGATCAAGTCCCTTTGAAGACGAGTGAAATGGCACAGGTAGTTCAGCTTAACGCATAGTAAATGTCGCTGACGAGAACATCCGCTTCCGCACCTGTCCATGGACCTAGATTCCTTGTTAGGTGGATGGACAGGTACTGAAGGATCAGCTAGTTCCTTCTTAGTGGCAGCAGCTACCACCATAGCATCCACAGAAACTCCTTTTGTCAAGAACTGTTTGTCTGCTGGTGCCGTTATGAATTTGGAGGGTCTCCTGGGAGTGGGGTCCACTGAATCAGGAGCCGTCCATGCCTTTTAGCAACCACCTGCATGAGGGGGTCAAAGGGGGGGGACACCCAGGAGGTGGAAGGGCGAGAGCCAAACGCCTCAAGATACACAGATTCATCCTCCGAAGGGTTAAGGGCTGGCCAATTTCCCTCTGCTTCAGGATCTCTAGAATGTCTGCAAAGGAGACATCTTCAGAAGGGGAACGGGGAACCCTCGAATCATCTAAATCTGTGTCAGATGTGATGGACTCAGGTGAGTCAATGTGTTTCCTCTTACACTTCCTCTTCCGAGGGGGCTCTTCTGCCAAATCAGGAGAGGCCTCGGAAGAGGATGAAATCCCCACAGGGGGTTCCTGAGGAGCTGGCTCTCTGCGGTCCGGGATGAGGGAGTGAGTCGACTTGACCTGAGGCACCGTAGAGGGAGGGGCGGACGGAGCTGACTGTGGAGTAGAGCCAGGCTCTAACACACTCCGCATGACCTCGAACGCACCCCTGTCAGGCAAAGCCAGAGGTCCCCGCTCCGAGAAGCTGAGAACCTCCCTCGGCACCGACAGTGATGGCTCCGAGGTCGATGTCGGAGCCGAACTCACCAGCGCCGAAGCTCCGAGAGGAAGAGCGGGGTCGGACAAGGGTCCGATGCCACTCACCCCCTCGGAGCCGACGATGGAAGTCCGGCGCCGAGATTCTTCTAAGGAAGAAATCGGAGCCGACGATGGAGCCGAAGACAATTGTATCGGCTCCGACGCTACCACAGTCTCGGTTCCGACGACCCGCCCGAGCTCAACGGAGTCGGAGGAGGAATATATTGATGGACAGGGGCAGGCATCGACTGATGAGTCGGGCTCTGAAGCATCTGGGCCAGTGCCTCGGACTTAAGAAGTCGACTTACTACCCTCTGAAGGTCATGATCCGACAGCCTCGATGACCTAGAGGAGTGAGATTTATGGCTCCGTTCAGACAGCAGGGGAGATCCTGGAGCCGAATGAACGGAGCCAAGGGATGGTGACCTGGACCTCTTCCTAGATGTCGGCTCAAGGTCTGGTCGGAGCCGACACGGAATTTAATACCTCGGCTCCAGCCGAGCGAGGAACCACAGAAACTGTGGACTGAGACTCATCGGCTCCAGCCGGAGCCGATGTAGGCGGAGGTTTAGAAGCCTTAGGTCTCGGCTCAGTTGCTGGAGCCGAAGACCTAGAAGCCTTGGAGGGCTTCCCTGAAGACACAGTAAGGGAATCCTCAGGCTTGAGTAAACCTCTTAAAATTAATTTATTTTTTTTTTCCTGCAGGACCCTGGGACTGACGCCATGGCAAATAGCACAGGAGTCCTGCAGGTGCAAAGGTCCCAGGCAGTAGACACAAGAAGTGTGACCGTCTGTCAGAGACATTTTCTGACAGCACGCATCACACTTCTTGAAGCCTGAGACCTTTGATTCTTTAGACATTCCGAAAGTGCAATCACACACACAGTCAAAAACACAATGATTACACCCTGTCTAGTTTTAGCTTAAAATAAAACAACTAACTAGGTTTTAAATTAAGAAAAATAACACACACACACCCACTAGGGAAGGGAGAAGGCCTGAAGGCCCGAGGGAAGAACTTAAAGTTCTTGTGGGGAAAAAACAGGAATTTTAAGAAAAAGGGGGCAAGAATTCCTTTAAACTAAGGGAAATAAATATAGAAATTAAAAATAAGGGGTTTAAATACAATAACTTTACAAGAAAGTCACTTACCAAGAACCGGTAGAAAACCAACACCTCGATCGCTGTAGCGGCAAACGAGATCTGAGGTAACTCTCACCTAGCATTGTGGGATATAAGGGGAGCCTCGAGCCGGTGGAACCAACTCTCGAGCTTTTAGAGTGGCCGAGTCGGAGCCGAGGTCGGCTCCGAACCCATCCAGCAAGAATGAAGGCGAGATAGACAACTTAACATCCATAGTTCCCTCTTGTGTCAAAACTGATTGGGTTTGTATTTCTTGTTGCCCTGAGTATGTATTTTCCCATAATTCTGATGGTATCTTCCTCCCTGAAAATTCTCCTGTCTATTTGTGTCTCTCCTATCTCTATAATTAATATGTCTTTCCTCTAGCATTGATTTCCTATCCTGTGGCCAAACATAAGCTTTATGTGTTTTGTATAACTCCGTATCACGTTCCAACTTTTTATTTTTTCTGCGATAAATATTTTCTGCCATAGTATCAGCCATATGGAATTGTTTGTGATATAAATCACTCCATTGCTCAAAATCAGAATTGCGTAAGATCATTTCATTAATATTTTCCACTTCATCCACTAATGCATTTAACTTTCCATCATAACATTTCATGAATAATTTCATGTACATAAAACCAAATTCATCAAATAAACTATTAAATTCAGTAATAACGTTTTCATTAAATTCCACTCCCATAGGTAACTTAAAGAGTCTTATATCCTTAGGCAGTATCTGGGACTTGATACATTGTGTTAAATAAGCATTATCAACCTTAATATTCTGTATCTGTGTTAATTTGTTTCCCAGGTTGTGAATCATATTCTTAATAGTTTCACTTTCATCTCTATTTTGATACATTCTATGAGATGTGACAGTATTTACTGAATCAAATACATATTCATTCCTGAGAAAGTTATCAATAACTTCATTATTAGTAGCAACATTTTTACTATTAATAACTTTCTTTTGTGCATGAATCTTATCTTTCGAATGAGAATTAGATTCACTATTTACAGTACCTTTAGATTTTGCGTTTTGCATTCTGGTCATAATAGAATATGTCCTTTGGGGCAAACTGTTTTTAGGTTTGGCTCCTCGTTTTTCAGTTTCCACTCGACTGTGGAACAAACTGAAATCAAATGTAAAATCCTTCTCTGGCGTTACCAAAACATCACTGTCCTTAAGGGCAATATCAATAGGACATTGCCTGTTTTGTGTATCATTGTTAATATCACATAATTGTCCATTTGGGATGTCATCGTATGTATCAGTGATGTGAACTAGTTCCTTACGTTGATTCACCTGTGTCCTCATTGAATCATTGTGAGACGATGTACGTTCCTTATTCTCCTTATATTTAGGTGACTCTAGTAAGGAAAAAAGACGCTTGTCTCTTTAAAGGAATTTTTAAATGTTGGCGCCAAAAGTTGTTTAAATAAGTTTGTAAAGATGGTATACACTAGTTCTGAGGAAGTCTGCGATGGGCAGATGAAAGCGCTAAACTAGTGGTACCAGATGTTGTTTTGCACAATAAAAGAAATCTGTTCTACATATTTGGCAGAGCGTTTGGATTCTTATACGACAAATTATTGTTTGTGGATGTTGGGTCTTGCTGTTCAAGCTACGCTACATTCATCTTGTTCCTGCAGTAGCTGTTGATTTACTTCTTGGTTGCTATTCAGATTTATTTCATCAGTTGCTCTTGTTGGCTATGGCGGAAGCAGGGGAAGAAGCGTCGGCTGTATCGAACAGCGATGAAGTCATCCTTTTAAGGGCTGAAGTAGCCGGTCTTCAAAAAGACGTTAAAAAACTTATGGACATGGTTTTTTCCTTACTAGAGTCACCTAAATATAAGGTGAATAAGGAACGTACATCGTCTCACAATGATTCACTGAGGACACAGGTGAATCAACGTAAGGAACTAGTTCACATCACTGATACATACGATGACATCCCAAATGGACAATTATGTGATATTAACAATGATACACAAAACAGGCAATGTCCTATTGATATTTTGGTAACGCCAGAGAAGGATTTTACATTTGATTTCAGTTTGTTCCACAGTCGAGTGGAAACTGAAAAACGAGGAGCCAAACCTAAAAACAGTTTGCCCCAAAGGACATATTCTATTATGGCAGAATGCAAAACGCAAAATCTAAAGGTACTGTAAATAGTGAATCTAATTCTCATTCGAAAGATAAGATTCATGCACAAAAGAAAGTTATTAATAGTAAAAATGTTGCTACTAATAATGAAGTTATTGATAACTTTCTCAGGAATGAATATGTATTTGATTCAGTAAATGCTGTCACATCTCATAGAATGTATCAAAATAGAGATGAAAGTGAAACTATTAAGAATATGATTCACAACCTGGGAAACAAATTAACACAGATACAGAATGGTTGATAATGCTTATTTAACACAATGTATCAAGTCCCAGATAGTGCCTAAGGGTATAAGATTCTTTAAGTTACCCATGGGAGTGGAATTTAATGAAAATGTTATTACTGAATTTAACAGTTTATTTGACGAATTTGGTTTTATGTACATGAAATTATTAATGAAATGTCATGATGGAAAGTTAAATGCATTAGTGGATGAAGTGGAAAATATTAATGAAATGATTTTACGGAATTCTGATTTTGAGCAATGGAGTGATTTATATCACAAACAATTTCATATGGCTGATACTATGGCAGAAAATGTTTATCGCAGAAAAAATAAAAAGTTGGAACGTGATATGGAGTTATACAAAACACATAAAGCTTATGTTTGGCCACAGGATAGGAAATCAATGCTAGAGGAAAGACATATTAATTATAGAAATAGGAGAGACACAAATAGACAGGAGAATTTTCAGGGAGGAAGATACCATCAGAATTATGGGAAAATACATACTCAGGGCAACAAGAAATACAAACCCAATCAGTTTTGACACAAGAGGGAACTATGGTTCATACCGTTTCCAATAAAGAAGAGCCCACCATAGTGAATGATACTATAATATTCAGTAGTGATGAACAGAATTCACATAATATTGTTGGTGAGGAAATGCCTTCTATTAGAACCTACCAAGGCTTTAAGGTTTTCAATTACACGGAGTTGCCCATTCAGGATGAATTGTGTTCCTTATTAAGTAGAGGTATGAAGTTCATACCATCTTACAAATTCAATTTAGTGAACCATATCAAAGAAATCAAGTTATTTGGTAGGAGGCTTAACCTAGCTTTGTTTTTTGAAGCTAACAAGGATGGAAGTAACAAACATATATCTTCAGATTTAAAGAGAAAAAGTTCATTTATTCCTACTAGTAATATGCAAGTGAATGTTTTTGACAAAATGGTATGTAAGGAAGTTTATTGTTTAAACAAAGAAATATCTAGACAACAACGAATTAATAAATACCCATTGGATGACAATATTACTAAACAAGAACGCATTTGTTTGAATGAGAGTATTAATAACAAAGAAGTGAGAATCATGAAACCCGATAAAGGTGGGGGAGCTGTGATATTTTCTAACATGGCATACAAAGCTGAGATTCATAATATTTTACATGAGACTGGTAATTATGAGATAGTGTCCATCAATCAAATTAATATAGGTTTTAGAAGGATTGACCTGATTTTGGAGGAATATTTAATAGATCACCGAATCACTGAAGATGTATACAATTTTTTAAAAGTGGAATATCCAGTTATGGCACGCATAGTAGGGATTCCCAAAGTACACAAATCAGTGAACAAACCTCCTTTTAGACCTATTATATCAGGTTCTAGATCAAAAACATTTAACATCGGAGTAACTATTGATAGATGGACCAAACATATTTATCAGAATATACCCTTTATAATTAAGGATTCATGGGACTTTCTAGGAAACTCAGATCTGAAATATGGACAGAACATTTAACTTTGATCACCATTGATGTATGTGACTTGTTTTCTAGTATACCCAAAGATGAGGGCCTGGAGAGGTTTGGAAATAGTCTAAGGAAATTCTCACAGATTAATTGGGACAAAACTAACTTAATTATAGATATGATGGGTTTGGTTTTGGACCACAATTATCTCACTTTCGAAGGAGAATACTTTAGGCAGTGTAAGGGAGTTGCTATGGGGGCCTCTTGTACCCCCATTTTTGCAAACCTGGTCATGTCTGACTGGGAAAATGAATTCATCACCACTTGTGAATTCTATCCTTACATTGCCTTTTATGTGAGATTCCTTGACGATATTTTTATTCTGTGGAATGGACCAAAAGAAAAAATTATAGAATTTATGGAATATATTCGCGGAACCACCGAATTTCTCAGGTTCACATATGATACAAGTAATCAGGGTATTGCATACTTAGATACATACATCAGTTTAACTTCAGATGGATTTACTTCCAAAGTGCATCGTAAAAGTACTTTCTCCAATGATTATCTGTACTTTGGGAGTGAACATCCACCACACATATTCAAAAATATAATTAAAGGTCAATGTATCCGATGTGCTAGGATGTCCTCTAGTAAAGAATTAATGGAGAAAGAAATGGAATTTATCAAAGAATTATTTGTGAACAGAGGTTATCCTATAAGTATGATTAAGGATTCCATAGAATATGTGATGACTCAGTGGGGACTTAAATATAAACCATTATTGGGTCATACAATGGAGATTAGAGAAATTACACATACTCAACACGAATATAAGGGTAGAGTTTGTGTTATTACATACACTCCATATAGTTATAGAATCAAAGACATTCTTGAGAGGTATTGGGGTATTATTACTGTAATAGATTCCAACAAGACAATCTTAGGAGAAAAGCCTAGAATAGTTTACAAGACCGGTCCTAATATAAAAAGACTGTTAGAAAGAGCAAATTACAGGAAGGTGGTCAATGAACAGGAAAAAATTTTCACCAGGAAATGTGGAAGGTGCAATCAATGTAAGTATATTAATACAAATAGTAAAATCATATTAGGTGATACTAACAATACATTGATAAGAAGTATATGTGGAAATTGTAGTACCAAACATATAGTGTATTTAGCCTTATGTAAAATATGTTCAGCCTATTATATAGGCAAAACAGAAAGGGAGCTAAAAAAGCGCATTTATGAACATTATTATAGGATACAAAAACAGGATTGTAAAAATGCACTATATAGACACATTAGAGAATATGGGGAAGATCATATATTTTTGTTTTTTATTATAGATGAGGAAAAAGATACACCATATGGGGGTGATTGGAAAACTAGATTAGCCTGCAAAGAAAGTAAATGGCAGATGCTTACTGACTCCACCAGAAGTCCAGGTATTAATGAATTCATTAGCATTAAACCTTTTTTGATTATGGATTCATAATTTTTCAAACAATCTTACAATTATAATTGATATTAGATTCATATTATTTCAATATATCTATAGATTTTAAAATTTTAAAATGTTATATTCTCCAATGTTTTATTATATTAATTTTTATAAAATGTTATATTCATTCATAAAATTTTAACAAGTATACACGCACTCATTGTTGCTGTAAATAAGGGAATTTAGTTGAAGGTATATAGTTATATAATAGTTTAGAGTGATATGATTTCGTTACAGCAAGTTTATGAAACGCTTGTCTCTTTAAAGGAATTTTTAAATGTTGGCGCCAAAAGTTGTTTAAATAAGTTTGTAAAGATGGTATACACTAGTTCTGAGGAAGTCTGCGATGGGCAGATGAAAGCGCTAAACTAGTGGTACCAGATGTTGTTTTGCACAATAAAAGAAATCTGTTCTACATATTTGGCAGAGCGTTTGGATTCTTATACGACGAATTATTGTTTGTGGATGTTGGGTCTTGCTGTTCAAGCTACGCTACATTCATCTTGTTCCTGCAGTAGCCGTTGATTTACTTCTTGGTTGCTATTCGGATTTTTTTCATCAGTTGCACCTTCCTTAAAAAGAGAATCTAAAAACTTCTGTACAAAAGAAACAGGGACAGTAAAGCGATCAATGTAATTTTTCAGGGCCCAAATTGAAAATCTTTCCATTTTCTCTTGTAAATCCTCTTAGTGGAATCATTCTATGAGGAGAAAGTACATCACAAACCGGTGAAGAAAACCTGGGATGTCTAACTATTAATGGAAATGGAGAAACCACATGGTTTAGCTTGAGGGCTGGGATACTGAGATGTTTTATCCTCTAGGGATGTAACAGAAGGTCTGGATTTGGCTCCAGTGTCCAAGGAGGATAATGAAGATATGACCAAAGGAAGGGGAACCAGACCTGATGAGGCCAGAAGGGGGCAATGACAATAACCGAGCTCTTCAACTGACTGACTTTTTGTATGAATTTTGGAATCAGAGGTACTGGTGGATAGGTGTAAAGAAGACCAGAGGGCCAAACATAAACTAGAGCAACTCTTGGTGATTCTTCCTGAGGGAGGATCAGGGCAAAGAACCTGCTACATTTGTTGTTGTGGGGATAGACAAAAAGATCGCAGCAAGGTTGGCCCCAATGACAGAAAATTTTCTCCGCCACTGACTAACTGAAAGACCACTCATGAGACATCAGAATGGACCTGCTGAGCTTGTCTGCTAGTACGCTGACTTTCACCGGAATGTGCATTGCTACTAGAAAGGGGTTGGAAGAGATCACCCATTGCCACACTCTCACAGCTTCTTGGCACAGAGGTTAAGACTGAGCTCCCCCTTGTTTTTTGGTGTAGCAGAACACAGACGTGCCGTCGGTTTGGATCACAATGATCCCTAGAGAGAGAATATATTGAAACGCCTGCAATGCTAGTAGGACTGCTCTGATCTCCAGGACACTGATATGCAAATTGGTCTCTTGAGGGGACCATGTGCCTTGGACCGTCCTTTCCAAGAAATGCCTCCCCTACCCCGGTTTGGAGGCATCTGTGGTCACTGTGGCTACTGGTGGAGACAGAATGAAGGGGCAACCTATGTAAATGTCATGTTGACTGGATCCACCATCAAATAAGATTTTTGCATACTGAAGCAAGTCTGACTGGGAAGGACAGGGGCTGTCGAATAACAGACCACTGAACAGCTAGAGTCCACTGAAGAGCACACACATAATAACATGCTAATGGGACTAATACTATAGACACTGCCATGGAATCTAGGGCCTGAAGGGCAAGTTTGGCAGAAGGAACAGGATAAAAAAGAATTTGATGAACCTGAGACATGATTGAGCATATATGATGAGGGGATAAAGACTCAATCTAACTTACTGTGTTTAGATGAGCACCAATGAACTCCAGACTCTGTACTGGTAGCAATTTGGATTTGGAAATATTGTCTGCAATGCCTACCAATTGGCAAATTTGGAGATGCACAGTTAGGATGGTGAGGAAGCCAGTCACTTATGTATGGAAACACTCAGAATCTTTGCAATCTCAGGTGAGCTGCTAACACTGCCATACACTTGGTAAATACCCTGGGGGGGGTGAGTCCAAAGGGCAGGGTGCTGAACCGATAGCGACTGGCTCACACCCAAAGGTACAAGTGTCTTTGAGAGCATCTGTTTATCTTAATGTGACAGTATGCATCCAGATCATCAGTTGAGCACATCCAATCATCCTTATGTAAAAGAGGTAGAATGGAATGAACTGTGACCATTTAGAACTTTGATTTCCTCGCCATCTGGTTCAGGCTGCTTAGATCCAAAACTGGTATTAGATCCCCATCTTCTTTAGCTCTAATGAGTAAGTTCCAAATCCTCTGTGGTTTGATGGGAACTCCTGGATGACTGTTTTGTCCTGCTGCTTCTCCCTGACTGGGTCTAATGTGGGGCAGCTTTCTTGTTTTGGAAGTGGGAGTTTGGGAAAAATAGTATAAAGTAATCTCTGGATATTATTTTAGCACCCAAAAATCTTTTGTCATAGCAGCCCAGGCACCTGGGTGCAAGAACCAGTGTCCTATGACTGCCTCCATTGGTGAGCAGTCAGGCACCACTTCAGGAGGGCTGAAAGGGTCTATCTGGAAATGAATCTCGGAAACCCTGATTTTGTGGGCCTCCTCTGCTGTGATGATGACGTCTTCCATTTGAACTCCCTCCTCTGCATCTGAGGAAGTTGTCTCTGCATGTATCCTGGAAAGATCCCTAGGATTTATGGAACCACATTTTCTTGCCTCCTCTTTGATTTCTTGAAAAGGATCATTAAAGGGTAGAAAAGCGAATCCCTACAGCAAAACAAAGTCTTTCCTTCCTGTTCACTGTGGGAAAGTGTTTCTTTCACAGAAGGGCCAAGCAAGGATGTTCCATTAAAAGGAACATTGATGAAAGAAGACTTAAAAGGCTCTGCAAAAATCACATAACTGCATCCAGGCATGTCTCCTAATGGCAATGCCTGAACCAGTGGCCGATGAAGTGCCTTCTGCTACATGAGAAATCAACCTCATGGATGCACTGGAAAGAGATAAAAGAGTGGCCAGCTGTGAAGATGATCATTATAAAGTGGGCCAAATAGCTCAGGGACCTCAAGGTAAAGGTAGCTGAAGTAAGTACGTACTTTCCAAACCTGTTCAATGCCCTGGACTCTCTGTTGGGGGTGGACTGAGGACCTTTATTCTGCTAGCTCCTTCTTGGTGGTTGCCCTCACAACCATTGCATCAGCAGGGACTCCTTTGCACCAATGGGGCTTATCTTTTGGAGGTGCTAGAATTTTGTCTGGACGGCATGGGCTAGGTTCAACAGAATTCAGTTCCTTCCAAGCCGAGTGAGAGACTAGGTCGATAAGCTCACTGGCTGGGCCAGCACCAAAAGCCTCCAGAAATACTGACTCCTCAGGGGAAGGATTATCTGATGACCAACCACCTCTCTGCTTAAGGATCTCCAAAATGTCTCCAAATCAGATGTCATCAGGTGGTGATCTGGGGACCCTTCCCCTTCGTCAAAGTCAGTATCTTTGGTGAGAGATTCCAAGGGGCAATCTATGTGCCTTTGTTTACACATTCTCTTTTGGTGAACCTCCTCAGCGGGATGCTCTGATGAGATTTCTAAAGAAGGGGTAGTCCTTCCATGAGAACTGCCTGGATGCTAGATGGTACTGGCTGTCCCTGTGGAGTAGGTCTGATGGGATCAGAGCTCAGAACCACAGAGGGAAAGGGTGTAGGATCTGAGGATGTATGAGACACTGGATCTCTTGAATGAGACAACACTCTCTCCGCAACCTTGAAGGCAGAGAGACCAGGAGAAGCTGTGGCCAGCTGCACCACAGCCGAGACTTCCAAAGCAGGCAGATCATGACTCTGTCTGGATCTGTGCCTTGAGGAGGGAGCTGGACCTGAGCTATCTAGCGCCAAGACTCTGAGGAGCAAGGATAGATCCGACATCATCAGAGTAGATCTCAGCCTCACAGATCCAATGCCAACACTTCAGCTCCAAGACACGTCATAATCTGAAGGAATAGGAGTAGAACTGGTCAGGGAAACTGTAGAGGTTGAAGATGTAATTCCCTTTGGCTCTGACACTGGTACTCTTGGAAGTCTTGGATCCTGGGGCTCCAAAACCGACGGACAGATCGGAGAAGGAGATCCAACTGTATGGCAGGTGGCAGAAAGGGATGGGAGATGGAGCTGGTATAACCCCCATTTGAATCTGAGTTCTGAGGAATGTTCTCATTATTTTATCCACTTCAGCTTCAGACTCTAACTTCTCCAAGTCTTTTGGGCTTCTAATACCATGACGAGAATGGACCCCATTCCTAAGTCGAAATATGACTAAAGGTCAAGAAATTAGTATTGTTTCAATCTTTGATGTTAGCCAGAAGTGCTCTTCACAGCACCCGCAATGTGTCCAGTAATGACTCCTTCTGCAACTTGTACAGAGTTAGATGTATCGGTAACACATCTAAGTATGGCTGTAAACTCTTTTTTATAAGACCTGCTGCTCCTACTACTACTGGAACTGTCTGGGCATCTTTCTTCCACAGTGCCTTTACTTCTGCATGCAATCCTGGTATTTTATGACTTTGTGTCTCACTGTACCTAGGTCACTGTAACCACTGGGTGTAGCAATTTCAATGATCAATGCTAGTTTTGTCTTTTTTTTATGGACTACTATATCTGGTTTTCTCACATCTATTTTTTGAAATGTTCCTAATGGATGATCCCATGTGATATAAACATCAATTTCTATGGCACTTTGTGGCTCATGTTTCCAGTATTTTTAGCTTCTTCAATAGTATAATGTTTGCACAATCCCCAGTGCAACAGTCTTGTCACATTATTATGCCTTTCAGTACAAAGTCCTTCTGCCAATAATATAGCACAACCAGCAACAAGATGTGCAACTGTTTCCAGTTCTGTTTTACAAAACCTTCATTTGTCTGTTTCTCCCACATGTTCAATGGACTTTGTAAACCATCCTGTAAGTAGTCCACTATCTTGGGCCACCAATATTAGCCTTTCGTCTTTTGGTTTAAATTCACCTCTCCTTAACCATTCCTGCATTTGATCCTGATCAATATGAGATTGCTACAAGAGTTTTCTATACTTGCAACTATATTTATGTATTTTCCACATTTCTTGCCTTCTCATTTGTTCCTTCTCTTTATACTCTTTCTTTTGTTTTTTGGCACATTCAGTTGCTGCCTGATTTTTATCTACTTCTGGTTTGATTTCCATTCCCGTTTGACACCAATATGCTTCTGGTAAACTAAGCAAGGAAGTCATCAAAACTTTCAGTACATTTGTATCTTGCGAGGTTAGTGGGTATGTATGCAGTCCCATGACTGCAGACCTATACATGTAGTCAATTTTGAGGAGGCCCATACCACCTTCAGAACGGGGAATATATAACCTTGGTATGCGCTAATTTTTATAAATCATTTGATGAACATGAAGCATCCTTCTTGTTTTCCTGTCCAACCTATCCAACACATTTTGGGGCCAGTCAGACACTCAACAAAACTGTAAGTTAAGACAGAATAGCAAATTGGTTTATAGTTTGGACTTTGTTCCTAGATGCCAACATTGTTTTCAGTATTAATATAAGTCTTCTAAAATATTCATTACTAAGTTTTATTCACATATGTTCATGTATCCCAAATATTTATACACTCCCTCTTGCTCAAGTTCTTTTATATTCCATTCCTGTCCTAAAAGTACAGTTTTGTACCTACCATAAATGTAGATGTTCGAGTGTTCACCCTGCTGCAGTCATCACACTTGGGTATCCTGCCGTCAGGCAGTCCCGCAGTCGGCCCGAATACCAAAGTCTTGGTCTGGCGTCGGTTGCTGTCACTTCTTCCCTGATGTCAGTGCGTCAGGGGTATATAAGAGGCATCCAACGCCATTTTCTTCAGTTTTTCTTGCCCCAGATGTCAGGTGCCCCCAAAAGGTAGGCAAAAAAAAAAAAAAAATATATATATATAGATATATAGATATATAGATATATACATATGGCTATATAAAAATAAAACAAAACCCTTAGGTACAAGCAAATACACCACAGAGGTAGTATAGGATAAAGTGGTAGAGATAAGTTCTGCTAGTTCAGAGGGGATGGAGGGAGGGTAACCTGGACTGCAGCAGGGTGAACACTCGAACATCTACATTTATAGTAGGTACAAAACTGTACTATGTTCATCATGTTACCCTGCTGCAGTCATCACACTTGTGTTGAATCCCAAAGCTAAGGAGGGGAGGTGGAGTCAAACAGGGTAAGAAGAGGCTAGTAGGCCCTGCAAAACTGCAGTGGCAAAACCAGCTCTAGTCTTAGAGTAAAGAGGTAAGTGATAGTGTTTGTTGAAGGTGTGCACTGAACTCAAAGTAGCAGCTTCCAGAATATCCTTGGTTGGCACTCCCCTGAGAAAGGCTGCTGATGTAGCTGTAGCCCTGGTGGAGTGGGACCTAATGTTAGCAGGTACTGGTTTCCCATGATGTGTGTAGCAGAAACGTATGCAATGTCCTATCCATTTAGAAATGGTCTGTTTTGAGATAGCTTTTCCTTGTGATCCTGTAGCATAGGCTACAAAGAGCTGGTCAGTTTTTCTGAAAGCCTTAGTTTTATCCAAGTAGTAACGTAATTGCCTGTGAATGTCCAAAGAGTGCAGGAGTCTTTCTCCTTTGTTCTGGGGATTTGGGAAGAAGGTGGGCAAGTGAATGGTTTGGTTTAGGCCACACTGGATACCACCTTTGGCATAAAGGAAGGATTAGTTCATAGAGAAACTCTGTCTTGATGAAAAATGAGGAAATGTTCCACTGCCATTAGTGCCTGTAGCTCTGAGACTCTTCTAGCTGAGGTTATTGCTAGTAGTAGGGCAGTTTTCCATGAAAGAAATTTTAAATCAGTTGAAAAAGCTGGTTCACAGGGCGGCAGTGTAAGCTTTTCCAGGACAAAGTTGAGATCCCAAGTAGGTGTTGGAGCTCTCCTTGGCGGTCTTAAGTTCTTAGCCCCTCTGAGGTACTGTCTTAGGAGTGGATGTGAAAATAAAGGAGGATCCATGCTGTAATGAGCTGAAATTGCTGAGGCGTGGATCTTAATAGATGAAAAGGAAAGTCCTTTGTGTAACAATTCAGTTAAATATTGTAGAATCTGAGGAATGTTCGGCTCCAGGGGATTTAGGCCTTTAGCCTGGTTCCAGGAGCAAAATCTTTTCCATTTGTCTGAATAGGTTTTCCTGGTGCTGGGCCTCCTGGCCTCCTGGCCTCCAGAATGACATCCATAACAGCTTTGGATAAAGGTGTTGGCTGGTTGTTTAGGTAATTTGCCATGCAGCCAGGTTTAAAGTATTGAGCTGGCTGTGTAGAATCAGATTATCTCGCTGGGTGAGCAGGTGAGGAATTTGTGGCAAAATCCATGGTGGGCCCTGGGCCATGGTCCTTAAAATTGGATACCAATGTTGGCGTGGCCAATCTGGTGCAACGCGAATGATTTGTGGCCTCTCTAATCTGACTTTCAGCAGTACCTTTGCTAGAAGAGGCAGTGGAGGGAAGGCATACACTGTTAATGTTTTCCAACTGAATGAGAGAGCGCCCACTTTCCAAGCTAGTGGATGGAAGGTCCTTGTGCAAAATTTTTGAAGTTAGTGGTTGTGGGAGCTCGCAAACAGATCTATGTCTGGGCGTCCCCATTTTTGAGCTATCATTGCAAATACTTGTGGATCTAGTTTCCATTCGTGTGGATCCATGATGTTTCTGCTTAGGTCGTCTGCCAATGTGTTTTTCTTTCCTGGTAGGAATTGTGCTTGTAATTGAACCTGGTAAGACAGTGCAGTGTTCCACAAGGTCATTGCTTGTCTGCATAGAGGGTAGGAATGTGTGCCCCCTTGCTTGTTTATGTACCACATAACTGTGGTGTTGTCTGTCCTTATTAGTAGTTGTCCTGGGTGCAGAAGATCCTTGAAAGCTGTTAGCATTTCTTTTTGACTGATATGTAGGTGTCTCTGATCTGGAGTCCATTTGCCCTGAATGCACTGACCTGCCATGTGTGCTCCCCAGGCATAGTCTGATGCATCTGTTGTCATAGTTTGCCTGGCTGTGGGTAAGGTGAAAGGCTGACCCTTGTTGAGGTGACATGCCTGTGCCCACCATAGAAACTCATGTTGAAGGCAGGGAATCAGTGGAATCATTATTGACAAGCTGTGGCTGTGCTGAGTCCATACAATTTTCAGGTACCATTGTAATTTCCTCATATGCAGTTTTGCAAATGGTATTAGTAGAATGCAATATGCCATGAATCCCAAGGCCTGCAGAATTTTTCTTGCAGGGAGTTGGGTCTTTGTTGCCATTATTTTGAAATATTGAGACAGTTGTTGTTTTTATGTCTGGCGTGAGATAAGCCATCTGGGCCATTGTATTCAAGCTGGCACACAGGAATGTTATGTTTTGTGAGGGCACTAGTTTTGACTTCTTTTCGTTTACTGTGTACCCTAGGCAACTTAGAAGGTGTTTGACAAATGCCAGATGCTATGTCCTTGCTTTCTGCTTGAATAAGACAGTCGTCCAGGTATGGGTATATTTGAATTCCTCTTTGTCTGCAGTATGCAATTACTGGTGCTAGGCATTTTGTGAAGACCCTGGGCGCAGTAGATAAGCCAAAGGGCAGTGCAGAGAATTGGTAATGCGTTGAACCTGCAATGAAGCGGAGGTATCTTCTGCAATTTTGTCTGATAGGGACATGCAGGTATGCCTCCTTGATGTCCAAAGTGACTAGCCAAGCATTCTTGCCCAGCATGGGAAGAAGCTGCTGTAGTGTTAGCATCTTGAATTTTGGTACTTGCAGATAGGTGTTCAGAATTGAAAGATCCAGAATGGGTCTCCATGCTTTGTCCTTTCTTGGAACTAGGAAGAGTCTTGAGTAAAATCCTTGTCCCTGCTCCTGTGTAGGTACCTGTTGAATGGCTCTCATGTTCATGAGAGCTGTAATTTGTTTTTGTGCCTCTGCCCATTGATTTGGTGGCAGGTTTGGCATTCCTTTGATCCTTGGTAAGGTATGAAAGTGGAATCTGTATCCTTGAGAGACAATGTTTAGAACCCATTTGTCTTTTGTGATGATGTGCCAGTTGTCTGCAAAAAATGCTAGTTTTCCTCCCAAGGGTGTTGCCAGGAGAAAATTGCTTGGTAGTTTGAGGATGGAGTCATTGTGTCTGCCTTCTGTTAGCTTGGGGCCTGTCTTCTCCTCCTTTATGGGTAGCAGAACCCCATTGGCGAGGTTTGTAAGGGCCCTGTGACTGACCTCTGCCCCTTGGGTGTCTGTATTTGCCCCTCTGTGATCTGACTGAAGCTGGAAAGGACCAATTTTTTGTTGGCCAATTTCTGCTAAAGCGAGGGGGTTGTACCTGCAAGAAATCCTTGACCGTTTGCATAGATTTAACCTTATCCTACATTTTCTTTAAAACCTCTTCTGCTTTGACACCAAATAATACATCCTGTTGTAAAGGTGCATCTAATAATTTTGCTTTAACATGGTCAGGGAGGGTTTGTTCTTTTAACCAAGCATGTCTACAAATGACTGAGCCAGTAACAGCTGCTCTACAGGAAGCTTCCAGTGAATCAAATCCGCATTGTAAAGTATGCTTGCCCACCTGTTCAGCTGCATGCAACAGATCCTGCATTTCCTTGAACTCAGGCTGTTCTGAGTGTGTGCTCACTTTTTGTTTTAACTGAGACATCAGGAATTGTTGATATTTCAACATGTGAAACTGGCAATTTAATGCTCTCATAGCCAGAGTTGCAGAGGTGTATATTTTCTTTCCCCATCTATCTAGGGCTCTGGAATCTCTTTCAGAGGTCACAGGATTTTTAGCCATAGAAGTCTTTGCTCCCTTAGGACCTTGGGATATGGTTTCTGGGTTAGCTACAGGGCTTTTATAAAGGAATTTGTGTGAGTCAGGTACTCTGTAGTATCTGTCTGGTTTGGCTGGAGCCGGAGGTAGAGAGTCTGGATTTAAACTAGACTCCAAGTAGACATCATCCACAATATGTAAAACAGGAGGAATAGCAAGAGGTAGGAACTCTCGGAGCCTTTTCTTAGAATCTGAGTAATCCTGGCCTTCCCAGTGGAAATGTTCCCTCATGGTATGTAATGTTTCCCCAAAGGAGTAGTCTTCAGGGGGAGATGCTGAGGGAAAAGAGTCTTCAGCATCAGAATCCTCATAAGGTGGAAAAGTGTAATTCTGTTCCTCAGAAGAATCTGAGGAGAGAGAAACCTGGTCAGAGGATGCATAATCCTCCTCTTGTCTTGGTCTTTTATCAGGAGGGGGATGGGAACCCCTGATAAGGGTAATTAAATCTTCAGCCATCTTAAGCATCTGTTTCTTAGGCATGGGGCCTTGACCTGTAGACTGATGAACTGTTTTCTTAGGTTTTAAAGGAGTTTTAAGTTTTGCATAAGATTTAATGGTGAGAGTAGTCGGTCTGAAGACACCTTCTGCAACCGAAGGTGTTTCCTCTGCACCAGTGTCTACATCTGCTCCGGTGTCGGTAGATGGCTGCGTCGGCCTAGACTTCGCGTGGGAGTCGGCAGCTGTCTGGGGTTCCAGCTCTGCGGTCGTCAGGGGCTGCGTAGGCGCCTCACTGAAAACCGGAGAACCGGCGACAGGCCCAGCTGAGGCCTCGTGGTCTGGCTTATTCCTAGGCTGCCTGTCCTTATCCTTGCGTTTTTTAAGAATAGCGGTCGGCTGCTCTGACGGCATGATATAATTGAGTTTCTTACCAAAATAATGCTGTGTGAAGTCAAAATGGCGTTTGATAGTGCGTTTACTAAACCTAGCGCAAAACCGACAACCTGTGACATCGTGGTCTGGGCCTAGGCAAGGAATACGATAGGAATGGAAGACCTTATGAGGTATTTGCTTCCCACAAGAAATGCAATTGTTAACTTTTTCTGACATCGGACTGAGGCAAGAAAATGTTCCCCAATGGGGTACTTAGCTTTATTGAAGACTTCGGACTGAAATTCAAATCGAAAATCTCAGGAGTCGGCCGACCGGCACTTGCGAACTGCTTCTGCTTCGGGCACCGCGCGGCAAGAAAGACTGAAGAAAATGGCGTCGGATGCCTCTTGTATACCCCTGACGCACTGACGTCAGGGAAGAAGCGACAGCAACTGACGCCGGACCAAGACTTTGGAATTTGGGCCGACTGCAGGACCACCTGACGGCAGTATAACCCAAGTGTGATGACTGCAGCAGGGTAACACGATGAACATCTGATGTTTTCTTGGTGCTGCAGCTTTCCTTCTTTAAACGTTGCTTTTGCACATTTATCAAGACCAAATTACATTCTTACATGATCTGAAAAAGTTTTGACCACTTGCAGGTGTGCTTTCAGTTCCTTATCTGATGAACTCTACAGCTTTAAATCATCTACAAAAAAAGATGAGAAGTCTTTACACTTTGTTATTTTCTGGGAGCCAAATTGTAACCATGAACTAATCTGTTAAGTAGACAACTTAATGGGTTAAGGGCAAGACAAAATAGCAGCCAGCAGTGAGACAATCACCCTGGAATATCCCCTTTTGAATCTTTATCCTTGGAATAATAATTTGCCCTTTATCACAGCTTAACTGCAAAACAGTTTGCCACTGTTTCATGGTCACTGTACTGTAATTGATCAGTGTAGTGTGTATCTTCTACATTTTTAAGCACTCTTTTATCCATGAATGTGGGATACTGTCAAATGCTTTTTTAGTCTAACCATGCCATACTTCCCCTTTTTACAGTTCTCCATTATGAATTTATTTAACAACAAATGATCCTTTTTCCATATGACTTTCATTTGTTACCCTTTTTTCTATTGCCATGATCAAGTTTTCTTAAAAATGACTATAAATTCTATCAGCATCAATTCCAATGTATAGTTTATATGTCACTGGAAGGCAAGCTATTGGTTTATAGTGTTTAGGATAGTTTGCCAGTTCGCTCTTAAGTAGGAGTACTGTTTTTCCTATTGTTAACCAGGCTGGTGTCTGATCAGGGTGTGCACATACATAGCTCTCACTCATGGCTAAATCTTCATGTTTGTTTGTATCTTTCGGCTTTTCCCGGTTAGGGGTCGCCACAGCGGAACTTCGGTCTGCTAATGATTGGTAGTGGATTTTTACGTACCGGGTTACCAGTCCTGATGCACAACCTTCAACGAAGGCATGCCCCATTCACGTATGCCTCCACACAGAAGACGCTCTAGCTAAGAATCGAACGGGACATCTTCCTATGAGGCGACAATGCTACCGCAGCACCACCACCGGCTAAATCTTCATGTAAAGATGTTAATACTTTTAGCCAGAAGTTAGGTACTGCATCTGGGCCAGCGGTTTCCCAATTAGGAGCTTTACTTAGCTTTGTTTCAATCTCTCTGGCCATTACTTCTTCCCATTTCATAAACAGTACATTTGGACTTCTTATTCTTTCTTTTATTTCTTCTATCCATTTAGCATCTTTATGTTCCACAGGATCTTCATAGATATTTCTCCAAAATGTATCAATTTCTTCTTTTTTTGGTGGTGTTTCAGTTCCTTTTACCTTGTTTCCCAATTCTCTATAAACATTTTTGGGTCATCGGTAACTTGCTTATTTTGTACTTTTCCTTTATATTTATCTGAATATCTTCTAAGTTTTTCTACCTGTGCTGATATTTTTAGTTTATTATTTGCAACAGTGCACGACAGATCCTGATCTGATCTAATACTGTGCATTGCTTCTATCACGTCTTTCTGAGCATTTTTATTGACCTGTTCCTCTTCTATACTTTTCTAACAGTGACACTTCTTAATTGCTTTATAGTTTTTTCTATTTGATACTTCCTTGATGGCATTCAATTTTACCCCTTTCTTCCCCGTACTACCCTGTGTTTTTGTGGTAAGACTATCTGTTATTAATTTAGTTGCATAGTAATATATCCTGTTTACTTCTGTTATATGACATATATTTCTATGGACGATCCTAATTACTGTGTTCATTTGCTTTATCAAAATTCTAACTTTTGCGGTTTTACTAACTTTCTGTAATCTATTTCTTATGTTTGTCCATTCTATTAAATCAAGCAATTCTTCCCTTAGATCATTTTCTTCTAAATTGAGGGCACATTCTTTGTTCTCCATCTCCTGTGGGCATTCTATACAAAGTTTCACAGCACCTTCCTGTGCCACACTCTGTTCAGTTTCATCTTGTGCTATCCATTGCTCTTTCATATGGGAGCTCACTGGCCTATCACTCTACATTGACTGTGATAGAGTTGCTGCAGTTTCTTGTTCCTTCTC
Source organism: Protopterus annectens (assembly GCF_019279795.1). Lineage (NCBI taxonomy): Eukaryota > Metazoa > Chordata > Ceratodontiformes > Protopteridae > Protopterus > Protopterus annectens. Next base: position 165,885,090 of record NC_056740.1, on the reverse strand, counting down.
TTGCTGTGCAACTCCAACTGAACATTTGTACTGGTTTCCTATGAAAGGCTCCAAAGTATCTTCATATATCAACTGATCAGATGTTTCCAGCTCTACCGGTTTCTGCTTAATTTGGGAAGCATTGCTCTTTCCTGCTGTGATGTTATCGGAGTTAGATTTTCTACGACTTGACAGATGAGGTGGAATACTGAGGTCTTGAGTGCTTCACTGGAGTTTGCATGAAAGGGGAATGGAGTTGAGGAGAAATAGGATCAACAATGAACTTGGGCGATTCAGTTCTCAGCGTATGAGAAGAACCCCGAGTTGGACCTGATGGTTTTGGATCTGTGGGTTGAATAGAAGGACTGCATGAGATGACTATCGGCTCCGAAGAACTCTGTAGTTTTTGAGGAGGCTTTGAGGATGAAAAAATCTTTGCAGATTTGGCAGAGATCTTTTCTGTGGTCTAACACAGCCTTGGATGATTTACTTGAAGTTTGAGACTCGAAAGAGGAGGAAGGGGGTAGCAACCCTTTAAGGATTAATTTGTTCCATCTGTCTGCTATAGCCCTGGAGTTAAACACATCACAAATGGTTCGGTTTGTAGCAAGATGTGCTGCCACTAAAGAGTAAATGTACTCCCTTTGTTGGCATCCAAATTCAGAATTTTGTGCTCACAAGAAGTGCATTTTTTAAATCCTTTAGGCTTCTTGGTCATAGTATTTAAACTACAATAGGAAAGAATAGAAAGAATACAGCAACAGTGAAAAAAACTACCAACACTGGTAGTAAAGAATACCCTGTCAAGAAAGGGTTAAGAAAGTGACAGACAAAGACAGAAGGGATAGGTGTACCAACAATGGTACTTAAGAAATTACTTTAATAAGTTAACGGAACTAACTGAATAAATCTGAAAAACTAAGAGGGAGAAATTATCTAATTTAAAGAGAAAAGGTAGAGATTTTCTAAGAAAATACAGTTACAATCAACCCGAAAAGGCCTGAACAGATGCTCACAGAAAGGGTCCCTGTTTGTGCAAGATGGTGGCAAATGAGATCTGAAGTTTTAGAGATGGAACGGACATTATGTGCAGACAGAGGAAGTGAAGAGTTGGATCTGAAGTCTGTAGAATGCTGCTGAGTCAGATCAATAACCTAGACTTTGAAGAATGAGAAGGACGACATCAGATCATATGTGAAATATAAACGTTTCTTTATGGTGTGCCTTACTCATATGTTGTTAAGACCGCGTTCTCTGTTATTAAAGCTGACAACCTACAAAGCCTGCTATTTGCTATCATACTGTGAATGTGAATAATTTATATTAGGGCAAGTTCAATAGGACAAAGTGCAAGGTAAGGACTGATTACTAGGATACATAGTGTATCTACTGCTTCTTAATGCACTGACTAGATTTTTATTCACTAGTCATTGAGGTATGAAATAAGAACAGTTGGTGCTCATAATTAGTTTGAATTTGAATGTTTTTAATGGTTACTTATTCTTAGTGACTGATTCTTGAAGCTGAATTTACTTGCCTCAGTTTTACTAAAATCAACTTACTTGTTTGAATTTTCTCCTCAACTAGTTGCAGTTATTATTTTTTGTTCTGCTGAAACTTGGCCTTAGTCCGAGTCTTGAGACTGATTATAGTGCACAAGGGACATTTTATCTGTACCTCTCTGCCTTTGTCCATTTGTTGTTAGGTTATATGACGGACATTTACATTTTAGTGTTTGGCACGATTTTCTCAGTTCCATTACACTATCCATCATTATCCCATCTGTAATATCACTGTCTTGCTTATACTACTCATAGTTAACTTCCATGGATGTGAAATTGGTGTTCCATGCCAGTGTTGCCATGCTGCTGTTTGATTTTATCCAGGGATTGCTGGGGGAGTTTGACATCACTGTATTTTTGATGATTTACACACAATCTAAGGCTAGAGAGTCTTATGACCAATACCCTCCCTCAAGCAGCTTCTCCTTTCTCAAAGAGGCCCATTCTGGTCGATTCTGGGGTAAATTTGGGGATGTCCAACTAGTAATCTGCAGCTACGAACAGGACAATAAAGTTTTGAAATAATCCAAAATATAATTACAGATGTTCCAACGTTAATACATTATGATGGAAATAAGCTAGTTGTGTTACAAGCATGTGCTAGCCACAATGTTACAGGAGCTGTGATCCTTCAAGAAAACAGAACAATTGCTTATGAGTCAATAGTATTTCCTGATGTACAAAACAGATATGCTCAGATATAAAATGAGTGAAATGTTAATAATAATATATGAATGTGGGAAATGTCACGAACATGTCTTAATGTAGAGAAGATGGGATAGAGACATACCACAAGCTCTTGGAAAACATATTCATAAATGGCACTTCCATGGGCGAAAGGATGTTGGCTAATTTACAGAAGTATGCTGTGAAAGTGAAATACTTGGCAGGCAGTGTACTACAAAAGCAAGACATACTGAGTACAACATATTTAACAGAAAAGCAGGAAGCATTGCAGAAAGAAGAACTAAAGATTATTTGGTTTATACTGCAGTTATCAAAGAAATAAGAAGAAAAATGAAAGAATTCTGACTTCTACAATGGCTGCACACTGAGGAACAAGTTGATTAGAGCTCTCGTGTGAAAACTGAAAGTAATAAATCAAAGACAGTAACAGCTAACAATCTAGGTAAAATTTAGTTACTGGCTAGTCATTATACTGCCTGGATGTCAGCAAAGAAGACATACGGAAAAAGTAGCAGAGATTTAACCAAAATCCAGAAGGGGAAAAAACTCTTTTGGGAAGAACCTTGCAGACAGTCAGCAAAGTTTCAGTTTCAGTTTCAGTATAGGAGAGAGCGCCAGGGGTATAAAAGATGCAACCAATGCCATTTTCTTCAGTTTTACTTGCCCCAGATGTCAGGTGCCCCCAGATAGGAAGGCTGGAAAAATAAAATTATGCCAAAAAGCATGCATGTACTAATATAAACATTTCCTTCATCTACAAGCAAATACACCACATAGGTTGTATAGAGTTGAGAAGTACAGAGAAGTCCCAGCAATGAAAAGGGGGATGGTGGGTGGGTAACCTGGACTGCAACAGTGAATACACTCGAACATCTACATTTATGGTAGGTACACAACTGTACTATGTTCATCGTGTTTCACTGTTGCAGTCATTACACTTGGGTTGAATCCCAAAGCTGAGGTTGGGCGGCTGGGTCTAGATTGGATTTGGAGAGGCTACCAGGCCCTGCAGGACTTCAGTGGCAAAGCCTGCTCTGGATTTAGAGTATAGAGGCAAGTGCTAGTGCTTGGTGAAAGTGTGCACTGAGCTCCAGGTTGCAGCTTCTAAAATGTCTTTGGTTGGTACTCCTCTGAGAAAGGCTGCTGAAGTGGCTGTTGCTCTGGTAGAATGTGGCCTAATGACCTTAGGCACTGATTTGCCATGTTGTGCATAACAGAAGCAGATGCAGTATCCTATCCATTTTGAAAGTGTCTGCCTTGTGATAGGTTTTCCTTGTGATCCTGCAGCATAGGCTACAAACAGTTGCTCAGTTTTTCTGAAAGCTTTTGTTTTGTCCAAGTAGAATCGTAGCTGTCTGTGTATATCCAAAGTGTGCAGAAGTCTCTCCCCTTTATTCTGGGGATTTGGGTAGAAAGTTGGTAAATGAATGGTTTGGCTCAGGGCCACATTGGAAACTACTTTTGGCATGAATGTTGGGTTTGTCCTGAGAGAAACCCTGTCCTGGAGAAAAATGATGAAAGGTTCCACAGCCATTAATGCCAGTAACTCTGATACTCTTCTTGCTGAAGTTATTGCTAGGAGCAGAGCAGTTTTCCATGATAAGAATTTTATATCAGCTGTGCTGGCTGGTTCAAAAGGAGGTAGTGTGAGTTTTTCTAAAACAAAACTGAGATCCCAAGTTGGTACTGGTGCTCTCCTTGGGGGTCTTATGTTTTTTGCCCCTCTGAGGTACTGTCTTAGTAGAGGATGTGAAAAAATAGGAGGTTCCGTATTGTAATGAGCTGAAATGGCAGTGGCATGGATTTTAGTTGATGAGAAAGATAGGCCTTTGTCCAACATCTCAGTTAGGTATTGTAAAATCTGAGGTATATTTGGAACAAGTGTGTCGAGCCCTTGTGCCTGGTTCCAAGCACAGAATCTCTTTCATTTTTCTGCATAAGATTTCCTAGTGCTGGGCCTCCTGGCTTCTAAAATGACATCCATAACAGATTTAGAGAGAGGTGCGGTCTGAGTGGCTACATTATCTGCCATGCTGCCAGATTTAAGGTTCTGAGTTGACTGTTCAGAATCTGATTGTTTTGTTGAGTCAGAAGATGAGGAATTTGAGGTAAAGGCCAAGCTGGGCCCCGAGACAAGCTCTTTAAGATTGGGTACCAGTGCTGGCGTGGCCAGTCTGGGGCAATCAGGATCATTTTTGGCCTTTCTTGTCTGACTTTTAGGAGCACCTTGGTAAGAAGAGGCATTGGAGGGAAGGCATAGACTGTCAGAGCTTTCCAGCTGAATGATAGAGCATCCACTTTCCATGCTTGAGAGTGATAAGTTCTTGTGCAGAATTTCTGTAGTTGGCAATTGTGAGGGGAGGCAAAACGATTTATGTCTGGGCATCCCCATTTCCTTGTTATCATGCCGAACACCTGTGGATATAGTTTCCATTCGTGAGGGTCCATGAGATTTCTGCTTAGTTTGTCTGCCAGTGTATTTTTTGCTCCTGGCAGGAATTGTGCCTGCAGATGTACCTGATAGGCTAGTGCTGTGTTCCACAAGGTCATGGCTTGCCTGCATAGGGGGTAGGAATGTGTGCCCCCTTGCTTGTTTATGTACCACATAACTGTGGTATTGTCTGTCTTTATTAGTAGTTGTCCTGGATGTAGTAGGTCCTTGGAAGCTGTCAGGGCATTCTGTACAGCTAGCATCTCTTTCTGATTGATGTGAAGATGCATTTGTTCCTTGGGCCACGTGCCCAGAATACATTATCCTGCCATATGTGCCCCCCAGGCATAATCCGATGCATCCGTTGTTATTGTCTGCCTGGCTGTGGGTAAGGTGAAAGGCTGTCCCTTGTTGTGGTGACAGGCCTGGGACCACCATCGAAACTCCTGTTGTAGGCAGGGAATTAAAGTTATGATTGTCTCCAGGCTGTGACAATGTTGAGTCCAAACACTTTTTAGATACCAGTGTAGTTTCCTCATATGCAGTCTTGCATATGGAATTAGTAGAATGCAGGACGCCATGAAGCCCATCGCCTGCAGAATTTTTCTTGCAGGGAGCTGGGTCTTTGTTGCCATCAGTTGAAGTCATGAGTCAGTTGCCTTTGTTTGTCTGGCGTGAGATAAGCCATCTGGGCAGTTGTATTTAAGCTTGCACCCAGGAATATTATCTCTTGAGAGGGCACTAGTTTTGATTTATTTTCGTTTACTGTGTACCCTAGGCAAATTAGTAATCTTTTTACAAACGCCAGATGCTTTAGTAGAATGTCCTTGCTCTCTGCTTGAACAAGGCAGTCATCCAAGTAAGGATATATTTGAATTCCTCTTTGTCTGCAAAATGCAATTACTGGTGCCAGGCATTTTGTGAAGACGCTGGGCGCAGTAGATAAGCCAAAGGGCAGTGCAGAGAATTGGTAATGCATTGAGCCTGCTATGAATCTGAGGTATCTTCTGCAAGTTTGTCTGATTGGGACATGCAGGTATGCCTCCTTGAGGTCCAAAGTAACTAGCCAAGAATTCTTGCCCAGCATGGGTAGAAGCTGCTGTAGTGTTAACATTCTGAATTTTGGAACATCCAGGAAAGTATTTAGGATTGACAGGTCCAGTACTGGTCTCCAGGCTTTGTCCTTTCTGGGTACTAAGAAAAGTCTTGAGTAAAATCCTTGCCCCTGTTCTTGCTGTGGTACTTTTTGAATAGCTCCCATGTCCATGAGAGCAGCAATTTGTTGTTGTGCCTCTGCCCATTGGTTTTGTGGCAGGTCCGGCATACCTCTTGATTTTGGAAGCGTGTGAAAGTGGAACCTGTAACCCTGAGAAACAATATTCAGTACCCATTTGTCCTGGGTGATTATGTGCCAATTTTTTGAGAAAAGTGCTAGCTTTCCCCCTAGGGGTGCTGCCAAAAGGTAAGTGCTTAGCATCTGTAGAGAGAAGTCATTGGGACTGTTTCCTATAAGGTTGTGATTTGTCTTCCCCTCCTTTGGGGGCTGAAGCACCCCATTGTTTAGGTCTGTAGGAGCCTTGGGGCTGAGATCTGCCTCTTGGGCATCTGTATCTGCCTCTTTGTGGCCTGTCTGCCACCGGAAAGGACCAATTTTTTGAAGGCCAGTTTCTGCTAAACCTAGGTGGTTGAACCTGTAAGAAATCCTTTACTGTCTGCATTGATTTTGCTTTGTCCTCCATTTTCTTTAACACCTCTTCTGCCTTAACACCAAACAAAGTATCATGTTGTAGTGGAGCATCCAATAATTTTACTTTAACATGGTCAGGTAAACTTTGTTCTTTCAACCAAGCATTCGAATAACAGAGCCTGTAAGTGCAGCTCTACAAGAAGCCTCTAATGAATCAAAACCACATTGTAAAGTATGCTTTCCCACTTGTTCAGCTGCATGCAATAAATCCTGCATTCCCTTACTGTCAGGACTTTCTGAGATAGAAACCATTTTCTGCTTTAACAATGACATGAGATACTGTTGATATTTAAGCATGTGAAACTGGCAATTTAAAGCCCTTACAGCTAAAGTAACAGAAGTGTAAACTTTTTTCCCCCATCAGTCTAGAGCTCTGGAATCCCTATCCGAGGGGACAGGATTTTTAGCAGTGGAAGCCTTAACTCTTTTAGGACCCTGAGAAATTGTTTCTGGATCTGCAGCAGGGTTTTTGTAAAGAAATTTATGAGAGTCAGGGACCCTGTAGTACCTGTCTGGCTTGACTGGTGTAGGGGGTAAAGAATCAGGAGTCAGACTGGATTCAGAGAAAACATCATTAACAATATCAAGCACAGGGGGAATAGCCAGGGGCCTGTGCTGGGTAAATAAAAGAAAGTCTCTGAGCATTTTCTTGGATTCTGAATAATCGTGGCTCTCCCAATGGAAATGCTCCCTCATGGTGTGCAGGGTTTCCCCAAAAGAATAATCCTCAGGCGGAAAGGCTGAAGGTATAGACTCTTCTGCATCAGAGTCCTCATAGGGAGGGAGAGAGTATCCCTGATCAGAAGAGGAATCAGAGGAAATAGAAACCTGTTCAGAGGAATCATAGTCAGTGTCTTGCCTAGGCCTTTTGTCACGAGGGGAATGGGAACCCCTGATTGAAGTAATTAGGTCTTCGGCCATTTTAAGCATCTGTTTGTTTGGCATGGATGACTATTCAGTAGAATGCTGTACTTGTTTCCTTGTCTTTAATGGTGTTTTTAACTTTGCCTTGGCTGCTGTAGTGGGCTTAATAGTAAGCTGTGAAGGTCTGAAAACACCCTCAGAAGCCGATGCCTGCTCAGTGGCTCTGGACCCATCTGAGGGAATAGTTTCCATAGGCCCAATACCTTGAGTTTCCACAGGCCTCGGTGTCTCCACATGGCTGTCGGATATGGCCTGTGGCTCTGAGGTAGTGGGTGTCAGGGGCTGTGAAAGCGCCTCACTGAGAACCGGCGACTGGCCTAGAAGAGGCTTTGTCATCGGTTTTGGATCTCGGATGCCCGTCCTTTTCTTTGTCTTTGTGTTTTTTATAAATTCCGGTCGTCGGTTGTTCCAACGGCATTATGTAATTAAACCTTCGGCCAAAATAATGTAAAGCAAAATCAAACCGACGTTTAATAGTGCGTTTGTTGAATCTAGCACAAAACCAACAACTAGTAACGTCGTGGACAGGGCCTAGGCAAGGAATACAGTATGAGTGAAAGTCCTTATGAGGTATTTGCTTCCCACAAGAAATACAATTATCAACTTTTACTGACATTGGTCTGGAGCAAGAAAAAGTTTCCCCAATGGGGTACTTAGCTTTATTGAAGACTTTGGTTCTGAAACTCAATTGCGAAAATCTCAGGAGTGGGCTGACCGGCACTTGCGAAATGCTTATGCTTCGGGCACCGCGCGGCAAGAAAGACTGAAGAAAATGGCGTCGGTTGCATCTTTTATACCCCTGGCGCTCTGACATCAGGGAAGAGGCGACAGCAACCGACGCTGGACCAAGACTTTGGAACTCGGGCCGACTGCAGGACCACCTGATGGCAGTATAACCCAAGTGTGATGAGTGCAGCAGGGTAACACGATGAACATCTGATGTTTTCTTGGTGCTGCAGCTTTCCTTCTTTAAACGTTGCTTTTGCACATTTATCAAGACCAAATTACATTCTTACATGATCTGAAAAAGTTTTGACCACTTGCAGGTGTGCTTTCAGTTCCTTATCTGATGAACTCTACAGCTTTAAATCATCTACAAAAAAAGATGAGAAGTCTTTACACTTTGTTATTTTCTGGGAGCCAAATTGTAACCATGAACTAATCTGTTAAGTAGACAACTTAATGGGTTAAGGGCAAGACAAAATAGCAGCCAGCAGTGAGACAATCACCCTGGAATATCCCCTTTTGAATCTTTATCCTTGGAATAATAATTTGCCCTTTATCACAGCTTAACTGCAAAACGGTTTGCCACTGTTTCATGGTCACTGTACTGCAATTGATCAGTGTAGTGTGTATCTTCTACATTTTTAAGCACTCTTTTATCCATGAATGTGGGATACTGTCAAATGCTTTTTTAGTCTAACCATGCCATACTTCCCCTTTTTACAGTTCTCCATTATGAATTTATATGAATTTATTTAACAACAAATGATCCTTTTTCCATATGACTTTCATTTGTTACTCTTTTTTCTATTGCCATGATCAAGTTTTCTTAAAAATGACTATAAATTCTATCAGCATCAATTCCAATGTATAGTTTATATGTCACTGGAAGGCAAGCTATTGGTTTATAGTGTTTAGGATAGTTTGCCAGTTCGCTCTTAAGTAGGAGTACTGTTTTTCCTATTGTTAACCAGGCTGGTGTCTGATCAGGGTGTGCACATACATAGCTCTGACTCATGGCTAAATCTTCATGTTTGTTTGTTTGTATCTTTCGGCTTTTCCTGGTTAGGGGTCGCCACAGCGGAACTCCGGTCTGCTAATGATTGGTAATGGATTTTTACATACCGGGTTACCAGTCCTGATGCACAACCTTCAACGAAGGCACGCCCCATTCACGTATGCCTCCACACAGAAGACGCTCTAGCTAAGAATCGAACGGGACATCTTCCTATGAGGCGACAACGCTACCGCAGCACCACCACCGGCTAAATCTTCATGTAAAGATGTTAATACTTTTAGCCAGAAGTTAGGTACTGCATCTGGGCCAGCGGTTTCCCAATTAGGAGCTTTACTTAGCTTTGTTTCAATCTCTCTGGCCATTACTTCTTCCCATTTCATAAACAGTACATTTGGACTTCTTATTCTTTCTTTTATTTCTTCTATCCATTTAGCATCTTTATGTTCCACAGGATCTTCATAGATATTTCTCCAAAATGTATCAATTTCTTCTGTTTTTGGTAGTGTTTCAGTTCCTTTTACCTTGTTTCCCAATTCTCTATAAACATTTTTGGGTCATCAGTAAATTGCTTATTTTGTACTTTTCCTTTATATTTATCTGAATATCTTCTAAGTTTTTCTATCTGTGCTGATATTTTTAGTTTATTATTTGCAACAGTGCACGACAGATCCTGATCTGATCTAATACTGTGCATTGCTTCTATCACGTCTTTCTGAGCATTTTTATTGACCTGTTCCTCTTCTATACTTTTCTAACAGTGACACTTCTTAATTGCTTTATAGTTTTTTCTATTTGATACTTCCTTGATGGCATTCAATTTTACCCCTTTCTTCCTCGTACTACCCTGTGTTTTTGTGGTAAGACTATCTGTTATTAATTTAGTTGCATAGTAATATATCCTGTTTACTTCTGTTATATGACATATATTTCTATGGACGATCCTAATTACTGTGTTCATTTGCTTTATCAAAATTCTAACTTTTGCGGTTTTACTAACTTTCTGTAATCTATTTCTTATGTTTGTCCATTCTATTAAATCAAGCAATTCTTCCCTTAGATCATTTTCTTCTAAACTGAGGGCACATTCTTTGTTCTCCATCTCCTGTGGGCATTCTATAGAAAGTTTCACAGCACCTTCCTGTGCCACACTCTGTTCAGTTTCATCTTGTGCTATCCATTGCTCTTTCATATGGGAGCTCACTGGCCTATCACTCTACATTGACTGTGATAGAGTTGCTGCAGTTTCTTGTTCCTTCTCTTGCTGTGCAACTCCAACTGAACATTTGTACTGGTTTCCTATGAAAGGCTCCAAAGTATCTTCATATATCAACTGATCAGATGTTTCCAGCTCTACCGGTTTCTGCTTAATTTGGGAAGCATTGCTCTTTCCTGCTGTGATGTTATCGGAGTTAGATTTTCTACGACTTGACGATGAGGTGGAATACTGAGGTCTTGAGTGCTTCATTGGAGTTTGCATGAAAGGGGAATGGAGCTGAGGAGAAATAGGATCAACAATGAACTTGGGTGATTCAGTTCTCAGCGTATGAGAAGAACCCCGAGTTGGACCTGATGGTTTTGGATCCGTGGGTTGAATAGAAGGACTGCATGAGATGACTATCGGCTCCGAAGAACTCTGTAGTTTTTGAGGAGGCTTTGAGGATGAAAAAGTCTTTGCAGATTTGGCAGAGATCTTTTCTGTGCTCTAACACAGCCTTGGATGATTTACTTGAAGTTTGAGACTCGAAAGAGGAGGAAGGGGGTAGCAACCCTTTAAGGATTAATTTGTTCCATCTGTCTGCTATAGCCCTGGAGTTAAACACATCACAAATGGTTCGGTTTGTAGCAAGATGTGCTGCCACTAAAGAGTAAATGTACTCCCTTTGTTGGCATCCAAATTCAGAATTTTGTGCTCACAAGAAGTGCATTTTTTAAATCCTTTAGGCTTCTTGGTCATAGTATTTAAACTACAATAGGAAAGAATAGAAAGAATACAGCAACAGTGAAAAAAACTACCAACACTGGTAGTAAAGAATACCCTGTCAAGAAAGGGTTAAGAAAGTGACAGACAAAGACAGAAGGGATAGGTGTACCAACAATGGTACTTAAGAAATTACTTTAATAAGTTAACGGAACTAACTGAATAAATCTGAAAAACTAAGAGGGAGAAATTATCTAATTTAAAGAGAAAAGGTAGAGATTTTCTAAGAAAATACAGTTACAATCAACCCAAAAAGGCCTGAACAGATGCTCACAGAAAGGGTCCATGTTTGTGCAAGATGGCGGCAAATGAGATCTGAAGTTTTAGAGATGGAACGGACATTATGTGCAGACAGAGGAAGTGAAGAGTTGGATCTGAAGTCTGTAGAATGCTGCTGAGTCAGATCAATAACCTAGACTTTGAAAAATGAGAAGGACGACATCAGATCAAATGTGAAATATAAACGTTTCTTTATGGTGTGCCTTACTCATATGTTGTTTAGACCGCGTTCTCTGTTATTAAAGCTGACAACCTACAAAGCCTGCTATTTGCTATCATACTGTGAATGTGAATAATTTATATTAGGGCAAGTTCAATAGGACAAAGTGTAAGGTAAGGACTGATTACTAGGATACATAGTGTATCTATTTGCTTCTTAATGCACTGACTAGATTTTTATTCACTAGGCATTGAGGTATGAAATAAGAACAGTTGTTGGTGCTCATAATTAGTTTGAATTTGAATGTTTTTAATTGTTACTTATTCTTATTGACTGATTCTTGAAGCTGAATTTACTTGCCTCAGTTTTACTAAAATCAACTTACTTGTTTGAATTTTCTCCTCAACTAGTTGCAGTTATTATTTTTTGTTCTGCTGAAACTTGGCCTTAGTCTGAGTCTTGAGACTGATTATAGTGCACAAGGAACATTTTATCTGTACCTCTCTGCCTTTGTCCATTTGTTGTTAGGTTATATGACGGACATTTACATTTTAGTGTTTGGCACGATTTTCTCAGTTCCATTACACTATCCATCATTATCCCATCTGTAACATCACTGTCTTGCTTATACTACTCATAGTTAACTTCCATGGATGTGAAATTGGTGTTCCATGCCAGTGTTGCCATGCTGCTGTCTGATTTTATCCAGGGATTGCTGGGGGAGTTTGACATCACTGTATTTTTGATGATTTACACACAATCTAAGGCTAGAGAGTCTTATGACCAATACCCTCCCTCAAGCAGCTTCTCCTTTCTCAAAGAGGCCCATTCTGGTCGATTCTGGGGTAAATTTGGGGATGTCCAACTAGTAATCTGCAGCTACGAACAGGACAATAAAGTTTTGAAATAATCTAAAATATAATTACAGATGTTCCAACGTTAATACATTATGATGGAAATAAGCTAGTTGTGTTACAAGCATGTGCTAGCCAGAATGTTACAGGAGCTGTGATCCTTCAAGAAAACAGAACAATTGCTTATGAGTCAATAGTATTTCCAGATGTACAAAACAGATATGCTCAGATATAAAATGAGTGAAATGTTAATAATAATATATGAATGTGGGAAATGTCACGAACATGTCTTAATGTAGAGAAGATGGGATAGAGACATACCACAAGCTCTTGGAAAACATATTCATAAACGGCACTTCCATGGGTGAAAGGATGTTGGCTAATTTACAGAAGTATGCTGTGAAAGTGAAATACTTGGCAGGCAGTGTACTACAAAAGCAAGACATACTGAGTACAACATATTTAACAGAAAAGCAGGAAGCATTGCAGAAAGAAGAACTAAAGATTATTTGGTTTATACTGCAGTTATCAAAGAAATAAGAAGAAAAATGAAAGAATTCAGACTTCTACAATGGCTGCACACTGAGGAACAAGTTGATTAGAGCTCTCGTGTGAAAACTGAAAGTAATAAATCAAAGACAGTAACAGCTAACAATCTAGGTAAAATTTAGTTACTGGCTAGTCATTATACTGCCTGGATGTCAGCAAAGAAGACATACAGAAAAAGTAGCAGAGATTTAACCAAAATCCAGAAGGGGAAAAAACTCTTTTGGGAAGAACCTTGCAGACAGTCAGCAAAGTTTCAGTTTCAGTATAGGAGAGAGTGCCAGGGGTATAAAAGATGCAACCAATGCCATTTTCTTCAGTTTTACTTGCCCCAGATGTCAGGTGCCCCCAGATAGGAAGGCTGGAAAAATAAAATTATGCCAAAAAGCATGCATGTACTAATATAAACATTTCCTTCATCTACAAGCAAATACACCACATAGGTTGTATAGAGTTGAGAAGTACAGAGAAGTCCCAGCAATGAAAAGGGGGATGGTGGGTGGGTAACCTGGACTGCAACAGTGAATACACTCGAACATCTACATTTATGGTAGGTACACAACTGTACTATGTTCATCGTGTTTCACTGTTGCAGTCATTACACTTGGGTTGAATCCCAAAGCTGAGGTTGGGCGGCTGGGTCTAGATTGGATTTGGAGAGGCTACCAGGCCCTGCAGGACTGCAATGGCAAAGCCTGCTCTGGATTTAGAGTATAGAGGCAAGTGGTAGTGCTTGGTGAAAGTGTGCACTGAGCTCCAGGTTGCAGCTTCTAAAATGTCTTTGGTTGGTACTCCTCTGAGAAAGGCTGCTGAAGTGGCTGTTGCTCTGGTAGAATGTGGCCTAATGACCTTAGGCACTGATTTGCCATGTTGTGCATAACAGAAGCAGATGCAGTATCCTATCCATTTTGAAATTGTCTGCCTTGTGATGGGTTTTCCTTGTGATCCTGCAGCATAGGCTACAAACAGTTGCTCAGTTTTTCTGAAAGCTTTTGTTTTGTCCAAGTAGAATCATAGCTGTTTGTGTATATCCAAAGTGTGCAGAAGTCTCTCCCCTTTATTCTGGGGATTTGGGTAGAAAGTTGGTAAATGAATGGTTTGGCTCAGGGCCACATTGGAAACTACTTTTGGCATGAATGTTGGGTTTGTCCCGAGAGAAACCCTGTCCTGGTTAAAAATGATGAAAGGTTCCACAGCCATTAATGCCAGTAACTCTGATACTCTTCTTGCTGAAGTTATTGCTAGGAGCAGAGCAGTTTTCCATGATAAGAATTTTATATCAGCTGTGCTGGCTGGTTCAAAAGGAGGTAGTGTGAGTTTTTCTAAAACAAAACTGAGATCCCAAGTTGGTACTGGTGCTCTCCTTGGGGGTCTTATGTTTTTTGCCCCTCTGAGGTACTGTCTTAGTAGAGGATGTGAAAAAATAGGAGGTTCCATATTGTAATGAGCTGAAATGGCAGTGGCATGGATTTTAGTTGATGAGAAAGATAGGCCTTTGTCCAACATCTCAGTTAGGTATTGTAAAATCTGAGGTATATTTGGAACAAGTGTGTCGAGCCCTTGTGCCTGGTTCCAAGCACAGAATCTCTTTCATTTTTCTGCATAAGATTTCCCAGTGCTGGGCCTCCTGGCTTCTAAAATGACATCCATAACAGCTTTAGAGAGAGGTGCGGTCTGAGTGGCTACATTATCTGCCATGCTGCCAGATTTAAGGTTCTGAGTTGACTGTTCAGAATCTGATTGTTTTGTTGAGTCAGAAGATGAGGAATTTGAGGTAAAGGCCAAGCTGGGCCCAGAGACAAGCTCTTTAGGATTGGGTACCAGTGCTGGCGTGGCCAGTCTGGGGCAATCAGGATCATTTTTGGCCTTTCTTGTCTGACTTTTAGAAGCACCTTGGTAAGAAGAGGCATTGGAGGGAAGGCATAGACTGTCAGAGCTTTCCAGCTGAATGATAGAGCATCCACTTTCCATGCTTGAGAGTGATAAGTTCTTGTGCAGAATTTCTGTAGTTGGCAATTGTGAGGGGAGGCAAAAAGATTTATGTCTGGGCATCCCCATTTCCTTGTTATCATGAACACCTGTGGATATAGTTTCCATTCGTGAGGATCCATGAGATTTCTGCTTAGTTCGTCTGCCAGTGTATTTTTTGCTCCTGGCAGGAATTGTGCCTGCAGATGTACCTGATAGGTTAGTGCTGTGTTCCACAAGGTCATGGCTTGCCTGCATAGGGGGTAGGAATGTGTGCCCCCTTGCTTGTTTATGTACCACATAACTGTGGTATTGTCTGTCTTTATTAGTAGTTGTCCTGGATGTAGTAGGTCCTTGGAAGCTGTCAGGGCATTCTGTACAGCTAGCATCTCTTTCTGATTGATGTGAAGATGCATTTGTTCCTTGGGCCACGTGCCCAGAATACATTATCCTGCCATATGTGCCCCCCAGGCATAATCCGATGCATCCGTTGTTATTGTCTGCCTGGCTGTGGGTAAGGTGAAAGGCTGTCCCTTGTTGTGGTGACAGGCCTGGGACCACCATCGAAACTCCTGTTGTAGGCAGGGAATTAAAGTTATGATTGTCTCCATGCTGTGACAATGTTGAGTCCAAACACGTTTTAGATACCATTGTAGTTTCCTCATATGCAGTCTTGCATATGGAATTAGTAGAATGCAGGACGCCATGAAGCCCATGGCCTGCAGAATTTTTCTTGCAGGGAGCTGGGTCTTTGTTGCCATCAGTTGAAGTGATGAGTCAGTTGCCTTTGTTTGTCTGGCGTGAGATAAGCCATCTGGGCAGTTGTATTTAAGCTTGCACCCAGGAATATTATCTCTTGAGAGGGCACTAGTTTTGATTTATTTTCGTTTACTGTGTACCCTAGGCAAATTAGTAATCTTTTTACAAACGCCAGATGCTTTAGTAGAATGTCCTTGCTCTCTGCTTGAATAAGGCAGTCATCCAAGTAAGGATATATTTGAATTCCTCTTTGTCTGCAAAATGCAATTACTGGTGCCAGGCATTTTGTGAAGACGCTGGGCTCAGTAGATAAGCCAAAGGGCAGTGCAGAGAATTAGTAATGCATTGAGCCTGCTATGAATCTGAGGTATCTTCTGCAAGTTTGTCTGATTGGGACATGCAGGTATGCCTCCTTGAGGTCCAAAGTAACTAGCCAAGAATTCTTGCCCAGCATGGGTAGAAGCTGCTGTAGTGTTAACATGCTGAATTTTGGAACATCCAGGAAAGTATTTGGGATTGACAGGTCCAGTATTGGTCTCCAGGCTTTCTCCTTTCTGGGTACTAAGAAAAGTCTTGAGTAAAATCCTTGCCCCTGTTCTTGCTGTGGTACTTTTTGAATAGCTCCCATGTCCATGAGAGCAGCAATTTGTTGTTGCGCCTCTGCCCATTGGTTTTGTGGCAGGTCCGGCATACCTCTTGATTTTGGAAGCGTGTGAAAGTGGAACCTGTAACCCTGAGAAACAATATTCAGTACCCATTTGTCCTGGGTGATTATGTGCCATTTTTTTGAGAAAAGTGCTAGCTTTCCCCCTAGGGGTGCTGCCAAAAGGTAAGTGCTTGGCATCTGTAGAGGGAAGTCATTGGGACTGTTTCCTATAAGGTTGTGATTTGTCTTCCCCTCCTTTGGGGGCTGAAGCACCCCATTGTTTAGGTCTGTATGAGCCTTGGGGCTGAGATCTGCCTCTTGGGCATCTGTATCTGCCTCTTTGTGGCCTGTCTGCCACCGGAAAGGACCAATTTTTTGAAGGCCAGTTTCTGCTAAACCTAGGTGGTTGAACCTGTAAGAAATCCTTTACTGTCTGCATTGATTTTGCTTTGTCCTCCATTTTCTTTAACACCTCTTCTGCCTTAACACCAAACAAAGTATCATGTTGTAGTGGAGCATCCAATAATTTTACTTTAACATGGTCAGGTAAACTTTGTTCTTTCAACCAAGCATTCGAATAACAGAGCCTGTAAGTGCAGCTCTACAAGAAGCCTCTAATGAATCAAAACCACATTGTAAAGTATGCTTTCCCACTTGTTCAGCTGCATGCAATAAATCCTGCATTCCCTTACTGTCAGGACTTTCTGAGATTGAAACCATTTTCTGCTTTAACAATGACATGAGATACTGTTGATATTTAAGCATGTGAAACTGGCAATTTAAAGCCCTTACAGCTAAAGTAACAGAAGTGTAAACTTTTTTCCCCCATCAGTCCAGAGCTCTGGAATCCCTATCCGAGGGGACAGGATTTTTAGCAGTGGAAGCCTTAACTCTTTTAGGACCCTGAGGAATTGTTTCTGGATCTGCAGCAGGGTTTTTGTAAAGAAATGTATGACAGTCAGGGACCCTGTAGTACCTGTCTGGCTTGACTGGTGTAGGGGGTAAAGAATCAGGAGTCAGACTGGATTCAGAGAAAACATTATTAACAATATCAAGCACAGGGGGAATAGCCAGGGGCCTGTGCTGGGGAAATAAAAGAAAGTCTCTGAGCCTTTTCTTGGATTCTGAATAATCGTGGCTCTCCCAATGGAAATGCTCCCTCATGGTGTGCAGGGTTTCCCCAAAAGAATAATCCTCAGGCGGAAAGGCTGAAGGTATAGACTCTTCTGCATCAGAGTCCTCATAGGGAGGGAGAGAGTATCCCTGATCAGAAGAGGAATCAGAGGAAATAGAAACCTGTTCAGAGGAATCATAGTAAGTGTCTTGCCTAGGCCTTTTGTCATGAGGGGGATGGGAACCCCTAATTCAAGTAATTAGGTCTTCGGCCATTTTAAGCATCTGTTTGTTTGGCATGGATGACTGTTCAGTAGAATGCTGTACTTGTCTCCTTGTCTTTAATGGTGTTTTTAACTTTGCCTTGGCTGCTGTAGTGGGCTTAATAGTAAGCTGTGAAGGTCTGAAAACACCCTCAGAAGCCGATGCCTGCTCAGTGGCTCTGGACCCATCTGAGGGAATAGTTTCCATAGGCCCAATACCTTGAGTTTCCACAGGCCTCGGTGTCTCCACGTGGCTGTCGGATATGGCCTGTGGCTCTGAGGTAGTGGGTGTCAGGGGCTGTGAAAGCGCCTCACTGAGAACCGGCGACTGGCCTAGAAGAGGCTTCGTCATCGGTTTTGGACCTCGGATGCCTGTCCTTTTCTTTGTCTTTGTGTTTTTTATAAATTCCGGTCGTCGGTTGTTCCGACGGCATTATGTAATTAAACCTTCGGCCAAAATAATGTAAAGCAAAATCAAACCGACGTTTAATAGTGCGTTTGTTGAATCTAGCACAAAACCAACAACTAGTAACGTCGCGGACAGGGCCTAGGTAAGGAATACAGTAAGAGTGAAAGTCCTTATGAGGTATTTGCTTCCCACAAGAAATACAATTATCAACTTTTACTGACATTGGTCTGGAGCAAGAAAAAGTTTCCCCAATGGGGTACTTAGCTTTATTGAAGACTTCGGTTCTGAAACTCAATTGCGAAAATCTCAGGAGTAGGCCGACCGGCACTTGCGAACTGCTTATGCTTCGGGCACCGCGTGGCAAGAAAGACTGAAGAAAATGGCGTCGGTTGCATCTTTTATACCCCTGGCGCTCTGACATCAGGGAAGAGGCGACAGCAACCGACGCCGGACCAAGACTTTGGAACTCGGGCCGACTGCGGGTAGCCTGCCGGCGGATAACCCAAGTGTAATGACTGCAACAGTGAAACACGATGAACATCATTACTTGCCGGATGTAACCATTCAGTCCTCCAGGAGCCAAAGGCTGGGGGAAGGAGGGTGGGATGTAAGAATGAAGGTGAGATGGACAACACACATGGAACGTTATGGTGAGTACATAACTTCTTTATGTGATGTTATCCTATCTCGCCTTCATTCTTTCACTGGTTGGGACAGCATCCCAAGTGCCACATTTCTTGGGCGGCTCACAGGAGAATATTCTTCAGAACAGTGGACCAAAAGAGGCCCTGTTCCTGGAGGCCAAATCTACTTTGTAATGAGTGATAAATGTAAGAAGCCTTGCCCACATTGCAGCAGCACAAATGGTATCAATTGGTAGACTAGCACGAAAGGCAGAAGAAGCTGCTAAGGCTCTCGTAGAATGACCCTTGACTTTGCCGGGAAGATCTCTGTTATTTGATTTGTATGTAAAAGTAATACAATCTGATAGCTATCTTGAAAGTGTGACCTTAGATACAGAAGCACCTTTCTTAGCTTCTGAAAATGAAACTAATAATTGGTCAGATTTTCTGAAGTCCTATATAAGTAGAAACGTAATTGTCTATGTACATCCAGTTGGTGTAGCATATACTCTGCCTTGTTGCCATAGTTGGGAAAAAACACTGGTAGATCTATGGACTGATTTAAATTGGACTCTGAGCATACTTTTGGTAGGAAGAATGGGTTTGTTCGAAGGGATACTCTTGTCTTTGTGGAAAAGTATGTAGGGGGCTTTATCGATAAAGATTGCAGCTCTGAAACCCTTCTAGCAAAAGTGGTGACAATCAAAATAATTGTTTTCCATGTCAAGAACTTTAGATCACAGGATGATGTGGGTTCAAAGGGAGGGACAATAAAACATGACAAAATAAAGTTTAGGTACCATGGTGGTAGAGGAGTCTCAATGGATGGTATTAACAGAACAGTGCCCTTCAGGAAGGCTTTACATAGTCTGTGAGACATCAGATTTGAGGCAAAATCATTTATATGAACATTGGCGATTGCTGCTAATTGGACTCGAATGGTAGCTGCAGCTGTGCCTTCATTAAATAGCTTTGTTAGAAATTCAAGAATAGAACCTATAGGAGCAGTAAAGGGATCAATGTGATTACTTAAAGCCCAGGAGGAAAATCTTTTCCATTTGTTCGGTTACAGTTTTCTCACTGAAGCCTTATGAGACGAGCTCAAGATATGTTTCACAGAAGGAGAAAGGTTAGGGAGCCTGGCTATATTTGGAATCAGGCAGCAGCAGGTGTCAGCCAATAAAAAGATTTATTTTAAAAAATTCACCACATGCGCTTTCACCCTGACAACAATACAGGGCTTTTTCAAGTGACACTTGAAAAAGCCCTGTATTGTTGTCAGGGTGAAAGCGCTTGTGGTGAATTTTTAAAAAGAAATCTTTTTATTGGCTGGCACCTGCTGCTGCCTGAACCGTTTGTCTGATTATTAGTTTTTCTTTTTGGCCCTGTATCTGTTACCACTTATATTTGGAATCAGAGCAGCCAAGCTGTCAATTTGAGGGTTTGAAGGGAGGGGTAAAGCGTTCCCGATGTATGAGTCATAAGGTCTGGAACTGGGCCCAGAACCCATGGCTCCTCCTGGAGATGAGGCCAAAGGAAGGGGAACCAAATTTGACGAGGCCAGCATGGGGCAGAGAGAATCAGATTGCTTCCCAATGGGCTGGCTTTCTGAAGAACATTGGGTATCAAGGGAAAAGGAGGGAAGGCATAAAGGAGACCCGAGGGCCAATCGTGTACAAGTGCATCCTTGGGTGACTCCCCCGGAGGGGGGATTAGTGCAAAATAGCTGCTGCATTTGACATTCATGGATGTGGCAAAAAGGTTGCAGTAAGGCTGACCCCATTTGCAGAAAATCATTTCCACTACTTCTTGTTTTAGGGACCACTCATGAGGCATTAGAATTGCTCTGCTGAGTTTGTCTGCTATCACGTTGGATTTCCCTGGGATGTGCATTGCTTTCAGAAAGCGTTGGGAGGAGGTCGCCCACTGCCATACTCTCAGGACCTCTCGACAAAAGGGGTAAAGGGGTAGGATATGGTTCCTCCCTGTTTATGTACCAAACAACTGGCATGTTGTCTGTCTGTATTGCAATAGTTCCCAGTGGAAGAGAGTCCTGAAGTGCCTGCAACACCAAAAGCACCACTTTCATCTCTAGGACACTGATGTGCAAATGGGCCTCGTGATCCTGCCATGTGCCTTGGACTGTTCTTCCCAGATAATGCCTCCAACCCTATCTGGGAGGCTTCCGTGCTTACTGTGGCTAAAAGTTGTGGAAGGACAAAGAGTCGACCTGACATCAAGTAAGTGGAGTGAAGCCACCAGTGAAGGTCTTTTTTGCAGAACTCTGTTATCAGAATTTGGTGAGACATGGGTAGTTCCTATAATGATCCCTGAATAAACAGTAGTCACTGCAGGATTCTCATGTGTATGCGTGCTAATGGAACTAAGGTTATCGCTGCTGCCATGGTTCCCAAGATTTTCAGAACTGTTCTTGCCTGTATTCTTCTCTTGGAAAGAAGGTTTAAAACTTCATGTTGCAGAACTAAAACTCTTTCCGTAGGAAGCTTTGCCATAACTTTTGTTGTGTCTGGATCTGCCCCTATAGAAACAATACGTTGAGATGGCAACAAGGCAGACTTTTTGTAATTTATCGTGATTCCTGGGTGAGAACAGAGAAGTAATGTGGTGTCTCTTATTTTTAGTAGTAGATGCTTGGTGGTGGTGGTTAGGAGCCAGTCTAAATATGGAAACACTCAGAATCCTAGACGTATTATTGAGCTGTGACCACTGCCATACACTTGGTGAACACTCTGGGGGCTGTAGTGAGACCAAAGGGCAGAGCCCGAAATTGGTAATTACTGGCTCCCAGCCGAAAGCACAGATGACTCCTGGATAGCCTGTCCATCTTTATGTGGTAGTACGCATCCTGAAAATCTACAAAACACATCCACTTGCCTTTTCCCAGAAAGGGAAAAATTGACTGCAGTGTTACCATCCGGAAATTTGTCTTTCTTACTAATTTGTTTAATCTGCTGAGATCCAATATAGGCCTCCAAGTCCCCTATTCTCTTTGGCACTAAAAAGAACCTTGAGTAAGTGACAGATCCTATTTGGTCTGTGTGAACTCTTTGGATGACTCTTTTGTCCAACAATTTTTGAATTTCTAGAGTTGCCTGTTCCCTCTGACTGGGTGGAACGTCTGGGTTGTTTTTTATGATTAGGACGGGAAGGGAGAAGGGTATAGAGTAGCCTCTGGATATGATACTTTGAACCCACTTGTCTTTTGTTATTTCCAGCCAGGCTTTTTGGTACAAAGAGAAGACACCCGCGACTGCCTCCAAAGATGGGCAGACACATGTTCAGGTGGGATGGCATGCACTGGTCAAGATCAGGGAAGAGAAATTTTGCAGCAGATGTTTGCAACACCTGGCAAACAGAAGGCAGGATTTTTTGCCAGGTCAAAAATTTAGCACTTCGCAGATAGCAACATTTGATCCATCTCTGATGGTTGTTAATTCTAGGAGCATTAATGATAAATTTTTTTTTTTACTGGAAAATTTGCTACTTTCCCACAAGATTGATGTTGTTTGTGAAACATGGTTAAAGGACAGTGACTGGAAACTGGTTCTGTCAGGGTGAAAATATTTTTACTGCAGCAGACATTCTAACAAAAAATCAGGTGGAGGTGTTATGATACGGATTGAACATAGTTATTTGACCTGTGATTATTACATGTTCAATGATAACGCCAGTACCATAGACTGTGTAAGTGCGACAATAAAGACAACTATGGAACATACAACAGTTGTTGGAGTATACAGGCCACCAAAGTCAAGTGCTGATGACTGACAGGAATTCATACATTTTTTGTATGAAAAACAGGAAGGAAGAATAATAGTAATTCAGGACTTAAATTTACCAGAAACAAACTGGAATGATATTGATTCAATAGTATTAATAAAGAAATTATTCTCAACATATGTTCAGCAGCAGCAATTACCTTCCTATCAGGGAATGGAACATACTAGACATTGTTTGTGTTCTTAAAGAAATTACTGTTACTGCATTTCAAGTTTTACCACCACTGATATGCAGTGATCATGCGGTTACAAAGGTTAATATACTGCTAGGTAATTCTGCCAGACTGAAATCTAAACCAATGCACAGAAGATTAATAACAGATTATATGAAAGCAAAACAGCCATTGTGTAAAAGAATTTGAGTTATGCATTCAGTGGAAAAAACTGCTGAAGGAATATGGACATTTTTGAAAGAGAAATTGTTTGAATGCAGAGAAATCAAAAAAATCTTTAACATCAGGAAGATATATTTCCATAAGAACAAGATACTTTGTTAAGGTGAGAGAGAAAAATATAAGAAATGGAAAAGAGGTCGAAACGGCAACTTTGAAAATGGAATTAAGCTGGACAGGCAAATTAAACATAGTGTGAGACAAAATAAAAAAAAAATGAAAATTTATATAAAGATATTTTTTAAACAAGAAACATCTTTACTGGATTATCACTTAAGACATAGCCAATCATACATTCAAATTAATGAAATCAAACCATACTGACATATTTTCAGTTGCAAACATACATCACATTTAATCTTCTACACAGTCATCAAACATTACATAGGTAATTCAATTCCTGCCTTCCCTTAAAACCTCATTCCTCCTCCAAAACTTTATTCTGCTTATATTGCTCCCACAATTCCCATTTTTTCTATGTAATTTGCTCCTACCCTTTTCTAAAGATCCCGCTTCCAATACCTTTATCTCTGTTACTGTATTCACTACTTCTAGTACAGTTGGTTTAGACTCTGATTTCCATTTTCTAGTAATTACTTTTTTGCCAGCCACCAAAATTAAACTCAGCAAGGCCTTACTATGTCTAAGCAATTCTGATTCTGTATCACAGCAGAAAAAAATAATTTCCTTACTTACACCAGTTTGCTCACCTAATCTTTCTGACAGAGTAGTTTGCAAGGAGTTTTTAAAGTCTGCCAGCTCATTACGCTCCCAGAAAATGTTCCCAGTTGCCTATTTTCCCCATCACACCTCCAGTATTTGCAAGCTACCTGAGGAAAAATTCTTTGGAATTTGCTTGGGATATAAAAATATCTATGCAGACACTTTCAAGCAAAGATCCTAAATCTTCTAGACTTGCATGTTTGGGATCCATACGTATATCCTCCCATTGTTTCTTTGTGAATTGCTTACCCATTCTCTCTTTCCGATCCTTTCTAACCTCCTCTGATTGATTCCTATAGTTAACATGCAGTATTTTATATGCTGTACTAATTACCTCCTTTTTAACAGCAGCTTCTGTTCTAGGTTCTACTAAAAATGCTACTAGTGCTAGTCTTACACTTAGGATCACCCTTTTCCTTTATTGTTGCCTATACTTTGCCAGTTTTCTCCAGTAAAACCTGCCCCCTCTTGACTACTCTGTGTACCACCTTAATCATGTTGGTTTAGCTCTTAGAATGCTTTCTACTACTTTATGAATGCAATATTCTGTATGGTTGTTGTTATCCTTAAGGATATGCGTTCAAATTCACAGTATGTCCTTATTTCTTCAGCTCCCTCCGTTTCATCATCATTTTCCACTTTGAATTGTAGTTTTCTGCTTGTGCTATGTATAGGAGCCTTAACTGTGCATCTCTGTAATGCCACTTCAAATCAGTAATTCCAAACCACCTTGTTCTATTGAAAGGATCATCTTTATTCCACTTGACTCTTTCCTTCTTCCCCTTCCAGATAAACTCCTTCAACTCTTTATTAATTGCTATCCACTTCTCCTCTAGTTGATAAAAATTTACTTGATCTGTGTATAAATCTAAGTAGACTAAAAAAATTTTAAAAACATTTTCACTGCTTGTATTCAGCTATCCATATCCATAAAACAAAACTTCCAGTTTCTCACTTTTTGTATTATCTTTTGTTTAATCCTTTTTAACTCATACCCTTAAGTACTTCATTTTTTCATGTCCCCATAAATATAGGTATCGCAGAACCAATTTTTGTGTGGGTACATATTTTACAGCTTTTGCTTTATTTTCATTAATTTTATAACCTGAAAAAACTTGAAACTGTCTCAAAATATACAACACTGAAATACACTTTTCTGGTTTTATCAGGTACATAATAATATCATCTGCAGATAAAGCAAGCTTTCCTTGATTACCATACCAATTACATCCTTGAATGTTATTTTCTTTGCCATTGGTTCTACATATAACACAAACAAAGGGGGAAGAAAACACCCCTGCCTGATGTCCTCTTTTCAAATAGAACATATGTCCTCCTAAATAACCATATTATTGTGTCAGGGAATGCAAATGCATCCATTGCCCTGCTCATAAAATCTCAGCTTACTCTGTCAGATAGTTTCTCTGTATTAAGACCCACCAAGAACAGTAGTATTTCCTTACACAATTTATATAAAATATTGAGCGTAATATGTTTGCTTCATCTAAGATTTGTTGTTTCCTGGAAAGACTGAAACATGAGTAAAAGTACCATTTAGAATTTACCATTATTTCTGATTATTTTACTTTGTAGGTACAGTTTGTATTTTCTATTCATTATCTTTTTCGGAGGCTAAAGGCGTCCCTTGACTAGGTATCTAACCACTGTAAATCTGGAACACAATTTTCCCCAAAGGGTTAACAGTTACAGTGCTTATTTTGCATAGTAGAAGAGCATGATGTAACTTATTATGGGCACTGTAAACTTTTTAACAAAATATTATTAAGTAGAGCAGGAAGTCTTAGAACTTTTTTGAACACTGCATACCAGTTGTGGTGCATCAAGGGATATTCATTCATTTCCCAGCAAACGAGCCATACACTAGTACAGAGTTTCTTTGTAACCTAGAGGAAAACAAAGGGAGTTTCCAAGGTTCCATCAAAAGCATATCAATCCAAAGAAACCAAGAAGTTGTTAATCAGCAGACTGTATTAACACCCAAGAATTTTAGCTGATTTTCCTGTGGATGGGGTGTCTACTGTCATTATTTAGTCTCTTCTTTTTCATGCAGGTATCTCTTTTTGCCTTGTAAATAGCTGAAACTCAAGCATCCATATTTCAAATGTCTGTTCAGGTGCTTGCTGCACAGATAACCACAAATATTATTCTGGCTTTTGATTGTAGGAGTCACAGGGGAACACCTGGCAATATTGCAGAGGGCTATCCCTTATTTGGTCATATTCCCACTTCTCTAGTTTGGAGTAGTAACTCAAAGAAAGAGAAAAGGGTACGTTCCCCAAAAGTATCTCTGTGGTCAGGATTGGGAGAGAAAGATATGTCCCATATGGGCCAGATCCAGTTTCCCTTCAGTTAAAATTCTGATGAGAATGATGCTGTCTCTTTATGGTCCACAAATGAGGATGTCCATTTGGGGAACTTACTAACTTTCTGCAAAAACACTAAGTGAGAAGTGAATGAGATTTCTTTACCATAGAAAATGTAGTATTAGCTTTGAGGGATGGAAAGGTCCATGCTATCAGCTATCCTGCCTGTCACTGAAGAGTATAAGCACATTTTTTTTAAAATGGCTCCTTAAGAAATAGATTTGCCGTTCTTGTACCAGAGAGCTCTATCAGGATCTACAAGGTTCATAGCTAGTGTTCAGTACTTGTACAAAACCCCTGTAGAAGACCCAGCTGTTATTCCTTAAGTCACAATGAAGACTTAAGCTAGTGTCAATTGTTTAAGTACTCTACTGAGCTATAGGAAGAGTAGAATTATGGAATGATTTGGCAAAAAACTGTATGTTGAGTCTCTGTCACCTTTGGTATTCAAGCTACTAATTATCAAATATGCATGCTACATCATCAGGATAATACCCTTAAACAACCATTTTTGCTGAGGATATCCAGAAGGATTTCCTGAGAGTCAGATTGGACATGCTTTTTCAAACATCCGGAAGTCAAAAAGCATGACATAAAATTAAGTTATGACTGTCGATGCTTGTTCCAGGGTGGTTGCTACAGGAACTGTGATCAGAAAGCATGCGTTAAGAATGCTCTTAAGTTTGTCCTTGAATTGTGAATTCAGTTCTGAGTTTTTCATTTAGAGGAATAAGTCAGCATTTAAGGTTGTGTTATGGCAATGTTTCCTGGGAACTGCTCTGCATACTGTGTAGGGTTTTTATGATGTCTAGTCTGTGAAACCTTGAATGTCCTTCTGTTCATATGCTGCTGTATTCATGATATTCAGGGAGTTTGCCTCTGGTGAACTCCCGCATGTCCGGCCATTATACAAAAGTTGAATGCTACCACTAGGATGAGCATGACGTCTCACTCCTCTCACAGACGTCGGTCGTAAACGGACGTTGGGTATAAAGCGGACATCAGCACACACCTCTCCAGAACTTTACTGCCACCTGTGTGACTGCCAGCTCCAGTCATCACGTTGCCAGTAGAAGCGTTTCTTCACCCAACTTCAGATAAGTACCCCGTATTGGTTTTCCTGTTTGTTACTTGCTAATGCTTTGGGTTACATGTCAGGTAGAAAGGGCAAGTGTAAGTGTGAAAGGCAAATTCCACATCAGGATACTCATGAGCTCTGCCTATTCTGCTTAGGCTGTGAAGACAACCATACCACCTGTAGTATTTGTCAGGCCTTTGTCCCCAAGAACCTCAGAAGCCACCTCGCAGCCTTAAAACTATACCTTGAAAATCAGAGACTCAAACGTCTAGCTTCCAGGATGGACCCAACGTCAGAACCCTCAGATGAGCCCCCAGTCATGAAAGCCAAAAAGAGTAGGCCCGAACAGACTGTTGCACCCTCCACTCCAACCGTTGCTCTCAAGGGCAGTGAAGAGCTGGAGTCCACAGAGCTTCCTTCAGCGGAAGACCCAGAGGAAATTTCTCCTCAGCCCGAGGTCACGCCCCAGAGGGAATCACAGGCATCCAATTCGGTCGCTGAGGGGGAACCAAGGCTCACTATGTCCGATTGTCTGCATGGCATCTCCCAAATTGTAGGACGTGAGGGCAGTCTCTGATGTAGTGGAGTGTTGCCCAGTGTCCGGCCCTCCAACCCTCCAATGCATTTCTGAATCCTCTCCTCAAGACACCCATAAGAAGACGGAACAGAAAACTAAACATATTTCTCAGCCTCTGCCTGCTTCACCTGTCGAACAGAGTCTAGATTGGCAGGCCTTCACCCAAAGCCTTCTCAATGCCATTCTGCCCTTGTGTCAGGGCCTGACTCGTGCACAGACCCCAATGCCTTCTACCCCTAAGGGGCCTGCTCTGGACATCTCTTCCACAGAAGATTCATCAGACGATGATTCCCTAACCTATACTTCTCAGATCGCTTCTCCTCTGTGATATTTTTCACCAGAGGAGGAGTCCAATGGCACTAAATCACCTGGTGAGGACCTCACGTTTGATGAGACCATCACCAAAATGCAAACTTTTTTCAAATGGGACAGCAGTCAGGTCACAGAGACCCAAAAGAAACACTATGAACTCCTACAGCTAGACTCTCACAGATCTTCTGCTGTGTCCCCAGTACACCCTGCCTTTCTGGATGCCTTCTTGGCTGCTTCCAAAAATCCTGACTCACAGTCCTTGGGGGCCCAAGTGTCCAGATTCTATAAGGTGCCCAAGGAGGCAACCTTCCTCTATAAAGCCCCTTCTGCAGACCCTGCAGTTATTTCTGTGACCACAACAAAACCTCAAAGTTACTATCATCCTCACCTCTACTGCCCTGTGATAAAGAGAGCAGAATGATGGAACATCTGGGAAAGAAAGCGTATACTTCTGCCACCCTAGCAGTAAAAGCAATCAACTACCAGAAGCACATGGCCAAGTATCCCTTGGCTGTCTTGGAAGACGTGGTCCAGCAACTGGGAGAGCTCCCCAATTCTCCTGCTAAAGTAAAGATTTCCTCTTTCCTGAACTCCTGCACACAAGTGACCAAACACTCCATCAAGTGCAGCTATGACACTGTAAAAGCATCTGCAAGGACTGCTACCTATGGATCTGTCATCAGGTGGTACTTCTGGTTAAGATTGCAACCTCTCCCTGATGACATAAAAGTCAAGCTGCTAGATGGACCCCTGGATAGCAAAATCCTGTTTGGGTCAGCTGCTGCTGAACTCTTAAGACCCTCCAGACCAAAGGCAATGAACTGCAGGAATTGAGACATATCTTTATCTCCCCAGTTCCATGCTTTTAAAGAAACTACCCAACTAAAATTTCTTTTGTTAGATCCTCAACTAAGAGAATGCAAACTAAACCTAGAATGGACAACAGGAAACAGCACTCATCTAGGTCTCTCTCCTCTACTCCACCCTCTAAACAGTCCTTTCAGGGAAAGCCTGGTAGTCTGTGACTACCAGGCCCTCCATCCAGACACCCGTCTTTCCATGTGCCTCTCCCTTCCCGCTTGAAAGCAGGTTACCCAGGACTCCTGGGTCCTATCTATCATAAAACAGGGATACTTCTTGACATGGGAGAACAGACCCTCTCCCAAAGGCATCCCTCCCCTGCCCAGATACCAAATCCCACTTTCCCCCCAATCCTGCAGGAACTTCTGGCTCAAGGAACCATTTAAGAGGTCCCGCCCTCTGCAAGAGGGAAGGGATTTTACTCAAGAAGTTTCCTGGTCCCCAGGAAGGAAGATCCATGGAGACCCAGCCTGGACCTATCCCACCCTCAGCACCTTCCTCAGAGTCCCCTCCTTCAGGATGCTTTCTCTCCCTATCCTTCTCCCACTTATTTTGCCTCAGGCATTCCTAGTGTCTTGGACATAAAGGACGCCTACCTGCACATTCCTATCCATCCAGTATTCAAAACATACCTCTGCTTCCCAGTGGATTCTGCACACTATCAGTTTTGTGCTTTACCCTTTGTTCTTTCTTTGGCCCCAAGAGTATTTACATAATGTCTGGCCCCAGTCATGGCCTTCACCAAGATGAAGGGACTACAGCTTTTTCCCTATCTAGATGACATCCTCATCCAGGCTACTTCAAGTTCCATGGCCCTGCAACACCTGCAGTTCATCTTCTCCCTCATTACAGGCCTGAGATTTACCATAAATAACAAAAAAGCCTCTCTAACACCCTCTAAGAATCAGGTATTTCTAGGATGTTGGATTCTGACAAAGGAAATGATGTCTTGCCTGCCACCAGAAAATACTGTGGCCCTTACATTTTTTATAGGGAATCCTTCCCTAAAAACCATCTCAGCCAGGGAATTCCTCAGGATCTTAGGATTCATGGCCTCCACTATCCCCATAGTCTCTCTAGCAAGGCTTCACATGAGGAAGTTTCAGTGTTATTTGAGAAATATCTGGAAACAACACTTGCATCCCTTAGAGTTCATGATCCCCATACTTCCTTGCCTGTCCAAGGAACTGAAGTGGTGGATCTCCCAGATTCAGTCAGATCTAGGCCTGCCCCTACAGCCCACACCCCCAAACCAAGACCCGTTCACAGATGCTTCAGACACAGGCTGGGGGGAACCCTAAGACACTGGAGAGTGAGGAATGCATGGATCACCACACAACAAAATTATCACATCAATATCAAGGAAATGAGAGCCTTGATACTGGCTTTGGTTATTTTTAAGGGTCATCTTCTCCCAGGCACCCAGAGGTGGCACACAGACAATACCTCTGTGCTATGGTACATCAACAAACGGAGGACAAGGTCCTACCTTCTGTGCATACTAGCACTGCAAGCTTGGGAAATAGCACAGGAAAAACAAATCCTTCTCCAAGCAGTATATATCCCCTCTGCAGACAATGCGAAGGCAGATTCCTTAAGCCGGACCATGACCCTGTCTCACGAATGGATGCTGAACAGGGAAGAGTTTCTGGACCAAGTCTATCGATGGGGTATTCCGAATGTGGATCTTTTGCTTCCCCCATGAACAGACAGCTCCTGACCTTCTGCTCCAGGGCACCTCACCCAGAGGCTTAGAGGTGGAAGCTCTATCGATCTCTTGGAAGGGGATGTACGCATATGCATTCCCCCCTTCCCGCTCATTCAAAGAGTCCTTCTGAAAATTCAGAAGGAACAGCCTCAAATCTTGCTGGTGACTCCTTATTGGCCAAGGCAGCACTGGTTCCCCCTACTATTTCACCTAGCCAAGGGCAATCACCACAAGTTACCCCAGAGAAGGGACCTGCTCACACAGGACAAGGGAACATGCATACACCTTCAACTGCCTACTCTGAACTTCACATTGTGGGTGATAAGGTGTTGATTCCCTTCATACACCTATATACAAGAGGATGTGATCCGGGTTCTGCAGGAGGCCAGAAAACTACCTACAAGAATATCTTATCTCTCAAAGTGGAAGAGATTTTTCTTATGGTGTCAGAAAAACAACCCAGAACCACTGATGGCAGAGCCCCCAGTGGTCTTGTCCTACATTTGTGACCTTATGAAATCCGCAATATCATATTCCTCCATTAAAATCCACCTATCTGCCATCTCAGCTTGCGTACCCCTGGTACCACCTTTAGCATCTAGATTAGAGGTCAAACTCTTTCCGAGAGGGGCATTACACCTCAGGCCATCAAGAAAGCCCATTCTGCCTTCTTGGGACCTTAATTTTGTCCTAGGAAAATTGACACTACCACCATTTGAACCAGCCAAAGACTGCTCCCTCCAATACTGTTCTTGGAAGACTATACTTTTGGTAACCATAACCTCTGTTAGAAGGGTCTCCGAACTCCAGGCCCTTATGGCCTATCTCCCCCTTCACTGTCTTCCACAAGGACAGGGTATGTTTGCGTACTAACTCCACGTTCAAGCCCAAAGTGGTAAATGACATGTCCCTAAATCAGACCAACCTGCCAACTTTTTTCCCCTCTCTGGAGAACTGAGTAGAGAAGATACTGCACTCCCTAGACGTACACAGACAGCTCAGGTTTTATTTGGCCAAAACCACATCCTTCCGGAAATCTGACAGGCTATTCATCTCCTATCACCCTAGAGCCCTGGGTCAACCTGTTTCCAAGCAAACTATATCCTCTTGGATATAAAAAAACATTTCCTTTTGTTACACCAACCATGGTAAGTTGCTCCAAGCCCCAGTTAGGGCACACTCAACCAGAGCAGTGTCCTCCTTAGCTGCTATCCTTTAGGCAGCTGCTTGGTCCTCAGTTCACACTTTCACCAGACACTACAAACTGGATATGGTCTCTAAAACCAGGGCAGGATTTGCCAGAGCCATCCATGGGTTTGTGGAAACTGCATCTGATCCACCTCCCCTTCATCAGGACAGGAGCTTTTGCACTCTCCCTGATGTCATGAATACAGTAGCATATGAACAGAAGGACATAGTATTGTTGTGTAAGAACTTAACATAACCTTAGATGTCCTTCTCTTCCATATGCTGCTGCATAGTTTCCCACTCAGCCTTCCCCCTCACATTTGCCTGATTCCAGTTTCCTGGAGTAACCACTCCACAGTCACTGATTCCGGTTGGCATTCAGTTCTGAACAGCATGTCTGCTTTATACCCAACGTCCGTTTACGACCAATGTCTGAGAGAGGAATGGGACGTTACATGCACCCTAGCAGTTCATATAAATTTTGTATAATGGCCAGACGTGCAACAGTTCACCAGAGGCAAACTCCCTGATGTCATGAATACAGCAGCATATAGAACAAAAGGACATCTAAGGTTATGGTAAGTTCTTACACAACAATACTTTCTGCCTGAAACATTATCACATTATAGACTTCATTTGAAACAGTAGACATTAAGTGTAGTGGCTGGGATACTGATCTAGGTTTTACCAGTAAGTCACTAGGCCTAGTGAATAAGTGCATGCCAAGTACTCCATGTTGGAACTTAATGGGTACTCATGCAGTCATTCATTTTTTTTCGTGAAGGTATGGATTGATGAGCTGAGAGTCCTTTTGTGTTCAGGTCACTAAGGGAGTATTCTAGGCTAAGGGTTTCAGATAGTAATGTGATCCTTTAATGCTCTGTATGTCAGGTATAGGTCCTGATTAAGAAGGTGATAAGAGAGACAGTTGATGCTGAATTTGGTTGTAGGACAAGCATTGAAGACCATCATTTCTGTTTGGAGAAATATTGGTACCTTTTTCCATTTAGCTGTCAGCTGTCATACAGGCAGCGCACTTGTCTTTGGTGATGAAGATCAGAAGGCTGTAAGTTTTTTTTCAATTGCAGGTGATTGAATTAATTTTCAAATTACTGACACTACAGTGCAGCATTAGGGGGTATTACATTCCTGGTTGCGCCATCCTTCACACAGAATATTAAAATGACATCCCAACTGCATGAGATGGTGGAAGCTCAGGTGTATGCAAAATGCAAAAGATCTCTTGGCACCTATCAAAAGGTTAGGGGAAGTTCCCCCATGACCTGGCCAAATCTCCCCTAGTAGGATAAGTACCACCTTGAGTATCCCCGAAAAAGAGGACACTAGCCTACTGGGACTAACCTGGTCAACAAAGGATAAGTAAAATAAATAAAGTTGCACAAATGGTGTTTGAGTGGGTAACAGAACAGAGTACTGTCTTCTGTATTTGGTCTAATAACAGCTGTATAAAAGGGGACATATAACTGGTACAGCTGTCAATGTGGGCAACTCCATATGCTTTGCAAATGTTAGTGGCTATATGGGTATCACATGAAAGCTCATTGTTTATAAGAGGTCCAATTTTTATGTTTTTTTTTTCAACTTTTATTAGTTGCTGGTCAGTACTATGTAAAACTTTATGAAAGAGTTTTGCGAAATGCCACAATAATGCATTTTATTTATTTATTTATCTTTGTATTTATTTTTTTATTTGTGTGTGTGTTTTCAGACAAGGTTATTTGTTCTTTACTATTCATGTAATACTGACTGCTGCTTGAAGGGAGGTGGTGTCATCAGGGTTAAGCACAATGCTTCCAAGTTTGCAGTCATCTGCATAGTTGATGAGCCAGATGTAGCTGCTCCAGTGCTGTAGAGTGATAAAGCACTGATAACTGCCTAGGTGACCCAGATTCAATTAAAGACTTGAGTGACTGATGGAGGGTCAGGGTAGGATGGCTGGTCCCATCCTGAGGGAGAATGGTTCCGAGATCATTATCTGTGACATTTCCTGGTGCTTGCTGAGAATGTCGCTACCAAGGGCATGTGGTCCAAAGTGGGGAAGAGTACAGAACATGGCTGATCTGAGGTGGAGGCAAGTCGATATGCCACATATCCCCATTGCACAACTGCCCTTCAGACACAACCATAGATGTCACATTGAAGGTGAGGATTAATGGTGAGTAAGCCATCTAAAGTAAGACATCCCGTGGATGAATGAAGACTGCTAGTACTAGACCCCAAGGACATCCTTAGGATCTCCGCTGGCCCCAGCTGCAGGAGAACACAAGAGAAGCTGATTGACCCAGTAATGGATGTGGGACACTGACTAGAAAGCCATAGGACGATGCAGGGAAGCAAAAAGTACTGGACAAAATATTTGTAGAGCCTTACAATAGAGTCAGTTTTACATCTGACAAGAAGATGCAAAAAAAAGTGGACCCAGGAAAGAATGTTGAGGGATTCCAGTGGTGACTAGGGATGGTGAGGAGAGGAGTCCTTTGTCTTACCTGTTATTATGGCTTCATTTGTCTTTAGATACCTCAGGTTGTGTATAGGTCTGTCATGGGGTATTATTCCTGTTGTTTTGGTTAGATCAAAGTAAGCTGCATTGACAGTTAAGTCTTCATCCAGGAATGTGGTCACACTCATGTACAATATTAAAAATACAAGGGAAATACAGGGCTGTTTTAACTTGACAGGTCTGGCTTGTTAATGTGTCTGTTCCCATGGAACTGGTATTTCTGACCTTACCAAGGGCAGAGATGACCATTTTGGATGGAATCACACTGGAGAAAGAAAAAGTGGTTGGGGTTTCCCTTTGTGGCTTGACATTTTCTTCAAATCCATATGCTAGTGAGTTATGTTGGCTCTGTTTAGTTATACTTTTTTTCATGTGAATCACATTCTTGTTCTTTCCCTTTCATTTTCTGGATGTAGTTGTAGAATGTCTTATTAGTCTTACTTGTTCTAATGGCAAGTTTTACCTCAAATGAAGCTTTGCGTTTGAATGTTTTATTGGGCTCATTTCATATGGGGTTAATCTTAATCTTGTTATATTAGGTTGAGTAAAGTATGGGTAGTTTGTACCTTCTTTTTTTCTTGTTTAATAATTTGTTGATTTTGTAACACCAACAATTTTCTACTTTATTTATGTAATACACCATTTAGAGAACTATAGAAGACTGTGAATTATTTGTCAAAAGGTTGCGAGGAAGGCGTAACATATGGTCCCAGTTGAATGAAGTAGAGTTAAATTCTGGGCACCATAGTTGCCATATGAAAAATCTTTTAAACATGGTACATGTTATTAAGTGTGCTTTGCTGTATATGAGGAATGTTAAATGATCAGAGTGAAAGGTGTGGTGGTAACATTTAGGACACTACATAAGAAAAGTGTTTCTGTTATGGGGACAATGTAAGTTTATCAAGGAAGCTGCTGTTCTCTTGAGTTGACATGGAGGGTATGATAGCACATTGCAAAATTAATTTGCATTGTTTATTGTATCGTTGAATGTGGTGTACTTCATTGCCATGACTTCTTTCTATAACCTTGAAAGATGGGCTTAAGAAAATGGATATTCTACCTTCTTACTTGCTAGGTCAAACCAAACGGATAGAGGTTCAGCCACGTATTTGTGGAATGCTTGATGGTTCTTTGATGTGTCTGTGATGGTAAAGCATTGATTCCCTCAAAGGCATGGTTATCTTCTAGGTAGCTTAGTTTTTTATTTAGGCTGTGGACATTAATGAGTCCCATCTTCACCTTGTCATCTGTGGAGTTTAGCTTTGAATGCCCAGTAATCTGGCCTTGCTTAAAAAAAAGGCACTGGGGAAGAAAAGTGTCTGCTCAGTACTCTAACCAGTTTTAAGAGAAGTGATACCCATCCCTAGCAAAGAAGATCTGGGCCTGAAACTTATTTCATCTCAAGAGGACTGATACATAACCCCTCTAGAGTGACCCATATTCTGTTCCCCTTCACAGTTCAGGAAAGAACAATTTTCATTGTGTACCACTTTATCTTGCATTTGTTTTAACTGGTAACTTCCACTGAGAAAGTCTCCACAAGAAATCTCCCCAACATTAAACTAAAATTTACCCATGCAGATCTTTTCTTAACAGCTTTTTGTAACTCTATAAGTAACGCTTCCCACAATTGTAGATTATAGTATTTGTCAGTATCTGCCATACACCACTTTTTTCTTTCCTTAATGTGCTTTTCCTATCACTTTACATTCCCAAATTTTAGACTGATAAATATATCACCACTTTGATTCCTGTATTTTCTTAGTCGTCGTTAATAATTCTCATCCTAAAGAGCTATATCTATGCTTTAAACTTCCATTGTGTGAACTAGGTAAATAGAGTGCAGCTTTGCTAAAATACAACAGGATGAATCATACCAAGTGCTGTCTTTTCCCTCTTTGTGCACAGAATCCTTCTCCAATAATGTATTTTGATATCTTTCAGGATAGGTATAAACCTTTCCATAATAACTTAACATGCCTAGTAAGGTACGTTTGATCAAATATGTTTTTTTTGGTTTACTATCAAATGGTCGATTGCCACTCCATCGAACGTCGGATGGTCGACACCGGAAGGCCGAACCGTTTTATCGAAAACAATCTCGGAATGGGTTCCACCATGGGTCGAGGTAGGGGAGAAGTTCGTAGGTACGACTAATACGTACTCCTACCTCAACCCATGGTAATACCATTCCTAGATTGATATTTCGACTTCGACATTCGATATAGCCGACCTTCCGATGTCGACCATCCGACGTTCGATGGAGTGGCAATCGACCTTTTGATAGTAAACCGTTTTTTTTTTTCTAAAGAAAATTTTAAATGCCCCACCCCCCCAGGAAATTCAAAATTCCCTTTAACTGTATCTGTCTGTTATTCCTTCCCAATGTCTCCTTTTATACTAAAGTGAATTCCTAATACTTTAATATAACTGTCTGAAACCTGTATTTCTCCTATTGCGCGTTTTTCCATATACACCGATTTCCAAACCTGGTTCCCATATAAATCCTTCACCTTATTTAATAGAAATGCAACTAGTCCTTTTTCCTTTTTAATTATTAAAAAAACTAAATTAAGGGACTATCAGTCCCATTTCCTTTCATGAAATTCATTTAGCCAACTTATCCGTTAACATACTCCACAACAGGGTACCTGTCAAATCTTCGAATGCTCAAAATTTCGAACGTTACATGGTCGAGACCAAACGTTCAGAATTTTGAGTGCTCGAAGATAGACTTTCAACGGCACCGTATGGTGCAGATAGGGAAAATTTCCCTTTTTTGCACTGAAGTGCGGTCTTGGAGTTGGTATATTTAAGTAGGGGGGGGGGTGGGGGGCTTGCCCCCCCTGCCTACACTGTTAAAAGTGTTTTTTTCTGTGTTTTTTTCTTTTTTTTTTTTTATGTTCGAACATCCAGATGTTGAACATTTGGTCTCGACCATGTAATGTTCGACATTTAACACAGACCCCCACAACAGTAGTCATGGCCAAGTCATACAGTAAGGGTCTTAATGGACAGCCTTGCATAACTTCATTAAGTATTTGTATTTTCTTACCAGCTTGCTCATTTACTAATATGGTCTTAGCCAGCTTGTGCTGTATGTGTTGTATAGAAATGTGAGAAATCTTGACCCAAATCTGCAACATTTTACAGTCTCTAATAAATTCTGATATAACCCTTCATCAGCTGTTTCTCTAATGTTGCATGATCCAATCAAGCCATCTATTTCCCTCAATAAGAACATTATCTTTATATTTTCTCCTTTACCAGCTCATGCACCTCAGACTACTCAACCAAAGGAAGTACTTTGTCACACATCTTAACTGTACAATGTTTTCTGGTAACTTTCAATCTGTTTTCAATAGTGTAATTGGTCTCCATTTTTTTTTTAATATCTTCTGTCATCTATTTTCCTGATACATTTAATTAATAACCTTATGGATTGCTATCCAGAAATCCTAATAATAAATGCTCATTATACATTTGTACAAAAATATCTTTAACATCTTCTGAAATATTATTAAAATGGTGACTTAATCTTTCAGTACCCAGAGGAGGACAGCATCTGTTCATAAACTTTTTAATGCTTTTCTTACTTCCTGTATTATTTAACTATATATTTTTCACCTTGAAGCTCCAGCAATCCCCTGACCTCAAATACCTCTGTACTGCACCTCGTATCTGATCTTGTAGGCTTTACCCTTCTCATTATATACACAGTCCATGTATTATTATTGTTAACACATTTCCTAATGTTGATCGTTCATCTCTAAAACATATAACAAGAAGGCTTGGGGTTTCAATTAGATGCTTTAATGCATAGAAACATATCAGGATCGATAGCAGCATCATTAAATATGAACAAACTGGTTAACAGACAGCACTTGCTACCTTGGATGAAATTGTTATACTGTTTTGCACTTGAAACTTTTAGTTTTGTTTATTTCCTTGTTTACTGTTTAAATGGCACTTCACTACCAAAGCATGCCTATTCACTAGGCACTAAAGCAATAACAAATAAAATACTCACACCCTAAAAATTAAAAGTTTTCTCTCCCTCCCCACTCCCAACATTATTAAACTATGTTGTCAGGCTGCTATTGTCAATCCTCTCAATCTTCAGCTCCTCCTCTGGGGAATCTTGGGCAATGTTATAATCTTGTCATAACCCTCTAACCTCTCCTCTCACCCCTCCCACATAACTTGAAGCAAATAGCTATTTTGCAGCTATTTAGCCAAAGCCTCTCTGGAGAGAGCTCAACAAGACTCAGGAGAAGCAAGAGACAGGAGGAGAACAACACACACACACCTCACAGCAGCACCTCACATAAATACCACTCCACACAAGAAAACACATAAACAACACAACTCTGACTCTCTGAGTAAAATTTACCTAAACAGCAGGGCCTCCAAAGCAGACGCACAAGACAACCAACCCCACCCACAGACAACCAACAACTAACAAAAAAAAGCAAAAACAAAAAGTAAGTCAGCCTCTATAGGCCAAATACAAACAAACAACATACTTGTAGGTGACTCCATCAGTCAGACACACTGCGTCCCCCACTCCCCAGGCTGAACAAGGAGAGGGTCACAGTACGTACACAGTCATTGTGGTGCAGTCATTGAGCGACCTGAGGCGAGCGACCCCTGGACTGCATCCCTGGACTGCAAGGGCTCTCCTGATGCCCAAGTACAGGCAGGTATGACCCTAGCTCTGCAGGTATCCTGCCTCCTACCCCCTATGATGCCACAATCCTTCCTTCACCAAGAATGGCAAGACAATCAGCTAAAGAGATGATCAGCTCAAAAGGGGATGTCTGTCTCTCTTGACAGGGATGACATGCAGTGTGGACAGGCCTGACATGACAGCTTGCACCACGCTTGCCCCTGGGATTCAGCTTACACCTGTCACCCTGGGATTAGGTAAGGCCTTAAGGCTCTTACCACCCACCCCAAAAACACCACAAAAGAAACAAAAAAAAAGGGTGGAGGAAAACAAAAATCCAGATGTGAAATCTCAAAATGTACAAATGCAAATCTCTTCGAGGAAAATACAGCCCTGTTCAGTAACCTGAACAAAGTGGAGAAACTGAAACCTGGTTCAAGGCTCCTGAGAGAGGTCTGACTCTATGGTTTCACCCCCCACCCTAATTCACTCAACAATAAATGTGAGCCCCCAAGGAGGAAATAAAGGATACTCTCATACCCTCCAGGTTGGACACTGGAGGGAGGGATGTATCTCCAAACACTTACTATCCAAACACCCATCAACTAATCTGACTACTGAACTGGATATGGACTGGGAACATTACTCAACTAGCACTTTCTGCAGTTCCTCAAGTTCAAATTCCATGGAACATGGAACATGGAACGCCACTCAATGTTCGAGAGGAGAATAATACTAGATCTCATGTCCCAAACATGGGACAAATGCTCACACACGGAGTATATATCCTCATTGGTGAGGATCTGATCATAAACTAATCTCACTGGAAATCCACAGTGGGAACTTCTCTAACAAAACACACACACTCAAGACTGTGGTGGTATCTTAGGAGCCCTGAGTCAGAGGTGACCTACCACCTGCAGGGGAAAGCCCTTACAAATGCCTTCCTATAGACACCTCAGGGACTGCATGGATAGGCAATCCCAAATAAAACCAAGACTCTTTCCTTTAAATAAGAGGAAAGCTAAGAACAAAATCCATAAAAATCCAAAAAAAAAGTGTCACCTCACCCTGATCAAAAAAAAACGAAATCACTCATAAAATCAACTACTAAGGCCAATTTGAGAGAAAAATTGCCATGGATTCACAATCATTTTCCTTTTTTTTTGCTATGTTAGGGGAACTGGGTGAAACAGATATGATATGCTCAAAGTCCAAAAATGATACAAAAATCACTGAACCCACAGACATTATTGAGTCGCATGCAAATCTGCTCCAGGTGAAGGCCATGTCCAACTGAAAACCTATGACATGCTCCACCAACATGCTCAAAACCAAAAATCCACCAAACAAAACCATTTTAAACACAGACTTAAACCTTGAAATAGGAATAGGAGGGTGTGGAGAATCGTTGCTCAGCTAAGATCATGCTGTGGCTGGAAAAAAATCCCCGGTCATGTGAGCCAGAAACACGCTGACTCTGTTCAAAGAGAAATCTAGACCTGTGGATGGGACCTTATATACATACATGCTTACATCTCAACAGCTAACTACAAAATGGCAGTGAGGCTTGCACATGCTCAGTATTTATACACTTGTGCAAGCCCTTGGACAGGTTCTTAAAGGTATATATACATACACAATGATATACATCCTCCCTTTTAAAAAGACTGCCCTTTATGCAAAACAATATCAGAGTTAGGCTTGCATTACTATATATTTCAGAAACCAAACACAATCTTCATGTTCAAGTTGTTTCATATCTGCTATAGGGTTTAGAGATTTGACCATATCTCGTAACATAACAGTTGGGACCAAATTTATCAAAAGGGACAGTCTGTGGTGCACAGCTCATATCAGGAAGATCTGGAATCTTCACAGGAACAGGAGTGTCCTCTGGAACATCCTCTGGAATTGCAACACAGGACAACTCACTCTGAGATAGAGTCTTTCTCACAGGCTACGTGCTGTGGTATAGGCTTGGACACCAGTCTCATATGTTTCGAATTCCACCTAAAAGTTGCTCCTTCTGATTCTATAATGTACAATCTTGGATCTGGACCAATATTCTTCACGACACCAATCCGATCATAACCTTTGGACGTTTGCATCCTTACCACTTCTCCCTCTCGCAATGGATTGAGCAGTTTACTGATCTTATCTTAGTAGGACTTCTGAGTTAGGCACTTCTTCAACAGACTGGCTCTCACTAACCTGTTGTTCTTGACACATGGAACCAACAACTGGCTAATGACTGGTAATGTGGTTCTGGTTTGTCTTGACAGAAGTCTCTGAGCAGGTGAACCAAAATATTTATCACGAGAAATATTTCTGACATTCAAGAAATTCAAGAAAACATCACTATCGTCTCATTTTGACTTCTCTAGTAACTGTTTTGCACTTTGAACTGCATGTTCTGCCAAACCATTTGACTGTGGGTATGCAGGACCACTTGTGACATGAGTAAAGTCCCATTCTTCAGCAAATCTTTTGAACTGTTGGCTTGTAAACTGCGTGCCATTGTCAGAAATAACTTTGTGCAGACTACCATGAACAGCAAAAATGACGCTTCATCTTAGTAATGACAGTACTAGATGCTAGGTTGGGAAGTAGGTCAATCTCAAACCAACTGGAGAAAGAGTCTACTAACACCAAATAATGCTGACCATTCCACTCGAAGATGTCTGTGACTATTGTCGACCAAGGTAGTTCTGGAATC
Source organism: Protopterus annectens (assembly GCF_019279795.1). Classification (NCBI taxonomy): domain Eukaryota; kingdom Metazoa; phylum Chordata; order Ceratodontiformes; family Protopteridae; genus Protopterus; species Protopterus annectens. The sequence continues at coordinate 165,843,486 of NC_056740.1, read as the reverse complement.
TGGTTAAGCTGAAATGGTTCCTTCTGTTAATGAGGCTTTGTACTATTACACACTGAACAAGACGAAAGTGCTCACTCAATGTATTGTGACATAGAAGGCCAAAATACTAGTTCTCTCGCCCTTGTTTTGGTAGATTCAGTTCCTGGGTGACCACGATGCAAGATAGTAATGTACTCTGGTTGCAAGGACTTTGGAACAATTACTTTCAGACCTCTCATTATGATATCCTTGTCAGACAAAATCTCATCTCTTTATGGAAAATAAGGTTGCACTTCTTGAGGTAAACTAGATTGCTTTGACGGCCATCCTTGATTGATAAAGTAGTTGAGCTTCTGTAAAACTGGGTGTGTGACTGTGTGATCTCTAAGCTCATCAAAACATGTGGAAGAAAATGTTCTCACTTTCATGACTTCAAAATCAAGGTTCTCATTTTCATGCTGTTTTGTGGTATTTCTGTGATCTGGACAATGTACCAGCAAGATAAAAGAAATTTGCCTTTCTTGTAGACAAGATTGAAATTGTACTTTTGTAATCTCAGCATCATGCATTGCAGTCTGGCTGGAGCTAAATGCATTGGCTTTCTCAAGATAGTGACTAATGGCTGGTGGTCAGTTTCGATCTGCATAGGTCTACCATAAACATAATCATGGAACTTTGAACATGCAAACACAATTGCCAAAAGTTCTTTCTTGAACTGGGCATACTGCATCTCAGTTTGGGTAAGAGTTTTCAATGCATAGGCAACAGGTAGATCCTGTTGTAGAATGACTGCACCAAGACCAAATTTCAAAGCATCATAGGAAAGTGTAACTGGTTTGTGAACATCATGGTATCTGAGCATAGGTGGACTAGCAATTCTCTGTTTCTGGACATTAAATGTCCTTTCGTGTTGCTCTAACCAAGACCAGGATACATCTTTACGTGCTCTCTGAGTGGCGCTGAAAGTTGGCTCAAATCTGGAATGAACTTGCCTAGGTAGTTGACCAAGCCAAGAAAATATTGCAGGGCTTGAACATTGTCTGGAGCTAGCATCTTGAGAATGGCTGTTAGTTTTGAAGGTTCTGGTCGTAGGCCTGTACTAGTAAATAAATTATCAACATAAGTAACTTCTCATAGCCTGAATTTGCATTTGTGTGGATTGAGCTTACAATTCACTTGACATACCCTTTCTAGAACATTTCTGAGGTTTCTGTCATGTTCTGCTTCATCATGACCTCCTACCAGTAGGTCATCTACTATAACAGCACAAGGATACTCAGAAAAAAGTTGCTCCATTGTACATTGAAAGACTTCACTTGCAGAATTTATCCCAAATGGCATTCTCAAAAAACTGTACCTGCTAAACGGAGTACTGAACATAGTGAGCAGTGATGATTTTTTGTCAAACTGAATTTGCCAAAATAAACTATTCACATCTAAAGCAGAAAAAATAGAAAACTAGTGGCATTTGCCATTAAGGCTGTGACCTCTTCGACTGTGCACATTGGATGATGAGGTCTTTTAAGGGCTTTGTTAAAATCTCGTGGATCAATACATATTCTGATGTCACCTGAGCTTTTTTTATGAGTTATCACCATGGAAGATACCCATTCAGTTGGAGTTTTTACTGGACAAATCACACCTTGTCGCACCATTTTATCTAACTCAGCCTTGACTCTGCCCTGCATGGCTATTGGAACTTTTCATGCCGGCCTGATACTGGGTCTAACTTCTTGGCATACACAACTGGAAGTCTGCCTATTTTGTCTTGGAAAAGATCAGCATAAGTAGAAAAAATGTGCTGGGCAAAATTAGAGTAGTGGCCTTTTAAGCTAACACGGTGGACTTCCTTATTAAATGAAAGCAGTCCAATTTTCCAACTATCTCTGAGCCCTAATAATGACTGGATGTGCCTCTTGACCACATAAAATAAGTTGTGGTTTCTTCCAGCAGAGTAACATGAAAGCACTACTGAGCCTTCGGTCTGAATTTCTTCACCTCCATAAGCAACAAGCTTCGCACACCTTACCAAATTAAGCCTTTCACCTTTACACACAAAAGAAAATGTTTCTGCTGACATAACATTGCACTTGGAACCTGTGCCAACTTTGAGCTGTATGGGTTTGCCATTTATCTGAACAGTACAAAATACTTCATTCTTTGCCCTTAAGTCTACTGCACTGAATGTTTCATGAAGCACTGACATATCATCAACATAAAGAGTAGGACTGCCACTGTTTAACTGATCAATTCATTTCTTAAAATGTTCATTTTTAATAAAATAATGTGGGCCTTTTAATTTGCAAAACCTCTTGAAATGATTCCATTTATAACATTTGTGGCATTGCTGACCAAAAGCTAAACATTTTTCCCTTTTAAATTCGTGGCTTCCACCACAATTACGACACTTGGCAATGAAACTACATTGGGGCCCATGCTTTGAGTTTGCTGACTCACTCTTATGCTTCACTGAGGACTGTGCGAACTCTGGAATATTCTGGAAAGATCTGGGGTTTACTAGTGAATGCTGCAGGAGTTACAGTTGCTGCCATGTGCTTTTAACTACATGCTGCATACTATCATGAGCATTATCACTGTGCCTTCTTGAGCTGTTCTCATTTGTAAGCATATTTGTATTCTTTTCTGTGAGCTCATATAGCCTTATTCAAAGTTAAATCACTATCACAGAGCAAAATCTTTCTCACAGCATCATCTTTAACAACACACACAAGTCGGCTCTATCAGTAAGTCACCAAATCTGCATGTTTTTCCTTTATTTCTCATGTCAGTTATATATGTTGCAAAAGTTTCACCAGGCTTTTGATCCCTTGTATAAAATAAGTGCATTTCCATTGTAACATTTGTCTTGGGGTTACACATTTCTATAAATTTATATTTTAAGCACTCTGGGTCCTCTCTTGACTCCACCGGTACAAAATTATGACGGTTTTCATAGACAGCAGGTGCATACACAAATGAGAACTCCCTTTCTATAGCTTCTGACCCAGCTAAATTAAGTAGAATAAATGCCTTTGTATGGCCATCTTTATCTGAAAATGCAGCCTGTATGAAAATGTCATAGTCTTGCTCAAACACTCCAGTTCACAGCAATATTACTGTCAAACTGAAGTGCGCTGGGTTTTCAAAATCTGTCTGCCATGTCCACAAAGTATACTCAAATGCACTGAAAAATATGTCCCTTGTAATTATGTATGAAAAAACAGTTCTGTGAGCTTGTAGCAACATTCAAATGCACAATAGACTCTTTGAAATACTTTACTTTGCGAAATATGCTCTGTAATGGCTGTACGCTGCGAAATAGCTTTACTGTAACACTGCACAAACATGCAAACACTTTATACAGTTCTGATAACTCGGATATCTTTGCTTAATGCAAATGTACATGTTTTGCGAAAATGCGGTCTTTTACCCTTATTTTATTTGTTTTATGCAATTCGAGCAAGTCGAACTTTATTTCAAATATTGTCCATACTAATTTGAATATTTTTATCAATATCGTACATATCGGTTTAGGCAAATATTATTTAGAGCGTTCTGTATGCCTCAGTTCACATTTTATGAAAAGGAAATAGTGCTGAGCAAGTTTTCATATTTGAAATTTGTTTCTGACCAGTTTTGCGAAGTATGCACATTTTAGGATGATCCACTCTTGTATATTCCACCAACTCTAAGCAAGTGCCTCTAGTCGTTTTAGCCAAGCCGTTTCTAGCTTCATGCCCTTTGGATATGCTGGTTCTGACTCAATGCCCTTTAGATATGCCTCTTCTGGCACCATGTAGCTCGTTCTTCTCTTAACACATAACAAGAAGGCTTGGAGTTTCGTTTAGATGCTTTAATACATAGAAGCACATCAGGATGGATAGCAGCATCATTAAATACAAACAAACTGGTTAACAGACAGACCTTACACACATACATGCTTACATCTCAACAGCTAACTATAAAATGGCAGTCGGGCTCGCACGTGCCCAGTATTTATACACTTGTGCAAGCCCTTGGACAGCTTCTTAAAGGTACATACACACATACTGCTCTACCCCTAATAAGGGAGATACCTGTTCTTTTCTCAATTTCAGTAGAAATATATGTTTTCTTGAACTACTCTTCATTCCTTCCATGTTTCTACTATGAATCTCAATTTTTTTTTGGAGACACCACGGTGTTATTACATCCCATCTTCCTATGTGTAACCCTAAGCATTTTCTTATATTCTGTCTTCTCTTGATGTGTGATTTTATTTCTTAGAGATGTTCTCAAAGTGCTTTGCCCTTTAGAGTATCCCACTATAAGACCAAGAAGCATAAAAATCTGTCCACATTGACTTTATACCTATAATCTTTCAGTAGTTCTTTAGTAAGCCTAATCATTTCCTCCCTCAGTCCTCCACAGTATTGTACCGGATTTGATAACAGAATTGCAGTATGATCTGAAAAATACGTCACTTTTACAAAAATTTTGCAACTATTAAAATGCATTTATCAAAAAAATCTAACTGTCATAATTTTCCTCTTTTTGTAAATATATGTTTTGTTTACTGCTGCATAATTATCCATTCAGTTTAGCATCTCCCTCAAGGTGGTTAAGTCCATAATTTCTACCTTTCTTTTTCTTCTAAGTGGATACTGAATTCCCCTACCTAACATATGGGGGGGGGGGGATCTGAAATTATTGTATAGGGTTCCATATTTTTAGACAAGTCTCCTTGTCCTTTCTTTGTTAAAGGAACCTATGTCTTAATCACCCTATTGTGCTTATCTTCAGCCCACAAATCATTTGTTAACACTTTCCCCATGTCTTTTTACAAAAGTATCTAGAATTTTAATATTCTTTTTTCTTGAAATAATTATTACTACCCCAAACACTATGGCTGCCTGAAAAACAAGGAAACCATTCTTATGATGTCCTGTATCCAAATAGGACATTATGGGCCAGGCATTTGTAAGCTACCTCTGTACATAAGGGACATGGTGCTAGGCCCAGTGCAAACTTCCTATTTCCTATCCACTGGTATAGTTTGTGCTTAATTTAGGTAATAGACAAACTCAGCTTCACGTGGATGGGAGGCCTGCTCTATAGAAGGGGCAGTCTCTGAGACACGTATCTGTCACTTCAGCATGTTCTGTTTAAGTCACAGACAAAATTCAGGTCCCTACACCTTGTATTTCTGGTACTGTTTGACTTATTAATATGTAGGGTTTGTGGATGCTTTGTAAACCAGGCATAGATCACTGCTCAGCAGTCCCTATAGGAGATTGAGTAGAGGGAAAGGGCTTTAAGTCAGTCTCCATAAGTCGGGTTTGTTATGCCTTGTATTTTTTTTTTTTTTTGCAAGGAACCTCTGAGGTCTTTCTAGTTGCTGCATATGCCTAGTCAGGAGCATACAGGAGGGAGCATTGTACTGTATGACCGGTCTGATAAGGGCAGAGTAGGATGATGACCTCCTTGGACCTAAATGCAATGCCCTTACTTATAAGTTGCACTACATAAAAGGATTTCCTCACCACTGTGGCCATGTGTTGATCGAAGATGAGGC